>NW_026571036.1:14365845-14737894 GCF_026225935.1 Boleophthalmus pectinirostris | reverse complement strand
AAACAGGTGATTTGTGTATGTTATGATCTTCACTGAACAAAACCGGTTTATAAAAGGGACAGCGAAATTATCCCCAACATCAAACTAGAGCAGCACAGCTTTTAATAATATTCAGTGACCTGTTCGAAGCCCCCCAGCAGTTCTGTGGTGTCCATGGAGCTGTTCATTGGCATGACCCTCAGTCTGTGGCTACTCAGCAGAGCCAGAAGTCGCACCAGGCTGGTTTTTCCACTAGCAGTGGGGCCTACCAGAATTGTCATCCAGCCCATCTCCACACACTTCATTAAGGACTCGAGGGGTCTCAGTGCCTGTTGGGTGATTGACAGAGGGGGGGCCAGAGTGACTGGGGCAGCACCACCTCGCTGGATGACAGAGAATCCCACCTGTACAGACACTATGTTAGAGTGTGTGCCTGAAGGTTGTGAAGAGAAAGGGCTTTACAATATTACACCTGTAGGTTCATAGGAGTCATGTGAAAATGTCTAGAGCTGGTGTAAGGCTCAGAGTCCTCTCCAAACACCTTTCTAAATACTGACAACACCTGAAACAAGCAAAGATTATTAAATAAGCCTAGTTAAGGCTTCATGACAGCACAATTACTGTACTGATTTACAGTATGTATGTACAAAAGGATCGTAACACATGTAGCAACACAAGATAGGAAAATTTTCACTGTAGTCTGAAACCATATTTCTCAGGAGTTACCTGAGCCTTATCGGACTCTGTTCTCATCCGATCAGCATATACTAGAGACACATGCTGCCCCGGGTTAAAGAAACCAGGAGACTGGTCATTTTCCATGAGCTGGCACCAACGAAACATGTCTCGCAGGTTGAACTCCCAGGGACTGCCTTTGTGTCCCCATTGCCTCTCCACACAAACCTCCTGCACCAGCTGAACAGGGAAGGACAAATACAACAAAATACATTAACTTGACATTTCCAATAAAGCAAATTACAATACAATTATAGGTCATACTAACCCTGTTACTAAATTCTACCATCTTCACAATCATTTCCTTATTTATGTTTGGGAAAATAGAATTGGAAATAAACTCCATATCTTTGCTGGTCAGTTGGTCCACAAACACCTGGGTGAATCGATTTAGAAAAGACTTGGGAAGTCCTTTGCGTCCACCACCCTGAGTGAACGGGTTCTGGCAGCCAAAGATCTTGGTTTGGTGGTGCTGAACCCGGAAACTCATGGCCAGTTCAGGGATGTAGATCTCAGCTCTGTGGTCGAAGCAGGCATTAAGACCTTCAAGCACCGACTGAGAAGCCAAGTTCAGCTATGAACAGAAAAGACATGATTTTGTTCAGTTTAAAGACTTATAGAGAGGAGATCAACATTATAACATCAGCACCACAAGAGTACTGTATATGGTACTTCGTTTTATCTTAATAGGACAGAAGATGAGTCCCATAAAGCCTAAATGCTAATTCAGTAAGAGACCACTTCACTAAATGTGGATTATGCTCACCTCATCCAGAACAATCCAGTGACCCTTCTTCAGAGCTGACAAAAGGGGGCCATCCCGCCAAGCGAACTCTCCCCCTTTACCTCCCTCCACTGGCAGATCAGTCCCAAACAAATCCGTTACATCCTTTAAGGAACAGAATTTTATTTTTTTTTAAAGTTTGTTCGATATAAACAATTTACGTTTTATTTCCATAATAATACAAAAAATATAAATGCATCTAAAAACCACAAACCGTTTGCTCTGACAAATTGATTCGAACCAGGTGATTTCCAGATGCTTTAGCTAGTGCTGCCACCAGGCTTGTTTTGCCCACCCCAGGAGAGCCCTCCAGCAGCACCGGCCTTTGGAGTTTGAGTGCACGCAGAAGTCTCTGAGCATTGACTGCTGTGGTACCAGCTCCAATAGTGAAGTCTGTCAGGCTGCAGCAATCGCTCTTAGGACCTGTGCAATAAAACAAAGCTAATAGCAAAGGCAGATAAACCTCATCTTTTTCTGTCTTGTTATGACTCTGCTTTCCTCATGAACAGAAACCCATCTCTTTAAAATGCTATGCATGTGTAATGTAACTCATGTTTAATGTTAGATTTATCTGTAAAATATTTTTGTACAAACCTAAATCAATGTAAAATGGGTGAATGCCAAAAAAGTGTTCTCCCCATTGTGGCTCACGAGGGAGACTAGTGTCGTACACCCTCAAAGCCTCCATCACTTCCTGGTCATGTTTGATCAAGTGACCTAGATGTTGTTGAAGGAAGCCCAGGCACAGTCTGCGGGACAGAAGAGCATTGTCGACACTGGACACAGTGGTCCCTGCAATGACAAGCACAGCAGCAGAAATGACCATTTGGCCAGCTTCATAGTACCAGATTTAGGTATCATATAACTTATGTTTATTCATTTCCACTCTTTGTTCTGACCTGAGCCAAGGCCGTCAATGTAGACCAGACAGGCAGCATGGATGAAGGCTGTGACTGTGTCCAGTTTTAGCTCCCACCCCTCCTCAGCTGTGTCTATGGTCCCACTGTTCTTTTCTCCACACACCACATTTAGAAAAGTGACCCAGGACAGAATGTCTCTGACACTCAGGATACACCGGCGACCAAAGTCCTGTTGGGTCAGCCACTCAATAAAGTCCAGCATCAACTCTGCAATGTCCCGGCCTGAGATACCAGAATCAGCTTTAGTTTTAGGTGTATTTGTAGTTTTTGGCTGCTTGTTCAATAAACAGTTACCCTCCAGCGATATGCCTGGGAGAAGGTTGTGACGGATGATTTGAAGGAGGTCACTGCGGCTGTTGTTTTGTGGACACCAGATCTCAGTAAAACGGTTCCTTAGAGCAGGAGACAACTATTCAAAACAAAAGCACAAGTTGTTGATCAAAAGGTGCCTCATGGTATGGCAGTTTAAAAAAAAAAACAGTATAAGTGCATGACATGAGTAAATTTTACATTTATATACAACCACATGTTTTGTTTTTGTTTTTAGTATTAGTATTTTTACCTCTTTTTTCCCAAAGTCTCCCCCTGGATTCATGGTGGCCACCAAACGGAAACTTGGTGCAGCATGTAGTAACTCCACATTGTCATTGTCCCCAGTGCCTTTCTCTGCCAGCACCAGTGTCTTCTCAGTCTCCAGGACACTAAAAAACAAAAGGTAGTTGAAATTATTTGAATGCACAAACATTAGGGTGTGTTACAGTAAACTGTGTGTAATATGTAGTTGTATATGTATATGGACCTGTTGAGTCTCTCCAAAACAGAGTCGTCAGCCAGAGAAATCTCATCCATTAGAAAGACACCACCCTCTTTCAGTGCCTGGACAAGGGGCCCATCATGCCACTCAAACAATCGGACATCCTCATCCTCAGTCTGCACATAGACAGAAAATACATATGCATATAATATTAATGCTGCCATTGGCACCTGTTCAATATAGTGCATTCTGGACAACAGGTCTCAGTGTTTTACAGTGTAAGCCTATAAATGCCAAGACACGTCAGTACCTGGTTTGAGTGTCGAACAGGCCGCAGTCCTCCCAAGAAATCTGAAGTTTCCATGTGCAGATGACAGTTTACAGAGAAGAATTTCAAACCGGACAAAGCTGCAAAGAGCTGGCAGATGGTAGTCTTTCCACACCTGGAACAATGCATTTTTTACACTGTAATTGTAAAACTTCCATTAACAAAGAAAATAGCTTCTAAATTAAGTAAGTCCATTTGTTTTAGTCTTACTCTTTAATAGATTTTAGTCCAAAATAATAAAAAGAATGGCTTCAGCTTGCCATTTGAAAGCTGATTTTAAACAACATCTTACCCAGTGTCTCCAACCAATAGTACAGACTCTCCAAAGTGAAGCGCTCTCCCCACTAACACTGCCAGTCTCCTCATGCTTTGTGTCCAAACAACATGGCGAAACTCATCAGGAATTTCTTCTATACAATCCACCAACTCACCTAGACAAGGCCAAAGGTCAAATCAAGCCAGTCAGTTCTGATTTCTGTACACAACATGAAACAGCACCAACAACCACTTACTGAACTGGCTGGTGAGCTGTTTGTGAGAAAACAGACTCTCTGGCTGAATGCGGCGCTTAAAGTGCTTCTCCAGGATGGACCGAATAGTAGTGTCCTCTTCAGGCTTCCGTACACGTCCTGCCAGTAGCATGTACCCTGCAGAGAACAACCAATCATCGTTTCACTAGTAAGACATTTTTCAGTGACACAAATTCAGACACAATTTAAGATAAAGGAATAAAATGTGCGCAATTAGAATAAGTACAATAGTGATTCCAGACCTGACAAACTTCAGAGGGGTTCTCCAAATTTTCCTAAAAGTGGGGCCTTATCTAGACTCTTTATATTTGAATGAATGGCATAGCATGTTAATTGTTTCTATACTTGATTTAATAATAGTTACTGTTCTATAATATCTATATTTATTGACCATAACTTTCTTAAGTTTCTAAGGAAAAAAGTTGGAGCAGAAAAAATTGAAAAGAACACTGAAAGCCAAAGTCCATCCTTGTTATTGGTAGTGAAGAAAGCCAAAAACTTTGTACCATTATCAGCCAGCTGCTGGAGCCAGTCTTGAGATGGTTGGCTCTGCTCCTCCAGTCTGTAGCGGTCAGCCCAGCGGAACAGGTCTCTCAGTGTGATAAAGCCGTGTTTCCCTGCAAACACAGAGGACCCCCTGCGGAAAGACTGAGAAGACATCTTATTAACACCATTTTGGGTTACCATTAAGAACAATACAAAAACAGAAGCCTAAGCATTACCTGCAGGTCAAGCATGACTTTGACCAGCTTACTGCAGTAGGATGGAGGTAGACTGCAGCGCTGGTGCAGGATTGTCTCCAGCTCTGCACTGGGTAGTTCATCAAAGTGTAGCTCCACAAAGCGGTTTCTGAAAGCTCTGGACAGCACCTGGGTTTAAAATCAGAGAGTTTTATTAGAGCTATTATTCAGTGTTCCCCTAATTAAATTTCCCAACAGTCATTATAGTAGATTCATCAAAAGGTTAACACGACATATTTAAACTACTCTTATCCCAGAGTCTGTTTAGAGAATTATGTACCGATTGTTCTTCAACTTTAGTTTAACATACCCCATGAGATGCCAGTGTATGCTAGAGAAGAGACTACATGTTAGACAGATATTACCTTCCTCCCCCCATAAACTCCAGGAGGGTTCTGAGTGGCAAACAGCATAAATCTGGGGTGGGCCTTGACAACTTCTTGTGTCTCTGCCACAAACAGTTCCCTGTTGTCATCCAGGAGTCTGTTCAGAGCTTCCAGCACATCTGTGGGGGCCAAGTTCAGCTCGTCTAAAATGATCCAGTAACCCTTCCTCATGGCATCAATTAGCACACCTGCACGTGAATAAGAAATGTGACAGATACATGTTACTGGGTTTTTCTCATCTAACAAGCATGCATTTACATTTATTCTTTGGGCCTGATACAAAACTCAAGCCTCTGTAATTGAAGGAGCATATAATTTGTGACTGTGTGACAGGACTGATGCTTTCATACTTGTGGCATTGTTTATGTGTGCATACCCTCTTTGAAGACTAGCTTGCCCCTGTGGTCGGAAGAGTAACAGCCAATGTACTCCTGGATGTCAGTGTGCTCGTGGTTATTGATCCTCACACACTGGTTTCCTGTAGCTGTAGCGAGCCAGCGAATCAGACTTGTCTTCCCCACAGAGGTCTCTCCCTGGATCAGCACTGGGTGGCTCCTGACAAGAATCAGAAATATGTTAAAATGATATATTATTAGATGCTATATGATAAAAACACAGGTATTATTCTTACCCTGCAGACACTACTCGGGCCAGGTCCCGCAAGTTGAGTTTGACAGAGGCAGTAAGGATGTAGCTGGGGTCTTGTGTGGGCTCCAAGTCCCCCTGAGACACCCAGTACCCCTCCACTCCCACACAGCTGCGGTCCGAGGGGCAGGGGATAGGCTGTGAGACACATATTAGGATTAGCCTTTTTAGAATTCAAGAAGAAAAAAAAAAAATATATATATATATATATATATTTTATATATATATTTATATTTATATATATTTATATTTATTTATTTATTTAGTACCTGTTTCAGACACTTCGTGTTACCCAACAGAATGTGCTGACAGACCAGTTTCTGCACCACAGGATGAGAACTTCGGTCCAGCTGGGTCAAGAAGCTCAGGCAGAAGCCCTGTGAGCAGAGAGAAGGAGTATGAATCCCCCAGAGGTCTCCATGTGAGGAGGTAGTGAACGTTCTGTGTTGTACCTCAAACAGGGAGCGATAGAGACTGTAGCATGGGTTAGCACGCACATATCTGAGAGCTCTGCAAAGAGTTCGCAGGCTGTAGTGAGGTCTGTGGCCTGTCCCGTCCACCAGACGAGATCTGGCCTCCTTCCGCACAGCCAGGTAAAAACTGCATTAGGGATAAATTAAATATAGGTTAGTACAATGTAAGTATGTGTTCTTTATATAGTCTGTATTCATTCAGAGAGGAAAAGCACTACCTTATAATGCCATTGATGATATTTCTGTTTGGGTTGAGGCATCTGAGGTAGTCAGACACTAAAATGCGGAGGTCAGCCTCATTTTCCAGCTCATTCACGTACAGCTCAGTGAATCTAGACATTCACAAACATCATCTAGTGAGCTTATATTTTAGCTAAACAAACAAAATCCACATCAAATCCATTCACCTGTTTCTGAGACCAAGAGGCAGATTTCTTTTGCCGACATCAGTGGCTGGGTTCATGCAGGCAAACAAGCGGAAGTCTGGATGGCGAACCAAGGGCTCTGCCATTGACAAACATGGGTAAATAATATATTTAAAACTAGTGTTATGTTTAAACACTACCACTCTGATTTGATGAAGCACCTGCATCTCCTCGGTCCAGCAGCACCAGTGACCCAGTGCTGCTCTCCAACAATCCGCTCAAACACTCCAGAGTCTCGGCGGCTGCCAGATTAATCTCATCCAGAAGAATCCAGTGACCCTTCCTCACAGCCTGGGCCAAAGTTCCCTGTAGACAAACACAAGCTTACAATTCAGATCAACACAGCAGAGCACAAGCAGCTGACATTTACAGAAGAAGGTATTGAAAAGTGGGACATCAAAACAAATAAACCTGAATGCACTTCCTGAAAAATAATGGAGTTAGGAGGTAGAAGAGAGAGCATGTATGAATCTGTTTTTGATGCCATATGACGTGATTTACGACATTTACTTTTTGAAGCACTTTGAAATTTGGTATCAAAATCAAAAACATATGAAAAGGAAAGAAATATAAAAAATATTTGAGTTTGCCATTTTTATTTATTTAAAGCAGTAACATTTTGATAATTTCTGTTGATTTAAAAACTGAAGTGTGTATCAAAGGTATGTCTCTATTAAAAGGTCAAGTATTCTTTTCACCATTTACCTCAACAAATGCAAAGACCATGGCTGTCTCACAGGCCTGAATTTGCTCCTGAGTGTGCTGGAGCTTGGTAGACATGGATTCCCACTGCTCACGTATATCTGAAACTAAACAGACAGTCATTACAGAGCACTTCAACTCATCTTGTTTTAAATTCTCACCATTGGTCTTGTCCTTCAGTTCTTTGGTGAGAGCAGACTTGCAAACATGCTCCATGAGTCTGAGGAGGTCGTGCCATCTCTTCTCCCTGTAGCACGTTTGTACATGGCCCAGAAATGTCAGGTTCTGCTTTCTGGAGTAGGTTTGAGAGAAGAGCTCCTCAAACACCTCACGCAGAGGTAGCAGGATCTGCTTATGATCAACAGGCTTATACCTGGAAAGAAGAACACAATCTGAGAACTTAGGATCAGTGCAGAAATGTGAAAGTCAAAAGTATTCTTTTCATGTAAAATACAGGAAATGCTGCAACATCAAGAGAGCATAGCTCACCCCCCGAGTAGATCTGCAGTGTCACTCTGTTGGTTCATGTTCACTACTCGCAGCCTGTGGCCTGTTCAGCAAAAAGAGTCAGATGTTGTTGATTATCTTATTTTGAGAGCATGTGGTACAATAAAAGAAATGTCTGTTGGCGGTTTGACCTGTGAGTTGGGCCAGGTGCTGAACAGTGGATGTTTTCCCAGTGCCTGTCTCCCCCACCAACAAAACAGGTTCTGCTTTGGCCACACACACTGCCAACTGCTCCAGGAGCACAGCCGAGGGGCGAGTGGCGGCAAAAGTCTGTTGATTCCTGGAGAAGAAAATCTGTATGTCTTACACATGAATATCAGACATGTGGTGACATCTGTAATCACATAGAAGACCAATAAAGTTCATGTATTTATGGGTAATTTTTAAAATGGTAAGAGCAGGGAATATGAAAAAAGAAAGTGGCAAAAAGTGCCATGCCAATACCTACATCAAAATGTAAGAAAGATATTGGATTACTGCTAATTTGACGTGCCTTGAATGTGAAAATACAGTCCTTCATTGTTATATGGAGAAAACATGGGAGCCTTTGTTGTCATGGCTATATGTTAAGTTATTTGAGGATAGAGTCACATTTGCCCTCTAGTGTGTCCCTGTCTACAGTCATATTGGCTTTGGAAACATTCAATATGAATATTTGGGATGTGGTGTAGAGAGCACCATTAGATCAGGCTTCTTTCCATAATGTATCATTATAAATCAATGCTCAGTTTATTCAGGACCCCAGTGGTAGAGTGATTTTCCGTAGGGGGATGTAGGCAGCATGGCAGGCTAATGCATATTTGGTGTAAAGTAAGGTCAGAGGAGGTGGTCCAGTCAGATGGCCCACTTACACATTCAGCTGAACAACTTCTGTCTGCTTTCGACCCAGAGCCACTCTGCCAACTGTGGCCTCCAGCTCACTCAGAGACAAGGCGGGCTGATACATCTCACAGAAGTGCTGGGCCTGCAGACAAAACAGCAAGTGATATATGCTTTTATCATCTACATAAAGAATTTGGGTTAAGAGGTGACCCTTATATGTTACCTTTTCTTTGGAAATGTTTAACTTGCTGCCAATAATCTCAGCCATCTGCAGGCGGCTCTCAGGTTGAGACAACATAGATGTGAAACAGTCAAGAGCCTGAAGAAGTTAAACTGCTGTTAATGACAACAGTGAATGGGAATCATTTGAAATATCCTTCAACAAATATGATCAAACCTCTTGGAAGACATTTTGAGCTGTAGCTGCAGATGCACTGTTGAAGTTGACACTGATTCGTTCACACCATTTTAATAGGTCTCTGTAAAAAAACAAGGCAAGAAAATCATACTCAATACAAGACACTCAATTTTCACAGTTAATCAAGTAATTAATTTGCTTATCGTTACAAATTAATTATTTATAACAAATTTATGACTAATTATAACTCATCAAATCAGAACACATTGAGCAAGATATTACTGAAACTTTAACATGTAATAATAATAATAATAATAATAACGCATCAGTTTTATATAGTGCTTTTCTGGACACTCAAAGACGCTTTATAGAGCATTATTCATTCATTCCACGCTCAGTGGTGGTAAGCTACTATTGTAGCCACAGCTGCACTGGGGCAGACTGACAGAAGCAAGGCTGCCAATTTGTGCCATCGGCCCAGCCGACGACCCCCACAATCACTCATCCACACACCACTTTCATGCTAGGCAATGTGGGTCAAGTGCCTTACCTAAGGACACAATGACAGTTTTTGCAACTGGTGTCCCACTGTGGCACCTGATTTTCCCTACAGTCTTCCATCAAAGAACAAACCAGGCCCGGCCTTGCTTAGCTTCTGAGATCTGACAGTATCAGGCTTTGACAAGCCGGCATGGCCACAAATATATTCAATGACAAAGCTGACTTAGACCTAGCCTATGCTTTGTGCATCTGTCCTACAATGAGCACATACAATAAAATATCATTTTATGCCAGGATTTCTCATATTATCGCTCGATTAATTTTGTAGGTTTTGAGTAGGTTGACACATTTTGTGTTGAAATAAACTATAGTTAGTTTGACTTCTTAGTTCAGTTCCCTGTGTTCAAAACAAGCTGGCGAGGCTCTGCCTGTCAATCATAGGCTACAGTCCCTGCAGATCAATGGACAGTGGAGCCACGCCAAAGGGATGGTCTAGCTTCAATGTAACATTTGAGTGACACACAGAACAATTCGTTTGATAAGCACAGGATATCGTCAGGGCTGTACGGGGCACTGCAGTCTGATCTATAATGGATTGGACAAGACATCGGCTCATGGAAACGGATAACAGCACAAACATTTCAGTCTGTGTCTATGGTGAGGAGTACAAGTACTGGAATATGTTTTGGTACATTAACTTACGAAAAAAAGATTGCATTTTAAATACACAGTATTATTTTTGTCTTTTTCTGAACTTAAAATCAAGTGGCACTAAAGCCTACCTGAGCGACAGAGCTCGTCCCTCTAAAAGGCCTGTTCGCTCCTCCTCTGGCGCAGGGGAAGACTGGGGCTGGAGGGAGTCCTGTTCATAGTGTTTATCCCCAGTCAGCTGACAGTAGATATCCAAGAGCCGGTCTGAGACCACAGACAGTTGTGGGTATCTAGTAATCAGCACCTGTACACATGGTGAAAACACTGAGCTCAAAAGGAAAAGTGCATATTCAGGTAACCCTAGCTACAAAATGGAAAGACTCACCTTTTTGAGCTCCTCCCGCGTCATGTTTCTCATTTGGAGCTTTGTCCAGTATTTATCCAACAGTGTAGCATGAGAATTGTGTGGTTTGTGCCAGCTCCCACTACTGTAATACATCCTGCAATATAGAAAGACCAAACAAGACTATCAATGCTCAACTGCTACAAAAGAACATTTAATTTCAAGTCACAATTTTCGTACCTTCTAGTTGCAAAAAATTGAAATCCTGTTGCAACCTCAATACAATCCTCACGTCCTGGGATGACCAACTTTTTATTCTCCATCAGAGGAAGCAAAACCGAGATCTACACAGCAAGGAGGTGTTAAGTTTAATAACACATTTGCTTAAACACATTTTATGATAAATAATATTTACCACATCCAGAGGAGCATGGTCAATGTCCTCCAGAAGGATCCACTGGCCTTTGGAGACAGCTTGAGTTAAAGTTCCTGGCTGCCATACAAACTTTCCCGGAACATCAGTGCAGCGGTACAAGCCTAGCAACATCTGAGGCACAGGTATCAGTCAGTACATGAGACTTCAAAAGGTCAGATATAACAACAATTCAGCTATTAAAAGTATAAACCAAGTACATTTAAAAAATATATATTAGGTAGATTTTAATATTTTCTTACTACACTGTAAACATGTTTTAATTGGGAAACAGCTGTGCCATATACCATGACTACAGAAAAAGAATCACGTTCACACAGTACATTATTGATTTAAACAGTTGGTGGTATGCAAATCACCAACCATTTATTTTTCTCACTATATTGTCCGTTAAGTATAAAACCTGTAAATCTGTATATTTATGGGCCAGAACAATTCCTCACTTTGCTGTCAGTCTGATCTCCCAGCTGGACCTTCATGATCTCTGTGGCACTGTTGTGTCCAGTGACAGTGGCCAGGTACTCCACCAGCGAGGTTTTCCCACACCCGATGGGCCCCTCCAATAGCACTGGTTTCTGGGATGCTACAGCTAATGCAAGCCTTCTCAGATTCTGACAGGTCGAGTCCACCAGCACTAGGTCTTTTTGGTTTGTCTGCTTAAACAAAGAATATTTAGAATAGCATCAGATGAAGAAAATAACTGTCTGAATGAATGAGTGTTCCTGTACGGGTACTTGTTGGTTCAGTCGGGGAGAGATGGTGGGTAGAACCACTCCACACACAGCCACCACATCAGAGCAGAGATCTTCGGAGACCACTTGACCTCTGGTGAAGCGATTTGCCTTTTCCTGGTGCCATTTTGCACAACCTTGATTGGCTAAGACTAGAGACTTCTCCACCTGCAGCTGCTGACTTTCCTCAAAGCTCCTAAAAGAAGCAAAGAATCATTATAAGGACATACCTTAGCATATTAACTTAATCAAAATGGTTTTTAATCCTTAACATCCACTCAAAGTAAAACCACTGAACTTACTTAATTTTCATGTGCAGAATCTCTTCACTGGACAATACTTTTCTGAGGAAAATGGCCTTCTGATTATCAGTCATAAGAGAGACCATTGCCAAGCACTGTGCCGTGTACCTGTAATACAAAAAATAAATGATTTTGTGAACTTGACAACAATTCTCTGAGAAGTGGCACTGGATTTTTTTTAATACAAAATCTGTTTAAAATATAATTTTTGCTAAAGGCAGAAATGCATAAAAAATACCAATGCACTTTGCATAAATGATCATTTACAAAATGTTTTTGTTGAGTCTGGAGTTATACATACCCTCGCACCATGAGGTCACTGGTGAGCAGTTGGGAAACACAAGGACTCCAGTCCCACAAGGATCTGTATTTTGCACAGTCACTTTGAAGAAAACGAAGCGTAGCCCCCATTAGGTCCCGGAGCTTCATCCGCCGGGGTCCATATTGCACAGACGCTGCCTCTTCACTGGAGAAAAACAGTCTCTGGAATACTGGAGGGGCGCTGCTGAAGTACCTAGCAGCAAAGCTTCAGAGACATAGTTTGTGTAATTATTGTTTATATAGACAAGAACAACTTTATAAAATGTTATTATATATTTTGAAAAATGCTTACATAGACATTTTAATTATTCTTGTCATAATGATAAGAATAGAATAATAATATAGTAAGTGAGTACAGAGAGAACTCAAGCAATAATTGACACAGTCCCACAGTTAAGAAGACAAAAGTGCCTTGTCCAAGAACACACACATTAAACACTGCCAATAACAGTGATCTATTGATCTCTCAGTGGAGAGGGGTTCCACCTACTGAGATAGTATTGCTTTAGCAACAGAAATAATGTAAACATGTTCATGTCTGAGTGATACTGTGTACTCATCATTTAGTGGACTTACGCTGGAGCATCAGGACAGATGTTGAGGACTTTACTGAGAGCCACACACAGGCGTTCATGGAGGTCATGGTTAAATCTGTCACCAGTTCTGACTCTCTGCACATTTCTTTCCAGAAAATCCAAAATAAGAGGCCTCAAGTGCTGTGTTATCAACAAAGTGTAGTCCTTTTCCAAGAAGAGCTGAGCCAAACAGTCCAGAATACACTGTCGGTCCTGCTGACTCCATATCTGAGGTACAAAAACCAGTCAACATTAATGGTTTCAAAACATGTTTTATCGGTTTAAAAGTGATCAAGCTCACTGCCCTGTTGTTACTGTAAACTGGTTTATAATTAAGCTTAGAGCATGTCCACACCTAACACATGGAGTTACAATACAAGACAAAACAAACTGTCCGTAGATTTAACAACATAGTATTTAAATTCAATTGTACTTAATAACTTACCTGCTTTGACAAATACTGAGTAAGTTGGTTATGTCTTGGATCAACATGTTTGGAGATAGTTCCCAGTGATGTCAGGCTGAGCTCTAAATTTTCCATTGCACCATGTGTCTTACCAAAGCCACTACAGAAAGTTACTTAACAAATGTCTGATTAACATGTCTTCTTAAAACAGCATACGGTTAATACAGTAGAAATGTTACAATCTGTTCTGTAACAAGTGTAATCACAACACGAGTGCATGAAGGCAGTCCACATGTGAGTGAGAAACAACTACTTCCGGTGCGAGCAGCCCGGTGTCGTCGCGTGATGGTGACGTAGACTTCCGAGCGAAACCTCCGTGCGATTACTTTCTAGCGCCAGAAATGTGGTTTGCATCGCTTTCGTCCCTCTGCAAGGCAATCTAAACCACTCGAGACATAACGCGATCGCATATTTCTAGCTGCTTTTCGTCACGGTCCGTTTCCAACACGGTTCTGCGAGACAAAGCGGAGTGAGGCGGAATACATGCAGCTGCTGGGCTGTGACAGACCGCGGGAAAATGTCCTTACTTCCTGTGCAATGAAGCCTTGGCGCGGCACAACGCTTGTAAACAACGGCCCGACGATACGAGAGCAGGTAAAACGGGAATATAACTACTATAACAGCTAAATCACCAAATATGCATTATAATAACATACTTACAAATCATATGGCTCTTATATAAGGTGACCACTTGCTCTTGGACACATAGACCTACCATTAATCCCGATCCAGAGTATGCAGGGTGCAGATCTCATTGTTTGGGAGAGAAACCAAGTGATACAACTATTTTTTTTGCACATGGGTTGTTGGCAAAAAATATTGTGCTTCATAATATAGCGTTACTGCATTTGTCAGTATTGTAACCATGACAATAAACAAATCATTGCTCCTGCTCATCGATTAAATTGTCTCTTAATGCTGCTGAAGCTTGTAAACAAATGAGTGAAGTCAGGGTATACCTTATTACTGTTGTTGATAGCTATTTTGATTTTAAAAATAAGGGAAAATGTTAAGTAAATAAACTAACATTTTCACTCCTGCTTTCCCTTGCCTTGTTGTAGGTCCGCTTTGTGTGGCCAGTACTGCAAAAAACATGGATTCCACTGATGCTCCAGCCTGTAAGATCCTTTGCCTTTATTACTGTTAGCTGTTGCATGTATGTAGGTTGCCTGAGCATGTTTTTATTTATTTTTTTGTTCTTTTGCAGTGTTTGTGCCTGATGGTAATGAAGATTCTGTAGATATCTATGAAGGCCTGGATTTTGATTCCGGTTGCAAAAATGGTGAGTCTTGCATTACAGTAAAAACATACTTGGATTGTACTTGACTTTTTACCCCTTTTCTTGTTTAGTAACTCCAGTAAAATCAGCCCCATCTGGGCTTAAGGAGGCCATGGATCTTTTTGAAGAAATTGTCACAGAGGAACAACAGAGCAAAGATGCATCTTACTCTGAGGTAATGTGGTAATGTGTTACTCAGTATATTTATTTAAAGTATCATTTTTAAATGAGACATTACCTTTAATAACTTTTTTTTTTTTTTTTTTTTTTATACAGTTAAAGTCAAGATTTCAGGCTGCCCAAAGTCAAATCACGGAGTTACACAGAAGACTGGAGCAGTTAGAATTGCAGGTTTGTCTAATTTTTAAAAATTATTTGGTTGGTATATGTTGCACATTTGAATGGTGTTAAATACTACATATATATTCCGAACTCTTTGGCAAGAAGTCACATTAAATATTGTATTTTTGTTTTTCAGAACACAGGTTTGTCCAAAGAGAATTATCGACTAAAGATGAACATCTCCATTCTTCTTCAAACAGCCAGGCAGGAGGTCATAAGGAAGGATGCAGAGATTCAAAGGCTAAACCAAGAGTAAGTTAATCCTGTTTTTAATTTCCTTTTAATAGTAGGTTAGTGATTTCTGTTCCATTTTTACTCTCACCTTGTTGAATGTATTGCAAATCTATAATACATTATCTGTACATGGTCTGTAATTGTATTTATATGTAATTACAGATCAAGAAATGGTCCCTACCTTAAATCTCGAAACCTGCGAGATCCAGGCTCCACTGAGAACCAGCGACTTGCTCCACATCCTTTGGTCCTTCCAACTTCATCTACCTCACAGCCCTCATCCCGCCCCAGACTGTTGCCTTCAAAACAGACTGCAACTGCACCACCTCCACCTTCAGCTCCTGCTACCTCGGAGCCTCCTCACTCCAAGGATGTCACATCACGGAATCGCCCTCCTCCAGACACTGCTGCACCCATTCCTCCTCCGAAACAAACCCCAAATCTGCCTGACATGCCACCACTCCCACCTGCTCCCCTAAGTCCTCCACCCCCTCCCCCACCTTTACCCGTATCACCACTCAGGGAGGATGTCCCATTTTCACTCAGAAGAGATAGAGAAAAGCACATGGAGCCAGAGTTGAACTCTGAGCAGTTTTTCTCACGAAAGGACTGCCGCTCATCAGAAAGGCACAATAATCAGACTGATAAACATAAAGATAAAAAACACGGACATGGACATGATTTTGAGCGAAAAAATAATACAACATCAAATTCCGGTATTGATCGACATGAGAGAAGATACTCTCACAAAGACCAGACATCAAATTCAGGGGATTCCAAAAGTGGCAACAAAAAATGTAATGTTCTCACATCAGAATCAGATCGAGGTAAAGGTCATCTTTCAAAAGGAGGCCAGTCTCGAGAAGAGAGACGAGACAGGACTAGGGACAGGCAGAGCAGATGTTCAGACTCTAAAGAGCATAAGCGCCACAGAGACTACTCTCGAACAGAGCGTAGACCCTCCAAAGACCAGCAAAGCAGAGAAAGACGGCAGGAGCGGAGGGATGAAGATGATGGTAGAAGACGTAGAAGAGACTCACATTCAAAAGAAAAGCACAGGTCAAAGGAACACAGTAAGAAACAGTCAAAACCCCTGGAAATGCCTTCAAAAGGAAAGACTGTTGCTGAGCAGGTTGTTGTAGAGGAGAATAGCCCCCACAGAAAGCTATGTTTTATGGAGACCCTGAATCTAACGCTGTCTCCGGTAAAAAAGCCTGAAATGGACAGTGAGGGTGGCCAAAAAACTCTTGTAGCTGCAACTAAAACACAGGTGGAGGAGAGTCTCTTTCTGCCCAGCATGGAGGATATGTGTGTAATTGATGAAGTAGACAGCAGTGAAACAGAGGCTGCATCCAGGGAGCATGTAGAACCAATCGACAAGGATCCGAAAACAACACCAGAAAAGGGGGAAAATGTTGATTCTCAGAAAGAGACAATCGTCAATAGCATTAGTACTACTTCTGAAAATGAAATTTTAGAAGACAATTCTGTTCACTCCACTTCCACCAGTAAAGGCACAGAGATTCAAAAAGACAGTTTGCCAAAATGTGTAAAGGGCCCAATGACAGAGAAGAGTCAAGAGGCTGTTAAAGAAACAATAACAACTACTGAAAATGTTATTTCACTGATCCCAACTGAAGCTGCAGCATCAAATAATATATCAAATACCACCAACAGTAAAGTCATGGAAGATGTAGTTTCCAAAACCATGGAAGACAAGTGTGATGTTCAAAATGTGTCTCCAGATTTACCTCAGAATACTCCTCTTGCTTCTTCCCCTGTCACTCAGACTAAAGAGGGTTCTGGTCAAGAGACAACTGGTCAAGAGACAACCTCTAAAGAAGTAGAGTTGGTGTCCAGTTCCCTAAGCTTGGAATCTCTGCCTCAAGAAGGTCTTAGTTTACCTGAAGCCATTAATTTACTGACCGAAAATAATGAAAACAGCAGTAAAACTGTTCATCCAGAATCTACTACTCCTAGTTGCAGTGAAGTTTCTAAAGTGACCAGTACAACACAGGACACCTCAGCTTTGGAAAGGTACACAGAAATCAGTCAAACGCCAAAGAAGAGCTTCAGTCCAGCCAAGTTCTTCAGCCCAGCCAAGAGTGTTGAGAAGTGCATTAAGCCATCCAGCTCAGTGCCTCTTTTCCATGACGAAGACTCCATGATGCGTACGCTCAGCAGCCTGAAGAGGATCCCCGATGCCATCAGCCCCCTCAGGAGCCCAATCCGGATCTCAAAGAGGAACCATCACCATCTGCAGAAGCCAGGACATGTCAAGAGCCTCCACAAAGGTAAAAGATGGCTGAGTTTTGGAATTTCTCATCTCATATTTTGTAAAGAGTCTGTGTTGTTTTATGGTGGTTTTGAACATAGGACAAAGGAAAAGAAGAAAATGGGACATCATATTTCAGAGTAGTAATAGAGTAATGGAGAAAAATTTGTTACGACCCTCTAGGGTAGCAGGAATTTGCTGTGAGCTTTGACTTGGAGTATACTATTTTCATCAAAGTTTATGGTTTGGTATTTGTCCTAATACTGTAAGTTTGCTAGTTTTCTGACAAGTTAGAATGTTTTAAATCTCATACATTTGCATGTTTTTAACACTAGGGGAATATTTGTTGAGTTGGAAATATGCAAAACTAGAATATTGAGAATATAGTTTAAAAAAAAAATTGCAAAAATGATTTTTTAAAATTAAAAATGGTAATTAAAAAATGTAGCAAACCTCTCACTTTAGTGGGTAATTTCACATTTGTCAGTAATATACATACATAATAGACATACATATGGTTTACATATAGTTTTTACCCTCAGGGAATTATTGTTTGTAAAGATAATGGTGTGAACTGAGTGCAGTGTGTGAAGTCATTTTGTGTGTTTTTGCAGAGTTCTCCAGTGCGCCCCCTGATGGCATATCAAAGAAGGTGGATGTGAACAAAGAAAACAAGCAGCCTGGTTCCCCTGCTAAAGCTGACCCAGTGGCTTTAGCCGTGCCCTCGGACCCCGAACTGGAGGAAGGGGAAATCCTGAGCGAGAGTGACGAAGCTGTATCTCCTCTTCCTCCAAGCAAAAAGACCAAGTTAACACGGCCCATCAGAACCAAGGCCAGCCCAAAGTGTGTCCTAAAGCACAAAATGGACGAGAAGAGCGTTTCGGCTAAGGAAGCCAAGGAATCACCGGGTTCTGTACAAAGCCCACCAAATAAGAGTCGTTTTAAAACAGTCTGTCCAGCTGCAACTAAAGCTACCTTCAGCAGCATTGATGAGGTCATGGACACATTTAAGTTGGTGCGCGCTGAGATCCGCAAGAAGTACATGAAACTACACAAAACGTTTCCCAAGAAAAGCTTCTATGGAGTTATGGAAAACTTCCAGGAGTCTTTCATTGAATTTGTGGATGGCGCAGATTTTGGTCAGATTTGCAACCTAACGAAAGAATTAAAATCCAAGCTTAAGAACATAATTGTGTCAGTTTTCAGTAAGGTGCTAAATAATGGCATTGTGAAGCGCATATTTGAGCAGCAGGCTGTGGACCTAAAGCAGAAACTGTGGGACTTTGTAGATGTTCAGGTTGACTATTTGTTCAAAGATGTTAACACAGCATTAAAAAGTATGTGTAAGCCTGCCAGAGCTCCAGTAGAGCATGGAAATTCAAAGGGCAGTGACAAACGGTGTAAAGAGTCCCCTGTAAAGAGGAAAGAACAGAATTCTTCTCCAGGCTTCAGTAAGAGTAAACAGTGTGCCATTGTGCCTTTCAGAACTGGCCTGGGAAGCAGAGGAAAGGGCATCCGAATCACACTGGATCACAGTGACGATACTGATGACCAGAGCGGAACAGAACCAGGTGCGGTAGTCAGCTTTGTCCCGCCCACTCCAGAAAAGGGCAACACATCTTTAGTGGTAGCACACAACGCATCCATGCTAGACAAAACCGACTTCGAGCTTCTCACCGAACAACAGGCCACTAGTCTGACATTCAACCTGGTACGCGACTCCCAAATGGGTGAGATCTTCAAGTGCCTTCTCCAGGGGTCCGACCTGCTGGATAGTAGTGCTGCAGTGGCGGACCAAAGCACCTGGACGCTGAGTACTCCGAGAAAAGACGGGGAAAGGATCATAACCATCACCACGCCCGGTAAATTCCACTCCCCGTCGAAACTGTTGTCCCCAAACAAATTCGAAAGTCCCTCCAGGCTGATCACCACATGGTCCAGTATTTCGCCACGTAAGCTCTCCTCACCAAACTCCAAAGTTCTGCTCAACCCGGCCTTGTTTGATGAAAGTTGCTTGCTGGAAGTACCCTCGGAAAACAAGACCATCCAAAGACCTTATTCTATTTTGGCAGAAGATTTGGCTGTGTCGCTTACCATCCCGTCCCCCCTGAAATCCGACAGTCACCTTAGCTTCCTTCAGCCTCCTCCCATGCAGGTCCTGTCCACCCCAGACAGTGTGCTGAGTGCTCACATCAGTGAAGATGCTCTTTTGGACGAAGCGGACGCCACAGAGCACGACATCCACCTCACGCTAGATACAGACAATTCCAGCTGTGGCTCCAGTGCCAGTGTGGGTTCTCAAGGAGCACCTACACAGTTCCTCTTCAAACCAGAGCTCCCCATGCAAGCGCTGGTCATGGAGAGATCCAATGAGCGGTTTATTCTTAAGATCAGACCAGCTTCAAGTGCTAATACTACACTAACAGCAAATGAGAGTTTAAGTGAAACACTGACCGAGGAAATGGACTGTGAGGAACCTGAATCCAACAGTGTTATATCAAGTCAGACACAGAATAATATGGTAGAAAGCATCCATACTCAAATAGAAGACAATAATAAGTTGCATGAAGAACAAAAACAAGATTTAGCAAAGCAGGACTCTATAAAACACAATTTATCAGACATAGAGAAAAAATTTGACATATCTAAATCAGAACCCTCTCCTAACAATATTCATCCCACAGCTAAGTCAGTCCACAAGGATAAGACAGGAAAAGATAAGGACTGTCTGTCAGAACAGGCACAAGACACTTCCTCTGAGGTTCCTTCAAGACAGGTGTCCAGCTCTGAGAGAGAGGAGGTGGCTTCCGAGTCAGAGCGCAGTCTCACCATCGCAGAGGAACTAGAGTCTACACCAGAGAAGTCACAAGTCCACAAATGCAGGGACAGGAAGAGGAAGAGGAACCAGGGTAAATCCAAAGCCAAGAAATGCAGGACTGACGAGGACAATACACAAGGGGTTAACCTTGAGGGAGCAGGAGAGGAGGCTCTGTCCCCCAACAGCCTGTCTGCCAAAAATGTCATCAGGAGGAAGGGGGAGGTGGTCATGGCCTGGACCAGGTGAGAATTTCTCTTGAAAAATCAGAATCTGTTGTTAAAACTGTAAGGCTAATGATTTTGTTTTTCAGGGAAGAGGATCGAACGATTCTCCTTGAGTTAAAGACCAAAGGAGCTTCTCGGGAGACCTTTGCATTCCTGTCTGAAAAACTGGACAAGCCCTCTGGACAGGTGGGTTTCTATGTAACGCATTTAATTTATTTTTCACAAGAGCTACAATGGATGGGCAACATTGAAACAAATGAAAATCTCTTCATCTTATGTTAAACTATTTTGAGAACAATATTCTGAAGAGTTTTCTCAGTCTAGCAGAATTGTGCTAAACATGCCTTTTACTTATTCCTTCTGCTTAAAATTTTCAAAGGACTGTAATGTTAGAAAACTGGTCAAATATGATTGCTAATTTTTTGCCAACCTCTAATCTTTACAAAGCATTCCCAATGAACGCTTTCCTTTTATTCTCCCCAGATTGCTCAACGGTTCCACCAGCTCATGAAACTCTTTAAAAAGCAGGAGAAGTTGGACACATGAGAGTGCACTGTATGGTGCTTATTGAGCGTCCACTGTGAATCAGTACATCTAAAGCTGCAGCACTGTAACCCATGTGACCCAAGACCTGCAGAGGGCATGAGCCCCACAAGCAAGGACGGTTGTTCATTCTGTGTGGCCTCTTGGACGAAATGTGGTTCATGTTACAAAATGAAATAATTACTAGGTTCTGAGGCTGGTGGAGCTGTGCAACAGACAGTGTACAATCTACCGTAAGCATTGTTTTAAACTTAACATTCTTGAATGATGACAGTATTTGTCAATGTGCTACATTGGCATCACTCTGACCACATGATATCAGGCCCTCATCTGATTTTTTAGAAGGTTTTATATCAGTGACTTCAGTTGCTGGACTTGAAGCAGACCAGACGTTTGTGGTTATAGTTTTATTGTATGTTTGAGGAGTGAACTGATCAATGTAAAGGTTGTCCCATTCTGTATAATTCCTGTTTTCTCTTGATTTTGATTGGAAACATTTTGAAATCTATTATTATGTATTATGAATACAGTACATAATTCTTTACTAAAATAAAGTTTTATTTATTTATTCTACTGTTTTTAATAATTGAAAACTTTCCTAATGTTTGAAGCAGTAAAGTTTATAAAAGCTACCTACTTTTTAAGTCTCTTGATCTTTACATTTTCAGTACGAGGGACACTCACTATAAGCTGTGTAAAAGTGCCAAGCATGTGACATACTGTTGGTGATGAGCGTGACACCAATCTGCACAAGTGGGCCACAAAGTATGGAAATTGAGGCCAGTGCCTTGGGGCAGCGTTTGTAATGGAGCAACAATGAGAGGGGGAAGACCATGGTGGCAGACTCTGCTTTTGTCTGTACTGTCAAACCACTCCAAGCTGCTTAACGTCAAGTTTCTAAAACTTCTGAATCTGGACCAGTCTGATATACTGGTTGACACTATAGAAACTGTGGGGTAGCTCTATTAGAAATACAACAAATATTAGGCAAGTGAGTGTGTGCAAAAGTGAATAATTAAAGCCATGGTGTTAACGCAAAATATATAAAGTCAAAGTAAAGCTGCTGATGCCAGGTTGTAGCACAGATTCTAATTCACACCTGTTGTCCATGTGAGTGCCATTAGCTTCACTGGTATAAACCTGGTCTGAACCTGTCATTAGATCCCATCAAATGCTGAATTAATATGTTGTGAAAAGCGGTTTATTGATGTGCTATTTCCAGCAGACAGTGGGTGTGGGTGAATAGACCCTCAGGGAAGTCCAGGGTCATGTGGTGCATCGATCACTCCAAACTAGTCCTATTTTGCTACAACACCGATGTAGGGCCAGCTCCATGTATACAGAGAGGTCTACTGTCTCCAGAGGATTGTCTCATGTCCACTGATGGCTTTGCACCCCACCTGTGTCCAGCTGATCCAAACGCTGTCCCAGAATATGTGAGGTCTTCTCAGAGGGACCGAATTTTCTTACACGTTGAAGGTATGTCATCACCAAAACTATTTTACAGATGTTTGGCTTTGTAGTTTTAGTTCTTAAAATAATTTGATAATGCCGTGTGTAGCTTTGCGGGGACCCTTCTTAGTGGTCATTATGTTTGCCATAATTGAGAGACGACTTATGCCTTATCAGTGGTAGTCAAGCTTTCTGTTGTAACCCCATGATAATAACTGTTAGCTTTTATGACCCCATATTAAAAAAGTCTATCCACTAAATTAAATTAATTAAAAAGTGTTATGTGAAAAGTTATTGAAGTCACTAGAGGATCCCCCGCACATGTCATGAAAAATTTCAGAGGTTAGAGTCAAATAATGACCCTTTAAATGCAACAGGGCTGTCTGATATGGCCTGTAATTTTTATGACATGAGTTTTTGAAAAGCATTTGCAAATGTTTGATTACAACAGTAGGGCAAGGTTTGCCTGAATAAAAATTTTGCAAACCTTTTAATGAAGTTAAGTGACAGGCTATGCTTTTTGAAGCGGGTGATGGTAGATTTTAATGATGATTTTTTCCCCAACAGGTGATAATGTGACAGAAGATGGGGGACTGGAACTTACTAGGGAGCATTCTTGAAGAGGTCCACATTCACTCCACCATTGTGGGAAAGATCTGGCTAACGATTCTATTCATCTTCCGGATGCTGGTGCTTGGTGTGGCAGCGGAGGATGTGTGGGACGATGAGCAAAGTGAGTTTGTATGTAACACTGAACAGCCCGGCTGTAAGAATGTGTGCTACGACCAGGCTTTCCCCATCTCCCTCATCCGCTATTGGGTCCTGCAGATCATCTTTGTTTCGTCCCCCTCTCTGGTCTACATGGGACATGCCCTGTACCGGCTGCGGACACTGGAGAAGGAGAGGCACAGAAAGAAGGCCTTCTTGAAGGCAGAGCTGGAGGGGACTGACCCAGTCCAAGAAGAGCACAAGAGGATCGAACGTGAGCTTCGTAAACTAGACGAGCAGAAGCGGGTGAGAAAGGCTCCTCTGAGGGGCTCCTTGCTCAGAACATATGTCTTCCATATCCTGACCCGCTCTGTGGTGGAGGTGGGCTTCATCATTGGACAGTGTGTGCTCTACGGCGTGGGACTGTCCCCTCTGTACAAGTGTGAGCGTGCACCTTGTCCCAACAGTGTGGACTGCTTTGTGTCTCGCCCCACAGAGAAGAATATCTTCATGGTGTTCATGCTGGTGATTGCTGGAGTGTCCTTATTTCTCAACCTGCTGGAGATCTTTCATCTGGGGGTTAAGCAGATCATTCAGAGCCTGTATGGTGGATACCGGTATGAAGAGGAGAGCGTCTGTCCATCCAAGAAGAACTCCATGGTTCAGCAGATCTGTGTCCTATCCCACTCGTCTCCTCAGAAGCTCATGGAGCTCACTCACCTGAGCTGCCCACTGTTGTCTGAGGCCCAGGGGCCCCCACACAGCCAGGACGGGGCCAGCCAGCAGGCCCAGAATCAGGGGGATGTGGAGGCTGGGGAGCAGAGGTTCCCTGGGCACTGCAAAAGGTAACATGTTATTTGCCAAATAGCTCTCCTACCACAGCATCATGCATACTTGTAATGAGGAGTATTAAAGATATGTAATATTGTTTCTTGTACAGCATTTAAAAATGGTTATAATCCAACTTGTTCCTCAGACAGCAGTTAGTTTCAGAGTAAGAAAGCGTTTTTCCGTTAACTGATACTACAGCAACAAAGGCTTGAGAAGGTTTTAAAAGTAAGGGTGACGTTAATGTTCCAGCATGGAGCATCGTAAGGTGTCATGCAGCAGTGAGGATTCTGGGGCCCACCCCCCTGTGCTGCAGTACGGGGCCCAGCCGAGGCCCACCCTAATGGCTGGCCACATGGAGATCCCTGCGGCCCTGAGGAACATGCAGAGAAAGCCCAGTAAGGTGAGCGCATGCAAGGAGGTGAGCGATACCAGCACCTCCCCAGAGAGTGGACACTACCCCACTGCCCGCAAATGCAGCTTTATGTCCAGAGGCATGTCTGAGGGCAAGCTGGCCTCTTCATCTAACAGCGGGGACTCCCAGAGTGGCACAGACCTGGAACCACAGCACCTGACGCAGAAAGAGAGTCCTGCTGACACCCCTCCACCTCCGGCTGCTGGCCGCAGGATGTCCATGGTGAGACACTCTGCTTGTTAGGTGTCTGTGAGGGTGGCTCCTTTAGTTGAAATTGAGCAATTTCTGAAATTGTGATTGTCCCAGTACTGTTTAAAAGACTTGAACGTCCTACCTTATGTTTCCTAGATGTCCTAGATACCTGTCTTTGAATACTTGTCTAAAGTTCAGTTGTACCATGTTTATCACAGTGTAGGTTACATACAGTCTGAAGGATCTGCAGTGACTGATGCTGCTGTGTGTGTTTCCACAGAGCATGATCCTGGAGTTGTCCTCCATCATGAAAAAGTGATTCCTCTCACCCAGAACCAGCTCTATACAGCTCAAACTCCACTGGCCTTTTTGTGCACATGATATCTCAACTGTGGTTTTCATCAGTTGCAACTTGTTTTATATTTTATGGCAAAAGAATATATTGGCTTAAAGCAAACCTGGAGCTCATAAAATGAGACTAAAATGACATATGATTGTAATCCTAATGTGTTGAATTAGTGGCATTCAAAACTATAGTTTATCAAACCCAATAAAACAATCTGTAGGAAGGGTTCTTCAAATTTGATGGCTTGTTTGAAAGTTGCCTGAATTGTAACTATTGTACTATTATATCTATACATAACTTTTCTAATAAACAACAAGATCTTCAAAACCTTTGTCTAATTTCTTTTAGTAGCAAGCATCCAAATGTACTTGACTTATATGTAAATGTATTCCTCAAATGCACTGGTCACTTGGGTTCATGCGAAGTGACCAATACACATGCTTACTGTCAGTCACCACTGCCCTCTTGAGGACCTTCAGTCCCATTACAGGATTATTTTGAACACAATAAGCAGTAGTGGCAACATATTTAATGCTCATTTACAACACAGACAGAAAGTTAATGATATGTATGAATCTTTATTTCATAAAGAGAAATTGTGTCTAGCCATTGTCATAATTCAACAATCAAAACAAATAAAAATGGGTTTTGCACAATAAAATATTTACAATGATTATTAAGCCATTTTAGTTTATGAGGGTCAAAGCATTCAGAATTATAAAGGTCTTTGTCAAGAATAAGTAAATACCAAAGTCAAATAGACAATATTAACACAAAACATCTAGAAAAAATGTGAAAACAACTAGAAGCTTAAGAGCCATTGACATTAAAAATGATACTCCAATAATTCATAGAATCTGTGAAAAAGCATGTAGAAAACACCTGATGCAGTTTGATACAGTCATTGACCAGTTGTGAGAGGTATGAGCAGTTCACAGGTAGATACGTGTTCGGGGCCCGGGGCCCTGCATACACTCACTCAAGTGAATTATGGCCTCTGTAAGTTCTAAGGCAAATATCAGAGAAGCACTTGTCATAAGATGTTGATCCAGCCGTACACACAAGGCGCAAAAAATCTAGAGTCTATATAATGAACATTTTCCAATCAAACAGAATGACACGTGGTGGCAAAGAAATTCATGTGGACTCATATAAATGGGTTTTGCTCAGGATGAAGCGTGTATTCTATATTTTTAAATTTTCAATTTAAGTGGACATTAGCTCTAGATGTGTACTGCCTGTTACCTGATGAGCACTTGGTTACCCAAGATGCATGTTATCATTAGTAGGTTTATCATTGGTGTTGGGGGCATTGACAGAGTGTTAAAGGTTCCAATGCATTTTGTTCAGTGAATACCACATTAGCCTTCTCTGTTTGTGAATGCGCCCTGGAAGTGTCCAATCAGCAGAATTGTTGTGTCCAGTTGAAACACTTGGCTGTGGGAGTGAACGTGAGTGTGTGGGGGAGGTCCTTTACAAGGGGAACGGTGTTCACAGCACAGGGACAGACAGTGGAGTGGCATGAAGTTTACTGAGAAAGCTGGAAGTCTGAACAAACAGGCAGCAGGTTGATCCACAGTGCTATTACTGTGGGTTTATCAGGCTCACATTTTGGGTCTTAATTAAAGCTGATTTGGTTCATTTCAACATCATGTGACTACACAACCTGCAGGGGGGATGTGAACTAAACCCATACACAATGTGGGTATTGTGAAATTCTATTCTATTAAATAGATTTTGGAGTAGGCTGTGCTTTTAAAATTAAACTTGTAAACTGAAAGTGCTTCGGGAAGTTGAGAGTTGAACTCTCAGTCATTGGCCAAGTGCTGGGTGGGGGCTTATGGGGCCACAAGTGCATGGCATATATACTGTTCCAGATTATAAACCTATTCAACAACAGCAAATAGAAATACTGATGACATGAACGTTTTTCACATTAAGTCTATACAGGGGCTGGCCCTTCCCTGTGGGAGGCATGTCAACACGTACAGGCTCAATTCCTGAGTTAAGAAACCCCCAGGAAGTGGTAGGAGTTTGAGGAACAGGAAACAGCAGAGACCCCTGTGAACACGGCTAAGCCTCTACCTGTACAACACTGACAGTCATCATGCTTCAACTATTTACACGAGTGCTCTGCCCAGCCACAGCCTCGGCTCATCCTAAACTCAGACCTGTGCTGAGGAAGGCAAAGTAGGAATGTAGAACGTACAGCCTTTGACACTGATACAACTGCCGAAGAAGACGTTGAAGACATGTTTTGCATATGAGTGTTTGACAGTCTAAATGCATCTGCGGTACAGGAGCGGTGAGTTTCATGAACATTCAGAGTTTTCCTGAGTTGGAACTGCTGTGACTAGAGCCACTGAGATACTGATATAGCAGAGAGGTGGGAGAGGTAGAGACTGGTAGAGTGGGCCAGCCACCTTTTCACTCCATCAAGGCCTTCACATGGTAGAGGACTATAGCTGTATTTAGGGCTGCAGGCTGATGGATGTGTGGTCCAAATATTGAATTGCACCTCAAATAAAAAAGGTCAAATAAGAGATGAGAGTGTGCTGTATGCTGTCCACTGAGTACACTATGAGACAGTACTGTCTCAGGACTGTTGAGGACTGAGGAGCAGTGCAGACTCTGGTGGTCTGATGAAAAGGTGGCTGTAGAAAGGCCAAAGTGCTATTGTAGAGACACACTTAGACTGAAGGTCCGAACTGAACCTGGAGCACCATCAGAAGGTTTATAGGGCCCACTCTGCCCCAGGACAATACCTGTTCAACAATATTGCTGCTGTTTAAGACAACTTTAGTGTCAACCGTTTGCAAACACAAAGACATAAATACAAAGAAAGCTTGTTTTTTAATGAACACTGGCAGAGGCTGTCTAACAACCCAAGAGGGTTTGTCGGAAAAATCCAATTAAATATTCCAAATATCCCAACAGGAACACAGCACTACTGGGAGCAGTCCCTGCGCGGCTGTTCGTCTGTGGTACATTTTTCTGTCATTTCTTGGCAGAAGTCCACTGTTACAGTCTGGGACTTCTCCGGCCCATCCATGTCCCTGTCAGGGCCTTTCCGCAGGGCAGAGGGGGGTTCGCAGTCTGGGCCAGGGGAGTGCGCTGTGAGGTCGATGCTGGTGGTAGAGCCTGGGGTAGGCTCGTGGGGGGAGGGGCGAGGGGGGTGACCTGCAGTGGAGTTGGGCCTCAGCACAGGGCAGTAGTGATGCAGAGACTGGACCTGCTCTGGGCTCAGCTGGACGTCCCGACACACCTCCTGGGACAAGCATGAGAAGTTCTCCCACAGCTCCCCCATACAAGCCTTCAGTTGATTCCTCTCACTAAGCAGCTTCTCCTTTTCACACACCTGCAGCCACAACCACAGCACAGAAATCACTTACACAAAGTAACATTACTGTTTACGTGTTGGAACTGAGATCAAAAGTGCTGCTAGTTGAAAGCACAAGATGAATGTGAGTGTGGCTGTTCTTACCAATTTACGGATCTCACACTCCAGGTTGAGGATGCAGTCGAGCTTCCTTTTCCGACAACGCTGTGCTGCTATCCGGTTCTTGCTTCTTCGTCGCACGTCGTGGATAAACTCCAGTTGCTCTGACGTCAGCTTGTGCATCTTCACCAGCAGCTGGAAGTCATTCCGTGGAAGATTTGTGATTTGATCAACAGGAAAAGGCAGCTTCACCTGGAAATAGAATGGATTACTAGTCATGTAGGTGTTTTGTTTAATCAGAGGGCTGTAATAGTAATCATATCCAAGTTTCTTATTCTCTAATTATTGACATTTTATGTATATTGAAGAAAAATATTCTACAGCTACTACTTGTACTAAACTTCAAAATAATAATAATAAGAAGAATATAAAAAAAAAAATCACATTTACAGTATAAAGAAATATTTATATATAAATATTGCTACAATTCAGCCACTAGATGGCAGTATAGTATCAGATCTATAAATAGACAAGACACATTTGGCCATAATACAACCCAAATATTACAAAGCTTAGAATCTGCTCTTGATGGTCCAATACTGTATGCTACATGCGGCCACACCATCAGTCGAGACAGACAGCACACACGCACACACACACATGCACCCCCCCCTAAAGCATTTCTATGCTTTTTGGGGACATTACATAGACTTCCTGTAGACTAATTTTACAACTTGTCAAACCTGATATTTGTCCCCATAAGGGAGGAAGAGAGAAACCGAGAGAAAAAGTGAGAGAGCAAAAGAGAGAGGAAGAGAGAGACTTTACTGACGTATATGTGAATGTCATTGTGGTTGTGACCTGCTGACAAGGTACAGACAGGAAAGTGACCTTATACACTTACTCCAGATTCAGTCAGAGCAGGAGTTGTCATGTAATATGACCATGAACAGTCAGAGCAGGACCTCACACGTCATCTTAATTTCTATGAATGATGCCACTGGAAGCCCATAAAGGGTCACTCTTCATCAGTCTCATTTATATTATTCTCATGTTTGTAAAAACGTGAGGAGACTGACCTCCGGGCCCCGCTCTGGTACGTCCCCCTCAGAGAAGGAGCCAGATTCATCACTGGAGTTGGTTCCATACGACTGCTCACATTTGATCTTGGGACGCACCTGAAGAACAAAGGAGAAACCATCAGTGTTTAATGAATGATCTGATTTGTGTCTGGACCTAAAGGAGTGTACATAATGCACAGGTAGCGAGGGGAGAAACAGCTGCACAGTACCTGGCTGAAGAGTGTGTCTCCATGGCCACTCTGGTCCTGGGGGTCCAGGCTGAGGCAGCGGGCCATGTTTGAGCAGGGGGAGGATGAGAACTCAAACTGTGGCAAGCTGCAGGGGGACCCTCCACTGCCATCCTCTGCATAGGAATAGGATGAGCAGGAACTGGATGTGCGTGTTCGGGTCTCACAGGACGGGGAGCGCGGGCACACTTTGATTGGCACAGGGCAGCTGGTGTTGGGGCGGGCGCGGCACAAAGTGGGGGGGTCAGAGGTGGTGCTTGAAGAGGAGTGTGTCTGGGAGGAGGGCAGGGACTGGCTGGCCCCAGGCCACAGGCCCTTGGGCATGTGCTCTGATAGCTCCATCTCCAGAGAGCCCCCGCCTGAGTAGGAATGCAGCGGGCCCCCCGGACGACTGCCGGCCCCTGAGGAGAAGATGACACTGCGGCGGTCCAGCTCTGCATCCTGTTTGAACACTGCATCGCAAGAGGATGCTTTGAAGGACAGGGCTGAGGACAGAGAGTGCACATCCTTTGGCAACAAGGCTGACTGCTCCCCAGGACAAGGCCTGAAGTCTTTTCTGTGGTCTCCCTGAGAGTTGGCTTTGTCCTGGGAGCACAGCAGTCTGTTGGCTAGTAGCTGCTGGGATGAGTTTGCTAGGCTGGGACTGTCCAGCCCTTTTTTTAAAAAGACCCTGAGGCAGGAGGGGGACTTACTTGTGTTCAGAGACACAGGGTTGTCCATGTCCATAGTTGTCACACTGTCCAAAGCCAGGACGTCCTGCTCATCCCCTGAACCACACAGAGGCTCTTCCTCTGCTTGTGGCTCTACCTTGATGTGAGTGAGAGGTAGCGGGGGCTGTCCTGGAACACTCTCTGGTGATGTGCTGTGTAAACCTGAGGTACTGCTGAGTGAGGAGGTGTCGTTGTGCTTGTTGTAGGCCCACTTCCTATACTTGGGGCAGCGGGGCAGGTCGGAGGCTCCGGGAGGTGACAGAGCATCTTCATCTGGCCGTGGTGACCCGAGAGGCGACATGCTCTGGTCTGCCCCTTGCATGCTCTCATCCTCTGAGTGTCCATCCTCTGCTGCCTCCTTGTGGCAGAGTGGCAGCACGTCATTCTCCCGCCGCAGCTGCGCCTCCAGGAAGCGGAAGCACGAGTCTTCCAGATTTTGAATGCGCAGGAATTGGGCACAGCGAATAACCTCCTGGATGTTGTCTTTGCTGAGTAACAGCTTAGCCGTATAGGCAAACTGCAACAAAGGAGCGAATCCCCGGGCCGTGACCTGAAAAAACAGGGAAATTGACAGCATTAGACTCAGCAGCAGCATTGTCCAGGGCAGCTGAAGTGTGCTAAGAGTGGCCGACAGCCCTCTTCCAAAAACAAACTTTATAAAGTAGCAGTTAATCTTGGCTGGTGTGCACTAGGCTTTGGGCTGGAGGCAGCAGTAGACTCTCCATCCTCTACCACTCCAGCACACTGGCTATTTCAAATGTTGGTGCAGTCTTTTGTACCTCCCATATAAACTATATATATATATATATATATATATATATGTATATGTGTGTGTGTGTATATATATATTATATATATATACATGTATACACACACACACACACAGTCTATGGTGCCTCCAAATATGTTAAGTTTATGTGTAGCCTTCTTTTTAGATATATTATTCCAGTCTTTGACTTTTGACTTTCTAGGGAAAGAAGCTTCTTTAAATAATGCATACTGAATTTGCTTTTGTTATTAATAATCAAAAATAAAACACAAATTTATTTTGGTTGTAGTTGGACTGCTAAACGCTTTATGGGTCAAGTCGGATGACACTGGCCTAGAGCCAAAAAAACCTTTCTACACATACAAGTAGTACTGTTAAATACTGCTAATGCTAAGAGCTTTAAGCACAGACACACAAAGTGACCAGCACAGACATACAAAGTGACCAGAGCAGGCTCACAAAAAGGAGTAGTTAATTTATCAGTTTATCTACAAATCAATATTTAGTTAAAACACATACTATACTATATATTATATTCTATTTTATTATTTTATATTATATCATATTATATCATATTATAGTTTCAATATTCAAAATACCAGGTTATGGGATGACTTAAGTTTTTTTTGTTGAAGCAATTTTTTATGTAAAATCTAATTAGAGTGTAAAAGTCAAACTATTAACATAAACTGAATATCAACTATTTCTCATCAAAAGAGCACATTTAACAAAGCATCATTTACTACTGTATCTAAGGCCAATAGGCTGGTTGTGCTCTGATGGCCTCATGCAGCTTAAGTGTGGGTGAAGCCAATAGTTTGTACGAGGTAATCTCTGAAGACCATGTGACAACAGGGAAGCCTTCCATTTAGGCCTAATCCTAATAATTAGATATGTAGTTAGCCTACAAATGTCCACACAGCACTCTGGCAATCCACACAGTACACCATGCTGTATGAGCTTTCATTCATTATTTCATTTGAAAAACAAAAAACAAAAAAAACACAAAAACATAACAATAATTTGTAAGTGCTCTTATGGTCTACTGTTTATCCACAGTAAATGAGCTGAAAGTGAATAGTGTATAATAGTGCCATACTGCTCATGTGATTACTGACACTGGGATGATTCAAGGGCAGCATAGCCAAAAGCTAAACTCATTCTGGAATGGCTAGAATAAGATGGTCATGCACTTCTCATCAAAGCTGTAAATGCACGTTGCATATCTGTAAAGGAATTTTCATTTCATTCAGATCCATTTCAAGCCCCATCTTTATGCTGGCGTTGTATCCATTTGTCCCCTGGTTGACTTGTGAAACAGCAGTGGGCAGTAAAGCTCTTTGCGGTAGATTAGCAGACAGTACACAGACTAATCCTTCAGAGAGGAGCAGACAGTGAGAGGACATGAACCCACCTCATAGCAGTGAGCACTCAAGTACCTGTACCCAGGCAAAAAGATGGCAACAACCTAGGATGTGACTGGTTTGTTTTTAAATTTCTTCTGGTCATTGGTGGAGAGATATAGTGTGTCAGGGACATGAGGTGGGTTGAGGTCTGCTGAGTCAGAATGTTGTTCCAGGTCATCTAACACACTAGAGCCTTCTCTGCTTATAAGTATTACTGTACACAGGTACAGCAGGTGGATAAGCTTTAGAGTGGTAATAGAACCTCAGGTCATACAGGGAAAGAGTGGAGGGAAGTGACCTTACAGATACACCATGCTTCAAAAATAATATGAATTACTCTCAATTACAGCTGAGATGACAGCAACACCAGCTCACACAGCAGGAAGTGTAGTCTGAAGACCCCTTTTGGATCTGATACAGAGGAAACTCATAAAGTACTTAAAAACATGTGTTTGTTATCATCATCATCATCATTACTGTATCAATAACAAAATATTCAAGCCATGAGGCTCAAGCTTATGAATGTTTTATATGTGTGATGATGTGAACTGGGAAATGAGTGATGACTAGACTATATGACCCGGTCTTAGACATGCCACACTATTTGTTTGTAATGTTACATAACAGGCATCTGCCATCTCTGTGAACTCAATTTCTCTTCTCAGGGTTGACTTGTGTCCAGCCTCTAGCTGACAGGGCAGGTGTGGGCGAGGCTGAGGGAGGAGCTGTGGGAAGGGGTTCACACTGTACTCTATGCTGCAGACTGAGAGGCTGAGAATGACAGGTGCTAATTGGCTCCTTCACACACTGTGTATACCTTAGACTTGACGAACGCAAATTTAAACAGTGTTTTGCCACAGTCATATGATCCCAACAACTACAAATAGAAGTGGAAACAAAAACACCTGTCAGGTGTTTGTGCACGTACCTCCTGGGGCAGGTTGACCACCAGCCCATTGGGGGGCTGTCCCACCAAGGCCTGGAGGAAGTACTCGCTAGAGGCCGCCAGCACAGCCCGGTGCCCGCGGAACTCCCTGCCCTCCACCAGGATGGTCACATCACACAGGATGTCCTGCTTCCGCTGGTCGTTGAGGCACAGGAGGATATTGGTACAATGAACTGTGGACTCATACACATACATGGGGGCTTCAGACTCATCCACGGACATTCCGCTCACGCCCTGAAATAGACACAAACCCAGGGTCAGGACACAGCTGAGAGAGCATTCCTCTGAACTGAGGTCAGCCACAACAGAGAGGGGGAGAGAGAGAGAGAGAGAGAGAGGGAGAGAGAGAGAGGGAGAGAGAGAGAGAGAGAGAGAGAGAGAGAGAGAGAGAGAGAGAGAGAGAGAGAGAGAGAGAGAGAGAGAGAGAGAGAGAGAGAGAGAGAGAGAGAGAGAGAGAGAGAGAGAGAGAGAGAGAGAGAGAGAGAGAGAGAGAGAGAGAGAGAGAGAGAGAGAGAGAGAGAGAGAGAGAGAGAGAGAGAGAGAGAAAGGGAAGGAAAGAGGGAGAGCATAGAGAGAAACAGAGCTGAGAAACAAAAAGAGATGAGATCAGCTGTGAGTCACCACAGCAAAGGGCTCACAGCACAGACACAATAGCAGAACAGCCACCTGTTATTTTTATTCTCAAACAATATGAAAATCACTACACAATAACATTTAAGTATTGTCAATGCCACTGGGGCAAACCACACATGGGAAAATATGTCCCACCTCCAGCCTCCAGTATTTGGCTGGAAGAGCCTCAAAGCATCACAGCCAAAGCACTGTGGTACGACTACTACACTGTGGCAACCCAGTCAAACAAAAGTGAAAGTTTTAAGATGTCAGCTAGAAGAGGTATCCAATGGAATAAGTCCATTTGAACTCCATTCTATATAAATGATGCACAAATGTCTAAAACACAAGCCTAGACCACATAAGCAGAAGTGAAAATTGTGAAAGCATCATTTTAATATCTCCATTAATGGGAAACGATTTCATAAATCATGACTCATTTTGGTATAACACTATGTTGATCACAAAGAAGGGCCTCTACAGTGTGTGTGCCCAACTCCCTCCTCAGCTGTCATGACCTGCCCTCACAGAATGGTGATTCCAGATGTGGTGCTGAGGTCCAAACATGCTATTTCTGCTGGAATGTGCTTCGCTGCAGTCAGCCTCTGAGGATGCCACCAAAATAATGAGCACCCTGAGCCGGGCATTTTCCTCTGACCACAAGAACACTCCACTAAAGAGCTGCTTGTGGTTATGGCTGTACGGTTCAGGAAAAAAAAAATCGAATCGTAACTTATTCCATAACGTATTCTGATACAGTAAAAAGTAGGATTCTGCTCACAGGGAACAATGTAAACAACTCCAGCAGCAATAACATAAAGGCACAGAGGCTGAATGGCTGGTACTCAGGCCTTACAGCAAGAAGGTCCTGGGTTTGATTTGGTTGATAGGTTGCCCCAACAGCAAACCTGGGTCAAATGTAGAGGGCATATTTCCATATGGGGACAATGAAGTGTACCTTAGCTTAACTTTAACCTTAACATGTGTTAACATTTCTGAACATATAAACTGCTAAACAAATACAAGAATCCCATGAACATGTTTCTACAGGTGAGGTATACATTACAGGTACAACTAAATGTTTCTATTTAAAAAAATCTATAAATTGTACCAAATTAGACTACAATTTTGATTTGATTGTGTTTTATTATGCAGCCCTATTTGTGGCTTTATGTTAAGTCATCATGAGTTGCCAAATAAAAAAGGATGAAGGTTAGGTTTAAACCACTAATGCTCAATGAGACCTTTCTAATGTTCTGGCAACTACAAAATCTTTTGTCCAATCTGAATATATGTAAAATGTGCTGAAATTAGACACAACATGATGTGTCTAATCTGAACATATGTGAAATGTGTTGAAATCTGAACAATCAAGACTGATTCAGTCAGCAGAACTAAGCTCTTGTTTTTGCAGAAGAGAAATCACTTTTAGCAAGAGGAAGGAAGGTGACGCGCTCTTATTGCACCAAGTGCAGTGTAACTTCAAGTGTCATGGAGGAAATCGGGCTTTTTCAGCTGCAGCCTGGGGCACTATTGGGGGCTTCTTCTGTGACCCTGTGACCCCCTGCGACTGTGTCCATGAAGGAAAATGGGAGATAGATGCACTGCAACAATTTTCTATGCCAGGATCAGTCCATTTGTAATGATATACGTCACACAAGATACAATATGACAGAAAAATTAATTTCAGTCACCTTAAGTAACCTACAAATATGAAAATGAAAATGACAGGAACGGTGCACAATAAACTGTACATTCACTAATATATGTATTCTAAGATATGTTGTCTCCGGTAGTTCTTATGCTCACACATCTACTGGATCACAGCTTTACAACACATGTATCACTATAGAAATAATAATACAATCAAAATAATTGGGAATCTATATGTCATTCTAGCAGTCTTCCCATCAGTCCATGCAGGACCAGACCAAGATTATATCAGGACTATACCAGGATTAGACCAGGGCTGGAACAGGATTAAACCAGGACTAGACCAGGATCAAACCAGGACTGTGGGATTCTGTGTCACCTGTAAATAACAGCACAGAGGTAAACTAACACTGCACGTCTCCATCCAAGCTTCACTTGGTTGTACGAATGCAGTTTAACTGTGATCAAGCAGAAGGTTTTAGAACTTAAATGTTGCCAATGTTACATTTATAATGAATTATTTCTATACCTTTTGCTTATGGGACTGTAATGGAATGAGTGCACATAAATAAAACAATTAAGAATAAAAAAAAAAAAAAAACCCACTATAAGACAATATTAGGGCACATAACAGTTAAAAAACAACCTCTAATCAGCATAGATTGAGTCAATGCTGCAGAGGACACAGGTGCTACAGACAGAACAGAAGACAGTAAAACAATGCCATTTACCTCAAACTCATGGTGAGTGTGGCGGGCTGCTGATGCGGACTCTCAGTGCGATGACTGCGCAGAGCCAGTGACTGAGTGACTGTGTGTGTGTGTGAGATGGCATGCAGGAGTATTTTGGGGCCTGCAGCGTGGCTTGCATGAATCATGACTTCCCACATAGTAGGCCAGTGAGCAGTGACTCACAGTGCTGTCTTATATGGTAACAACATGTGATAGAGACGGGTTATCTATAGCCCTCTACTCAAGTGTCTGAACTGTGCAGCCCCCCTCCACTCTCCCTGCATCTGACTGGGACTTTCAAAAACACAAATATGACCAGGGCAAACAACAGACAACAACCTGGAAATCTTGAAAGTCTTCAACTTATGTGTAAAAGCAACTGTCTCAAGATAAGGTTGTTACATTGCTACAAATGTGCAACATCATAGAAAATGCCAAATATCTAAGTAAATCTTCATTAACTTGGAAAACTAAATGATTATCATACAAGCTTCAAAAGCAAATCCATGGCATTAGAAATTCAGATAATTTAACAAGTTTCATTCTATATTAATATCACTGTGCATGACCAAACATCACGTACATTACTGAAGGTCAGATGGGATGAAGGTGGGAGTGTAGCTGTGGGCAGATTTTTGAACCAAATGGCATTTAACAATGTCATGCACAATATCACTTCCTGTTAATATCTTTAGTGACGCATTCTGAAACACAAAATCAAAGCCAACGCTCAGAACAGTACTCACACATTAAGACACACGCACGAGTCTTTACTGAAACTATTATATTGTAGAGGTCACATATGAAAACCAAAGTGGACAGGGACAGACACGTCTGAACTAGTGAAGTCATCAGGAGACCTGGGTGAGCGTGAGGATCTTATAACCAGGATGCTAGAGCTGCTCTCCTGGCTGATTTCACTGGCCCTTTGCAGAATGAAGGAAGTTGTGCAAAGGAAGAGGCGTAGGCAGACGCACTGATATCAAACAGTCAAGTACAAATGCACATGAATTGTGCCAAAAGGTTCAGCACTCACTCTCATGGAAACAACTGAGTGGAAAGTCTCCCCACAGGAAAGAAGTGACACAGGCATCGCCCACGAGCTGCCTTCTTAAAGTGCAGAGCATGGATGTGTGTGGGAGTGTGCACGTCAAGTACACACCACAACGTGCAAGCTCCTGTGGCACTGGGCAGCTCTGGTCAGATGTACGGTCAGATGTCTGCACTGGAAAACTCTTGTTTTAACATGCCCAAGGTGTATGCACTGTAAGAGAGCAGAGTCATTCTAATGTTTCTTTTCTAAGCAACAATAAAAAACAGCTGATGGTGCAAATGTCTGGAGGTGACAAAATTAACCTTAACCTTCTACATGTCAAAATCATCAACATACTAGCTCCACAGTTGCTGCATTAGCCTCAGCTCAGGATGGCCATACGAGGTGACTGGTCCCTTCACAACACTCAGGCTAATTTCGGAAATGATGTGAGGGTCCACTTTTACACAGAGCAGCAGGGGAGGGGTACTACTGTGCTCTGACTGGCTTTAAATAACAACCACTGACTGCAGCTGTGTCCACAAACAAACAGTGTATGGTACGAGCACACGGATTCAAAGGGAGTAAGAGCGTAAAATACACTGTGATTAATGAGTGCTCCAGGACAGAGAAGATGGGTCCTAGATACCTTTTTAGAGATTCTGTCACTTGTTGAAAGATTGCAATACAGACTTAAGATTTTGCTTCAGAAATACATGATTATATTTTATTTTATATTACTTATCCTCTGGCATTTTTATCCCAAAAAATGGTGAAAGTCGATTGACTGGTTAAGCAATCCCTAGAACTGCGTAGGCAAGGGACGATATTGATATTTGGTGCCATGATGGTCAAAATAAATGCTATTAACGACTGTATCATGATAATTATTAAAGCTGCTGACAGTCTGTGAAATGATCATTTTAATAATAATTTTAATAGTGTTGTACTTTGTTAGTGAAAGTAAAAACAACAATAGAAGAAGAATCTAGAAGAAAATATCATGGATAAGTAGCTTTTTTATGCACTATCCTTTTAATCACTATAAACAATAGTGGGGGTCTGTATGGGGGTGTAGGTCTGTGTGGGGGTCAATGGGGTGCCCTGTTGCAGTGATGGTTCAGGGTGCTGGCACAGACACAGTGTGGTTAGTGGTTTGTGGAGGCAGCTGTTTTGATGAGTGAACCTGAGAAAAGAAAGCCGTGCTGATTCAGACCGCCCACAACACTACGGAAATATTACAGACCGATTTAAAGTATTTCATCATGGTTGATCTCTGTGCATTCAAATACATAAATATATTTTGTTTGTGGGGGAGATTTCAATAGTTCATGATGGACACTGGGTCTCACTGGACTAAAGCCTCCACAATAGCAATGTAAGCATATTCAGTACAGTTAAAGCAACACTGCGTAACTTTCTGGAGATGGAGTATAACCTGCATGGAAATAGACATCTATCCTCATGGAGAATGCCCCATATTATGGACAAATAGGTTTTATGCCATTCTGTGTGCCAAAGGAGCAATATTCCTACAGAGATGAGCATGAGTCAGGTTTGTGGAGATGCAAGCCCGCTCACAGTACAGACACATTTTTTTTTATGTTTTCCACAGTGTTCACACATTTTCCACAGGCAAAGCACTTAGCCATGGTCTGATTTGGTAAGACATCCACCTTCACTCACTGACCACATTGTACCCTTCGCAGTTGTCCTCCGTAGAGCTCCTTCACTATCTTTCAGGGGTCTAATACACACAGGGCAAACTGCACACACACACACACACACACACACATAATGATCCACAACAATATATTTCTATGAGGTGATAAACCAGAGCAGCAGCAGCAGCAGAGGGCCAAAGCTGCCTCACCAAGACTCTGCAGACTAAGCCCACGTGTCATTGATTTCCCCTCAAGGCTGTAAATGACCGATCCAATAATCAACTCAACACTTAGACCCAGACACAACACACTGCACATCAGTGCTGCATGCCCCACTGTAGGGCTGCAAATCTCTAGTCATTTAGGCAGTTTCTCAGTTGACCAAAATTTTTATTAGTTGACAAATTATTCTATTGGGATTATTAAGATGTTTTCAAGAGTTTTGGTGTGCTTTTGGGTTGTTTATTCACATTTGCCAATAAATAATTAGTGATTCAATTAAGCAGTATTTATCTTGATTTCAGTATTGTGATGCGCCTATGAGAAGAAACAATGGCACATGGCACGTATTATGTTACGCAAAATTGTGATCTTTAAGACACGTGTTGTTAACTCATCAAAAACCTACAAGTTATGATTTGTTTCATTCACACGTTTGAGTAACGTTGCATTATTAGGCTGTCTACATCTCCAAAGCTTTACCTTTTGTTCAGTAGAAATCGTATATTCTGGTTGGGCTGGCATTAAATGATTCTAGTGAAGGTGTATGGAGTTTAAAAACACAGGGTGGAACAGAGTGTTTTCAATCTGAGAGAAGAACACATCTTAAATATGCATGGTTTGTGTGTTAAAGATGTGTGAATGAAACAAAACACAAATTCGGGTACGTCTTTGATGATGAAACTAAAGTATGAGATCGATTAGAAAATATTTTAATGGAAAAAATGCAACTGCACATGAAATGGAATTACAAAATCACTCAAATCTAGTCAACTTTTACTCAGATTAGGTTTCAGTTATCATAAAGATCGAGTCTTCGACACCCCACCCTTTGGAACTCTCTCCCCCTGTTCAGATCAGAAACTCAGACTCACTAAACACCTTCAAAAACAGCTCAAAACTCACATTTTCCCCAGAGACCCCCGCACATAACTGCTTCCCCACTACTTGGTTTCTCCGTCCTGGCCTTGTGTTACATTATTGTGAAGCATCTTTGTGTTACCCCGAAAAGCCCCCTGCCCAAAAAACCCCCCAAAACAATGTATTCTTTATTTTATGGACTTGTAAAGATTGTGTTCAATATTAATCCAGATGTACAACAGATTTTCATTTCTATTCAATAAAGTGCCTAGGACAGGCTGGATTACTCATTTTATTAAAACACACAAAAGATTATTATATTTAAGATTTTAAAAAAGACTGTATACATTTCCCCCGGTTTGGCAATTTTTTCAGATTTCAAATTTAACTTTTCGGTTGGATATTATATTGTACACTATGCCAAAACTTCTTAAATGTACACAGAAATTAATATTGGCCTAATAAAAATATCACAAAACAGCTTTATTTTGATGAAATTATGTTTAAAGTAACAAAAATATGTTTCTAGAGTGTAATTTTTTACTAATTTTTGGATAGAACCTTCCTGTAATTTTCAACATATTATTCAACTTTTCTTCACAAACTGCTTCTAAATCTGTCTAAAACTACACTTTATATTTACAACATATTATATACCAAATAAAAAATTTGAGGATGATAAAAACCTGTCACACATTTTAATCTTTTTATCTGAACAGCCATTAGTCTTTCTTTTTTGTGACTGTGTGAAATCATGATGAGGTTATGGTCTTGTTATGGTATTAAGTAAGGCCTGTGCTCCTGAAGCTGCTGCTGCTGTATTTCTGTCTGGAATGACTGGACTCAGTTCTTAGAAAAGTCACAAGTAATGCCATCTCTGCTCCTTCAGCTGTTCAGAGGGCTGCTGCCAAAGGAGGGCATGGCAGCTGTCACTGATGGACCTCTTCTCTATACGCTTATATAAGAGTTCTGATCAGAGGTACAGCAGAGATATGGCAGAGGTTACAGCGCAGGCTTGAAAGCAGGTGAAGAAATGCATTCACGGGTTTCAGAAAGATGAAAAATTAAGACCGTTACCATTGTGATCAACATTTTTTAAACTAAGGACAGAGAAGTTAATTTTCCAACAGGCTCCTGCAGCTCCGCGCAAGCAGTGAGAGATACAGAACTTGATTCACACCATACTCCATACAACTGTACAATAACTCACCCTTGTAATAAATAACCCTTTGTCATGTCTATAATTTATTTTTACTTGTACATATGGATTTGTATAATTATGCCTTATTTATTTTTACGGTTTGCTACTTATTTAGAATTTATTATTACCAGTTATATTTTTGCTCTTTGTTATTTATTTATTGTTATTTTCTTTTGTGGATCAATACAGTTTGTCTACATCTAAACTAAATATATATATATATATTTTTTAATTGCAAAAAGCCCTCTAAATGTTGGATTTAAAAGGGCACTGAATACAGAGAGTAGATTCAGAGGAGAGGTACTGATCTAGATGTTTCAATTCAAATACTGATCAATCAATACTTGGCTTGGCTTTTTAGCATGCTAATACACAATATTGATCGATACCAGACTGAAAATTGCACTTCTTTTCTTAAAACACAACAAATTCAAATGTATTTAACTGTTTTCCCTTTCAGATAATATGACAGCAAACAAAAGTTCAATATTAAGAGACATTTTGGTCCAACTGCTGCCTATAACTGGGCTATATTATAAGAATTAATAAACCAATACCCAATCCAGCATATTTGCATCCCTAAGGGGAAGATACAGCAGGGAGCTGAAATGCAGAGGAGGTAGAAGAAGACCAGTGAGGAGGTACAGAGGAGCATTCAGAAAAGCTAGCTTGTTTTTGCTACGGATTGCTTGTGGTGGTGTATATTTAGCCCCTCTAATCCTTGAATGGATTTAAGATGGCCAGACGCACCACATGACCAAAATAAACATGTCCAGTGAGCCCAGAGTTTAGGGCTAATCTCTCATTATTGCAGACATTTACATTTCCCAAATCAAGAGCTATGGAGAAGAGATTTATGATTATATAGACTAGCTGGTCATTTGTTCGTCCCTCTGAGTGCGCTGGCCCAGTTCCCTGCAGCTCAATACTGTATAGGTGCTAATGTAAAGGCATTGACTGTGGCTGGTTCAATACATGTGTGCGGGCAGCCTCATATCCAGACTGCAACATAAACTTATTCAGATGGCACCCTATAAGTATACGAATACTGGCTTGAGTGTCCCCTTGGCTTAAAGTCCCAGCTCGAGCGTCCCATTCTCTAGGTGGGAACGTCCCCCTCCTCCCTCTGGGTGCCCCCTTCTCTTGGGCGGCACACGGGTAACTGCTGTGCCCGCGAGAGGGGGGACGTTCTCGCTGGCCTTTAGTATGTGATGTATTGAGTTAGAAAATCAGCATTCTAGATCATAATAAAATGAAATGTGCATGTAGCAAGACCATTTGCTGGGCCTTGTTCATGCTATTTTACCGATCTTCCCAAAGCGACACACATTTTTTCAGTATGTAATATCAATACAATCCTCATTTGCTCGCAGGACTCTACTGTGGAATCATATTTTAAATAATTTTTTTCTTGTTCCCCATGCATGTCCTACAGCATCTCTAACTGTTGATTATTTCCTTACCTGCTCCTATGAACATAATATTTAAGCAGCACAACACAAGAAACTTGTGGCTACAGAATTTGTTCAAAAATCATTCAGAATCACTTTTAGGAAGGTCTTCGTCGTGTCTTTCTCACTGGTGAACTATTCCAGAGGAGTAATTTGACACACTGTATTTACTCTATTTTTGTGTGTTTGAGACCAGGTTTTTTGCATGTTTTGTTTATATGTGTGAACAAATGATATATTGTAATATATATTAATAAAATGACTTTTTTTTGTTACTTGTTATTATTATATATTATTATTTGTTATATATTTTTTGTTATGTATATAGATTAACAAACTTTCATAAAAGGTACAATTCAGGGGGACTTTCCAGTTTGGGGACCTTCCAGCCAGAGGGACTTTCCAGCTGATTCCCTGGCACAATTGTTTTCATGACACACATGTAAGTGCATAAATACAAAGCAACTAAAATACCAAAACAAATACACAGGAATCACTGAAAGGCGTAAATTCAAATGTTAAAAATGCACTATGTAACATTTTTAGTGGGATGCCAGTCACATGCTTGTATGTATAAAAACACCTTGACAAACATATTCTTGCTGTGAGTCTCCTGTAACCAGCAGTGTCACTTACTTGCCTCTACGGAGCCAAATAAGTTTAATGCCATACTGTGGAACCATTCAAACATTCAAAGTGCAAAAATAGAGACAAGCATTTGGCAGACTCTCCACCAGAAAAGTTATATAGTCCACCTAGTCCAAAAATAAACAGCAGTTTGAAACATCCCTTCTGTAATGTGCAATGTATCCAGTTTTACAAGCAAAAACCTCTTGTTCACAGCTTGGCCTGGTGCGCTATAGTAGAGTGTTTGCACAGTGAGAACTAGCCAGAGCATTCTCAGTAAACAGCAGTGGGGTTGCCGCGGGACACAGCGTTTGACCCCCCTCCCCTCTTTGTCTGGATGGGGAGCAGTAACAACCATGGCCCCACACACAGGCACAGAGCAGAGTAGGGCCACACACACACTGCACCTCATAGACTCAAAAAACATGTGTTGACTTACTGTATGAGTATGTGCATTAGGCATTTGGTCATAATATTCAAGATTTTATTGCTATTGAAGATTCTATTATTCTATCTATAGTGAATTTGAGGATGATAGCTTCAGCTCTACTTTCAAGTCAGGTCAGTGAAGCAGAATGCTGAATATGTATGAGTGATTCTGAGAGGGAAGAAGAAAGTTCACATCAAAAGTCATTTCCTGCCACAACATTAATTCTGTATCAAATATACTGTGAATCTAATGGATTTAGCTTTGATTCAAATTTCAATATTGTTTAATATCTCAGTATGAACTCTTCGACAACCCTAGAGCTGGGAATAACAAGCTACGTCACAATTTGTTATGACACAATACATAGATCACGATATAATATCACAATACATGTGAAAATCAATATATAAATATATAATATAAATATATAAGTTTATTCTCTGAACAGGAAACAAAATTGTAACTCTCACAAAATAATTATGCAAATATACCAGAAAATGCTCACAATATAAATACTAACCACATCACAATAGTTCAGTACTTTGCACACGCAAACTATAATGTGGCTTATAAGTATTGTGTCCTACTAAATGACCTAAAGAGCAGTGTGTTAAAGATATGTGTATAGAGTTCTGTCTGATGATGATAATAAACACATGAACTCACAGCTCACACTTGGATCTGCCCTGCATTGATTCATCTGATGTAATCTCAAGTGTGCATCAGCATAAGCAGTCTGTGGCCTGGTCTTAACGGATTTCACAGTTAAACAATGATTACAGACACACATTTTATAGCCACAGAGCACAGAAACGCGCCACAGCAGCAGCCTCACAGTGAGTGGAAAAATGGCATCAGCCTTTTATTAAAAAAGTGAAATGTAGGCTGCACCCACCGGCACTCATTGTTTCCATTCAGCAGAAACTCACTGGCTTTAAACTATACATTACTGTACATCTGAGCTGAGCAGGGGGAGAGGGGATTGGAGGCTGCAATGTGCTGCAACACTCATCTGATACAGTTAAACAGTTTAAATGAATATATATGTTACAGGCAAAGTAAGAAATTATCAGTTTTCACTGTTTTGTCTAGATATAGAATGCCTGAAGGCCTTTAGGAAAAGAGAATCTCCAAACTGTCTTTATATCACTGATAAATCTGCTTACTCTTATTCCCTATTATGTTCAAGTCCCGAAATCACAAGAGATTGCACTAGCACTGATCATTGATGGCTACATGTGCTGATGTTAAGGTAGTGACGTTTCAGATCAGAGAGAGTCCTTCTAAGTTAAAACCAACTGGATTTCAGCACTAAAACTGGCAACCCAAACAACAGACTCATGTGAGACCCATTTTGCTTTCTGATTGGATAATTGTCTTAAAACCTAAATCTTACATACAGTTCTTTTAAGCCTGGATTCCACCTGCATCTGACAACACAACAAGGATAAGCAACAAGAGTTATATGCAAATTCAGTGTCATCCTGTTGTGGACAATACTCAGCAATATTATTAGATTAAGTGCATTGTGTTACACAAGAAAGAAATAGCAAAAATATGCAAATGTTTTGGTTCTGGACAAGCCCAGGTAATGTGAAAGTAAGTTTCACACCACTCTGCCTGATAGGTTTTGAGGTGAAAACTCCAGAGCAAATAATACAATTCAGTTTAAACAACACATTTTTGGGGTCAGGGATCAATACAAGCAGGAGTGTGCCTGAGAAAAAACAACAACTGTTGGCTGTTGTTAGCTTGTGACTGTAATGCTATTTGATAGGGATTTGTTTAACTGCACTAATCAGTCCACCTGTTGCAGTTATAAATAAGTCAGTTCTTCATGGATAGATTGAGTTAAAGAAAAGCTCAGATTAACAGCTTCAGACAGAGAAGTACCTCCAAGTTTTTGGAAAGCTGAATACATCACATATTGCTTGACACGTTCATTCCTCTCTTGTGTGGATCACTGCCAATCTGAGCTCAGAGCCTCTGATAAGGAAACACCACATGGCTCTGAAGCTGTCATTACATAAACCAATTCCACATTCAGCAGGTCAATCATTACCAGACTAGATGATTTTATTACCTCCTTGGAGAATGGCATTTTCAAATCTGATCTCTCCATGGGGTTCAGGGTAATGAAAAATTCTTATCATTGTTGCACTGTTATCAATGCGCCATGTTTGAAGTAGGCATGCTCCATCCCGTTTTTTAGTTCTGATACTGATTCCAATATTATAGTTTTTTTAGTATCCGCCTATATCTGATACCGGTGCAGATTGAATATGGCATTAAAGCACAAATAAAGAGACAAAAAATATTCCAATGTGTTATGTTGCTGTTATTTATCCTTCAACTCACCACAGAGCAACTTTGTATAAATACCTATTCAAACATTATTTAGTCTTATTGCATAAATTTTTTTCAGTATCAGCGCCAATATCCGATACCAGTGTTGGATCAGTGCATCCCTAGTTTGAAGAAGCAGTGCAAAATGTCTATAGAGATGCAAAAAACAAACAAACAAACAAACAAAAAATAACATGCGCAAAAATCAACATGCACAATAAACTGCTTGGTCACTGTGGGTAAATATATCTGTCACTCCATGATGTCACAATACTTTTGAATGAACTAAGGTTAGAATTTAACATCTTATAATCTCCAGTGGCTTATCATTAGTCTAAGTGATGATTGTGTGTTGAGTGACAACACACTCCGGAGCTCTATATTGTGTAATGTGTGAATGCTGGCTGTTGTGGAGCTGAGCCAGTGTGCCAGGACACGGCGTCCTCGCAGTGGCCCTGTTGCAGCCCCTCTCTGGCCCCCTGCCCAGCCTTTGACACTGCTTCGTGTTTCCTTTCAGCCTCTGACATCACAGTTGAGGGGGCCAGCAGGGTGCTTCTCTGTTCAACTCTAAGGTTTCACATGAGGCAAGGTACAGCAGGTAATTGGTGGTGTGATGCTGGGAGCTAAAAATAAAATGTCTTGGTAATGTGTGCTGAGAAAACAGTGAAGTCAGTACAAAGTGTAAACCAGCAAGTATCGAATATTAAAGGTCCTATATTACACAAAATTGAGTTTTAGCTCATGTCATAATGTTGTTACCTCTTCAAAAAAATACCTGGAATGTGTTTCTGTAACTCTTCATTATTAGTCTGTCTACATCTCCAAAACTCAAAATGCTCTGTGTGTTTTGTGTGTTAAACATGTGTGAATGAAACAAAAAAAAACTCCAGATATGTTTGTGATGAGGAAACAACATTCTAACAGAGATCAGAAAAAAGCATTATACTGAAAAGGCCCTTTAATACTGAAAATAATGACGATTTGGGAAAAATATTTAACTGTGATTTTCCTGACAAGCATTGTGATTGTGATTTATGTTTTGATAATAAGATTCACATTTTAAGTTTCCAGAAGAATTGCCAAAAAAAAAAAATTATATGAGAATCACATTTCAGAACATGTTTGTGGAGATTTGAAGCACAGCATTAGCAGTCTTGATGCTGAATAAAATAGAATATTTTATCGTTTGTTGACCCAATTACTGTCAAAACTGCAGCCTTTACAATTTGCTAATTGCATCCATTCAACAAATTCTGTCAATTACAACTGGATTTTGTGCTAAGCAATACGCACTTATCAAACTAATACTAATACCAGCTTCAAAGGATACTCAAATGCTTGCTCTTAATCATGCTTTTACTAAACAATTGATAACAATAACCAACAACTTCATACAACTCATTCTTCACTCAGATGAAGATTAACCTCAGAACTGGTCCGTCCGGCTCCTATCTGCGTGTGTCAGCATTCACTCTGCAGCAAGTCATCTCAGAGCTGTGGTTTCTAGGAAGGAGGGGAAGACGGGGTCACACTTACCCGCCCCAGCAGCACTCAGCAGTGGAAACTCAGGTGGGAGGTACATAGTTTGTGTATGTTAACCTTTGAAAAACATGCGTATTGGTATTCACAAGGGTTACTCATTTGTAGACACTGGCATGTTATGGCATAGTAATTGTAGTTCAGTTATGATTGCACTTATAAGCAATGCATTTCTCATTTATATTGCACTTACAAGCTACTAGAGAGTACATTCTGACAAGTAAACATATTGTGATTAGAAAGATGCAACTCAACATGTAATTTTCTATTCATGACGACCCTAGAATAAGTCAATATTTTCTGCAGAATGTCTAGTCTAATCTAGTTATTATAAATCGCTAAGTGTAGTCAATAAACTCATTCAATTACGATAACCCCAGCAGTCCTATTAAACACACGAGCCAGAAGTGTGAGATATCTTGAAGTCAGCCATAAACCACATCCTCCTTTCCAGCTGGAGTGCACGGTTTTGTCTGCAGATGGCGCTGTACACAGGAGCAGTGTTTGTGTAAAGTGCTGCCTCATGGCTCGGCCCTCGCCTCTGACCTACTTTCTGCTCGGTGTGGAATGAGCAAAGAGTCCAAACAAAGACGCTCTCTCTCCTCCCAAACACCGAGGGAATGTTGGGACAGGGGCTACTTAAGCACAGCACAACTGACCTAACCCCTCCCACAACTACGGCAGGCGGGCCAAATTCAACACAACTGCTCACAACTGGACTGCAGCATGGACAGTCCCACTACTTTGGGCCTTACAAAAACAATGTACTGCTGCTTTCTTAAAGGTGAACTTCGTAACATTTCTCATGGGGAGTCTGCCACTTGCTTGTTCCCACGGTGTTACTTTTTTGTCTGCATTAAACTTATCCTGCATTTATTTAATTGCAGATGTTTTAATTGCATATTTATAGTGCAATTACAAATTTGTATTAATGTGCACTTTAATAAAATAATTAGGGCTGGGCAAAAATAAAAAAAATGTAATTGCATGTTATACGTAAAACCAATTAATGAATTAAAAAGTAGAGTATAGCGCTCTTTTATTGGAAATGTAAATGAAAGAGCCATACATTTGTTGTGCAAACAGCATTTCTTTCACAGGGGAATCCTCAGAGCCTCCAAGGTATTCAGGGAAGGCTCAAGAAAAAATATTGAATGGACGTTTGTACTACTAATATATTTATTGAATATTTTTTATGCTGTGAGTAATGAACACTACACTAGTAATAATTTCTAGATCAGTGTTATAAACTTGGACTCATATTTCTTAGGAAACAAAGGGTTAATATAATGGAATGGAAATGGACCAATCACATTTTTTCTTCCAATGGTATCTGGGTAAATCAGTTACTCTAGCACTGAACTAAAGAAATAAGCTTAGCTCAGAGCCGGTGCTCCACGGCCGGAGTCGGAGCCTGCGGCCGAACCCGTGGCCGGGTCCGCGGCTCGTGGAGGCTCGGGCACGTTGCATCTCACGTGGTCAGAAAAAAGTGAAATAAGTGTAAAGAAAAGACGTCAAACTTAAAGAAACGCTCGCGGTGGACTTTTTCAAAATAAAAGCCAGTGAGAAACAGACGTTTGCAATAAAATAAATAAATAAATAATAAAAACTTAATGACTTAATTAGTTAACGCAAAGTTAACGCGTTAACGTGCCCGGCCCTAAAAATAATAAGTAAGTTTTATAGTGCATATTGAGTGGAGTGTTGTAGTCCAATTGTCTGACAGGTGCATTTGCAGTAAAAAGCAGTTTACAAGGTTTCATTAGTATTATGAGTAATTTATGAGCTATAAAAACACATGTAATTGTTTTTGACGCAAGACTGATCCATTTAACCCTCTCAGGCTCAAATACATTTTTAGTAACAGGAAAAATCTGATATTTGGGGAAAATGATCATATGGGATAGTAATATACAATCCTGACTTTTTTTTTTTTGAGAGAGACATTCACATCCAATGTGTTCTTGGATGTTGCAGATTTGCAACATTGGCCTGGTGTGGTAAGTTAACACTGAAGATTTTATGTGTATACCACTTTTCATAACAATGAAAACAAAAAGCACAGTGTAACAGTGCTTTACAGTGGCAGAACAACAACCAAAACAATTTAGCATATATCACTTTTTCGTGTGGTACTCCAAGAAACAATTTTTATCCTTTGTAAAGCACAAAAGTACTTTGCACTTCTGGCAGGCCGTTTGCGTGTAGCTGTTCTTGCACAGTCTGCATCGTCCATGTTTATCAGCATGGATGGGAAAAAGGCTCCTGAGTAAAAAAGTCTCATAGAATATGGATGTGGAGAAAGTAGGTAATTGGAATTTAGCTGTTGCAAATCTGCAACACCTGCCTGGAGAGGGTTAATGCCATATTGTAAAACATTCCAGGCAAAGCAATTATATCTCACAGAGATAACTAGTAAAGTAACAATGTTCCTTAGACATTTTAGTATCATACTTATGCCTATTTAGTATTAAAACTGATACTCAAGCACTTAGTTTCAATACTAGTTTTAGTATTGATTATTTTAGTATTGATTTATATTATGAATTTTTGTACTTTTGACCCTAGTGCACCTTTAACTGCAGGTTATCTATATGTGGTAGTACCATGCTAAATCCATGAACTTGCAGAGCAGGTTCAGGGGGAGCGAGGTGCAAGTGGCTGACTCACTTTGGGTTCACCGAGTTCAGTCTGTGAATAAGTGACGAGTGCATTCCACCCCTCAGCCCCCCCCCGCCCCCCTCTTCCTCTGACCAACCCCCCTCCCTCCCCTCCCTGCCCCGTTCGCCGTCAGTCTTCTCGGGGGATTCCTAAGCTTTCTGGGGCTGCTCTCTGCTCCTGTGTCAACATTTCCAGAGAGAGCTGCCAGCGGAGAAGACGGCTCTGAAGGTGTGGGGTGTGTTGGCGGGTATAAGGAAGAGAAGGGGGAGGGCAGGGGGGTTCATTCAGTTTTTTGGGCAGGCTTTTGCACACCGCCCTTTTCGTCCCCAACAAAAACATCCTGCAAGGAACAGAATGAGTGTCCTGAGTGTGCGGACCACCCTGCCACCTCCGCTGTTCCGTTTTCAAAGGGAAGTGCTTTAAACATGTGAGAATATAATTAATTAAGTGTTTTAACAGTGCTACCACTAATTTGTTAATGCATTATGTGTTGTACCTTGAATAGAGTCACACGACAATTGTTTTCCTATTTTTTGTTTACAAAGAAGTTGGTCTGACACTTCTTCCAATAAAAGTCATTATGAGCATGTGGAATTTTGACAGAGCAACAAACCAAGAAATTAGGGGATGTTTCCTGTTTTCCAACACGTAGTTCTAACCTCTGGGGACACAGAGGTTAGAACTACTGCCTCATGACAAGAAGGTACTAGGTTTAATTCCTAGACAGGGTGGGGCCTCTCTCAGGAGTTTGCATGTTCTGCCTGTGTCTGTGCAGGTGTCCTCTGGTGTCCATTTCTTCTGCTACTAAAGACATGTTTTTTTCAATGGAACAGAAGCACAATAAAAGACCAGTCACTGACCACATCATGACCCCCCTCAGAAACATCAGATTCTCTAGATCCTCAGAGCGGTCTGGACCCTCAGGGGGATCTGGACCCTCACAGGGTCTTGAGAAAGCACCAAAGACAATGCTGAGGAGAGGGGCCTGCACTGCTAATATATTCTAAGAAAAGCTCAGTCGCCTCATGCCCACATAATGGTTTCCATGGAGATGAGGCTGGATCCCAGGCCGAGTTTAGAGACAAACAGATGAATGAGCCCAGTTACAGCAGAACACTTTTCAGGGCTCTTTCCGCTCTGTGTCAGAAGGTAAGTCCGCTCTAGTGTTTCCACCAGGCTGCTTTCCCATGGTCCAGACAACACTTCCTAAAGCCCTGCTCACCAAAGGCATCTTTTCAAGTCTGCTCCAAGCTCACTGTGGGAATTAGCATGCTTCAGTAGCTCCACAGAAAACAACCTTCTCCAAGGATTCCAACACATCTGATCAGAAAGACACTGGAATTGGAGAAATCATTTTGATTTGGCTACTGTCTGCACTGTGGTCCTACAACAACCAATCACACCACACCATGCAATGTTTACATCCAGGAGTAATTTCTACATATCAGGTTTCACAGACTGAGCACTGACACTCAAGCACTGGCATGACTTGACTGCACCTGTCTTTCCTCAGTATATGACCAACACTGAGGCCTGTGTGTAGTACATGACTCAGAAACTCAACACTTGCAATACTTCCATCATTACTACAACGCTCTTCAGTAGATTTAACTGCAATATTAGAAATTACCATGCTGAAAAGTCCATACATCTTACAAGACAGAGGATATCTCTGACTAGGGATGTCAAGATTATTCTATTAGTCAAAAATTGTGATTATTCAGTCAGGTAAGAAAATAGAGGAGCCTAAGTAAGAGTTCCTCATTGAGTGTCTCTGTCTGACCCTCTGATCACACACACACATATACGCACACAAACAGGTGCTGAGACACTGCTGAGGCCACCCTGATTTATGTCCACACCGGGAGGCTGCTTTTTATGGACAATAAAAATGATTGACCCACTCAGTGTCCTCCAAACAGAGAAACATCGTAACTAATATGTCTGACCATCTGCGTCAAGCACAAGACAGCACAACACAACAATGACAGAGAAACCGCTATCTTGTCAAAACTGCTTTGTGTAATCCTGTTTGGTCTTCATCTTGAATGATAATGAAAAAGCAACTTGTGACCCAAGTAGAAAAACAACAAACCAAACATAATTTAGATTCCTAGGCCACACAGCAGCTCAAACTGTATTTCATGTATTATGTGTGCAGGGATCAATCTTGAGCAAGAAACCATCTTCAGTGCAGACATTAGCACTGCATGATGAAAAAAGTATCACAAGTATTGCGATTAGATTTGTGAGCAGCAAAAGAGTTTTCTATATTCTATTTTTATTTAAGACAGGATAATTATCTGCAGAGAACATTCGATCTCAATAATTGCAGTTTTTGGGATTTGATAATTGCTCCATGTAAAATTTGGATTCCATTCGATTCGATATAATGTGCACACTAGTAGACACCCACACACATAGTCTCTTTAACAGTGCAACTCTAAATACCAGACTGACGTGCCAAACCCAGGCTCTCCGCGGGGACTCGCCTCACAACATGCATGTGTCCGAAACACCCGGGATACAAGGAAAAACAAACCAGTCAGATTACTGTCAAAAACCCCATCCACCAGCCGCACCATGCACACTGCACACAGCTCAAACCTGCCTCTTTTTATCCGATTCTGTTCTAAAACCTCTGCTGTTTGGAGTGGCAGTGGTCCTGGGACAGTGGCCGCACTCCACTCCACTCCTCCCCCCCATCAGAGCAGACACCAGTGTATTAAAATAGTCCCTCCGACATGCTCCAAACATGACCTTATACAAGAGTGTAGTGCAGCAGGGCAGCCCTGACCCCTCCCACAGTGCCTCTCATGACTCGTCAAAAAGCTGGATGCCCCGTCTGGAGAGAAGTCCCAGGCAGAGTGGGGCTCAGGTGGCACTGCTATCAACCCTGATGGATCAGGACTAAAAATAAAACAGAGCAAGCGAGAAGGAACCATGGAACTCAAATGATGTACTTCTCAAAAACAGCAAAAGATCCAGGATTGGCTGTGGTTACTCAAAATCTGATTGATGTCAAAATCTTTGAAGTTATAAGATTCTAATCAGATTTTAGTCTGCATGTGAACAAGGCCACTGTCTGATTTATGCAGTGATGTATGCAGTTTTTTCTCCTCATATTGATCCATCAGAATCTTTCTTTTGTATTTCTAAACTTCAATAATACAGACTTGACTGACCTTTTCCCCCTGAAAATAGTTACATTTCTTCATCCAAAGTCTGACCTCAGCTCCAAACCAAACCACATGCTTTTAACTGAGGATTGGCCGTAGACCTCTCCATAAAAAGCATGTCATTGACGATTAGAAATAACTGAATCTTGATCTCAATTTCTAACCTGATTAATTGCACCAACTTGACCCAGTCTTTTCAGGTCATGACCCATTCTGTAGCATTTATACTTTAGGCATCTGTTACTGCTTATGAGACACAACTTACTCCAATAAAGACAACAAAAGGACCATGTAGAATACTTGCAAGTGGGTCGTCAAAACCATGAGTCATAATGATGAGGCCTAAGAGGAAACAGTGAGTGTAGGAGCTTTCGATTCCTTTTAGAGTTTTTCTGAAGAGTTCCACGTAATTGTGAAAAAAAAAAAAATGCATGAACGACAATATGATAGCTTCAGGTGCAGTCACATATTGCCTGTAATAATTAAAATTTATCTTTTAAGGGTTGGCAGCTGCTGACTGTGGTGGGCAATCAATTTAAAGCCACACTATGTAACTTTCTGTATGTCTCCAAAGCATGTTTTCTTTTTTTTTTCACTTTGGCTGTGTTTGTTGCACAGAAAAACAACAACAACAACAACAACAAAAAAACTGTATGGCATAAAACTTATGTGTTAAAATATTGATATTGAGAATAAGCAAAATGTGAATAATAAGCACAATGTCTATATTATGAAGCTATTAAAATGTGGTTGTATGATTTGAAGGAAGAATTAAAAGCATTTAGCATTTAGCACACTGTCAGAGCGAGTGTTCAAATCTCAGTGGGGCCACAACAACATTAGAACATGTACTGCTACCAAACCCATGAGCCACAGAGCAACAGTGTTATTCTCGTATTTGACCCCACAGGAGGCCTCAAACCACTGGCTGCACCAAAGTCCAAAGAGCTCACCCTGTGACCCAGCACTGTGCCTTTAAATCTGGGAGCCACGCAGGCGTTCGGCATGCATCTGGATCCGATCAGCTCCACAAACACACAGGCTGCAGAGAGGCTGGCAGGAGCCCACTAGCCCACTCTAAACTCTAATGAATGAGCCGGGCGCACATGACAGGAGCCGCCCGCCCTGCCTCTCTCCACACACCACACCGAGAGATCAACTGTCAGGGAGAGGCACCCAAGAGTGTCCCGAAATATCCTATAGCTCACGGCCCGGGAGGCGATACGTGAGACAGCAGGGATAAAAATAGACAACACAGTATGTCAGCTCATGGTTTACACTAACACTCCACTCCAGGCCACGCCGCCTTCACATTGCACAGGTCGCTCTCACAAAACAAGAACTGAGGCTATTGTTGAGGCTGTAATGTTTAAGCGGCTGATATAATGCACTATTCAAGCTTTAGAAACTAACAAAACTAGGGAGGGAGACAGGATAATTTACATAGTAACTGAAGCAAGCACAACATCTATATGTTTTTGATGATGGAACATTGTTAAAAACTTTGTAAAGTTTAAGGCAATAGGACTTTGGATAAGATGGTAAGGAAAGCAGTACCTGTAATGGGTACAGAACTTGACTCACTCTCATCTAGGGCTGAGAAGAGGGATCTAAATAAGCTCCTGTCCATCAGGGATAACCCCCAGTAGCCCCTGCACAGCGCCATCACTGGACAGGACCTCTGGGGACAGGCTGTTGTCCCTGCTTTGCTCCACAGACACACTCTGGAAGTTGTTTGTGCCACACTTTATACATCTGTACAACACATTCCTCACTATAAACTAACTTAGAGAAAGGAAAAAAAAAAATCTATGGGCATGTTTCGGGGTGGGATATCAAACGCATTAAATACTATACGTAAGTGATTTCTCATACAATGAATTTGGTACATATTAGCAAATGTGCACACCATACACAGTGAGTGTGTGACATCAGCTTTTAGTCACTTTAGCAGCTGTGTAATGCTCTACAACACATGGCGGTTGACTGCTCCTTCCCCAAAACACACATATTTTGACCATTCTTTCTTTATAAGGATTTAACCAACACAAATGTTCTGCAGAAACTATGGACCACACGCAAAAGTCAATGTCAATGTAACTCCACTCAATACAATACATGACCTGACCAATCAATCTGTAGAACTAGCTGTAACTAATCTTGTACGCCACCACAACCTGTGCGTGGGGCCAGTCCCAGCTCCTTCCTGCCTCTGAGGCGCTGGTGTGGTCCAGCTCATTCAGAGCATGGAGGCTCCCACTTGTATAAAAGGAGCGGACAGTCTATAGATCCACTTATAGACCGCTCACAGGATTTCAGAGGCCCGTAACTTGAGAAGCAGGAGACGGCGGTGTTCTCACGCGCGTCAAAGCCTCTCCGCTGTGTGCCCCTCTGGAGGTCCGCGGCACGTCAAGCACAAATGATGTGGCCCAAGTGGCTGCAGGGGGAGGATATATTCTTTTGTTTTGATGTCTGCACACTCACTATGTACACATCATCCAAACATGACATCATGAAGCAGGAATCCAGAGGAGCAGACACTACAGCGCAGTCCAGGATGCTGTAGCACCACAAGATTTAGCACTGGAGTGTATTTAATAGTAAATGCTAGTCAGAGTATAGTTGTCTGAATATCAGCAAAGTCACTTGCTGAATACTGTACATCATCCAATAAATGGACAAAATAATGGACAACAAATGTTTTTCAAATTAGAGAAAGCCAAGAAAGGAGTTAAAGCTGCTCTTCAGCTCTACAGATTGTTGGAGTGAAGAGGCATCCTGAAGTGTTCCATAGACAGACTAGACCATCACGTTCATGGGCCTCATCCCATGTCTAGAGTCTGTGCTCATGTCTGTGACTGAAGCACCAAACAAACCCATTCAAAGACATTCCAGGAGAGAATGGGCTGGATTCTCCCACTCCGAGTCAGAAGTGCAGGCCACATGCCTCATGGCACCAACAATGAACTCATTCAGACACTTCATCTGGAGACCAGTGGAGACAGGCCGGACAGTGACAGGCCCTCAGACCACAGCAGCAACAACAAGGAGGACTGGAACACGAGGACACAAGGACATAAGATCATGGAAGCATTCAAATCTAAGTCAATGTTAAGGTTAAATTGAAAGTCATTCCTCGTAGTGCATCAGGCAGAATGTCGTGGCTCAGCTAGACCCAGAGTTGAGTATGAGATGGTCACATGATCAGTGAGTGCTCATGACTGTATGAGCTGAAGGTCAAAGTGGAAGACTGTGTGTGTTTTGCTGCAGACATAGTGCCCTCATGGGTGTACACAGCCAGGCCCTGACAGCTCCCAGCGGAGTAGCTTAGCTGCTGCCCTCTGCCACTCAGCCACAGTCTGACATGAGCCTAATAGTTCACAATCAGCGCCTTTGTTTCTTTCTGGAACACATTAAAACACTGGAAGCACGTGAGATGTCAAAGAGTCACACTGGCACATTACGCACTGTATTATTGTACTTTTTTGATAGTGTGCGTTCCGTGACAGTTTTCTTGCACCTGGAGAGGAAATGACAAAAGGAAGCTCGAGTTCCTTTGTAACAGAAAGGTTTTTAAATGGAAGTGCACATTTTGAAGCTATTTGATACAGTAGTTTTCAACAGTACAGGCACATTAGATTTACCACACTGACGACTGACAACAACATCTGTCAAATGAATGATTTTGGTTTCTTTATAGAACACTGTGATAAAAAAACAAAAACTCAGAGAAAACAAGACCCAAAAACCCACACCACTGACAACAGCCCCTTAAACTCACAGGCAGCACACCTCTGTCATGTCAACTGGGCGGGGTCTGAATGATTGAAAGGTGAGTAGAGGTGTGGGCTCAACAGGAAGTGGTTCACCCTCCCACCTGCACATCTAACAGGAAATACCCCCCCCCCTCGCCAAACCACACCACGCTCCAGCGCTTCAAAAACAGCCAGCATCAGCATCAGTCATCTCAACTGCCACTCATGGTATTCTACAACAGGTGTCACATACCAGCTGGTCATTAGCACAATTTCGCAGATCAAATTACAACCATTTTAAGTATTCTTCCTTTGACTATAAGTACTTATTTGTTGGGACAGTTCTTAGACAGCCTTGTTTGTGTCGACAGTGCACAAGCAGAGCTGCATACTAATGTAGTCCCAAACAGGAGCGGTGTAGTGAACAAAAGAGTGTCCAGATCAGGATGTGACCTCAGAGGACACACATAGTCCTGCTTCTGCAAGCAGCATTACACTAACAAAGTAATCAGACACAAAGCAGAAGTGACAAGCATAGGCTTTTCTTTGTAATAGTCTTTGTTTACTGACATCAATATATTGGCATTTAATGCTGAGGTTATTGGTTTAATAATTTTCCAGTAATATTAAAACTAAGGCTGTGCAATAAATTAATTTTTAACTGAGATCGATTCAGTAATTTCTAGATCAACACCCAGTCCTCTGTCAGAAAAACACCCTCATTGACCCTCGTTCAGACTTTGGAAGAAATTGAGTGAAATTTGACAATTTCACACAAAACACATAGGTCAGATCTTCCATCTGGTGGTCTCTGAGTCCTGACCATGCCTAGCAACAAGACTACACAGGTGGGTCCTCGAGCACTGTGCTGGAGATCACTGGTTCTGAGGACAAATTGCCATATGGGGACAATAAAGTATGACTTAAGCTTATCCTATTTTTGCTTTACAATGCAAAAGTTAATTATCACATGATTTATTTTCAGGAAATAAATATTGAAAATATTTGTATTTGTTTTTGATAAAACAAAACCAAAACAAATCAGGATCAAGCAATATGATTAGAAAAGTGTGATGACTGCTTTGCCTCAAAAGAGAGCTCTCTCTTCCCAAAGCAAATTCAGTGTTTTCTGCATAAACTAAATTCAGCATTATAGTCTAAGACTTTAATTCTTATTTATTTTATTCAAGTCCATCTGGGATGGTCTTGCTCCTCCGTGCTGGCTGGGGCCCACTCCCACATGCCTTTGTGCTGACTAGGGGCAGTGATGGGAACACTTCTGATCTACACAAGAACTGTCCTCTGCAGCGATGTACATGGGGTTTATGAGGGCTATGGTCCCATTATGTTCAGTTATTATTTTTGATTGGGATAGTACAATGTGTGCATACAAAATACATGCTGTAAACTGATCAAATTAGCCATCCTTTGTCCTGCTTTCACAAACACCCTCTCATTCATACATCAGCAGCCATGAAGACTGGAGTCAAGGTGGGTAAAGTGTTTGCCCAAGAACACAGAAACAGTCAGCATAATAGTCACTGCTATCCCGCTACAGTGCCTGATATAGCAGGCAGATCTTCAATTCTGTACTAAACAGACCCAACCCTGCTTTGCTTCTGAGGTCAGAAGAGAATGGCATTCTCAGGTGTTATCCATTTCAAATTTGACTATTTGAACTTTCCACATACATTTAACCTTCTTTTATCGGGCTAATTTTTTAATCATTACAAATCCAGAAGAAATATATGGCATCACTGCAACCTTAGATACAGCCCATACACACTAAAAACATGTTCTATTTTTTCCTATTCTTTCAATTGTTTTAATTATCTAATGAAATATATCTCCAGTGACCATTATTATATATTAACATTGACAAATAAATAGCCTATGTGTCTTGACATATGGCAAAATACCTTTTCGCCACAGTATCATTACCATCCTCTAACAGTGAAATAAATGTTGCGATGCTATTGTTTTGGTAGAGGATGCAGGCACTTCAGATAATCAGGATGTAGTGGTACAGGTGCCTGGGACAAAAAGCATGACATGATTACTGACATGCAGCTCTCAAACAGATGCTCTCAGAGGAATCAGTCTTCCTTTGGTCACAAGTGAACAATTACTGCTAATGAAATACTACTGTTACTGTTACTGTGAATCAGGTTACATAAGGCCAATGACGGAAGCCCTCACCAGTACAGTGAGCAGGAGACTGAACAAAGAACACATAGTGCACTGGCATTTACAGATTTACACAGCACCTCATTTGTAACAGGACAGTGACCATTACAGAAAATGTGTATAATAAAAAATATAATGGTACACATAAGATTGTGAGAATGAGGGAGCTCAGAGGTGGTTATAAGGATATTAGTAAATTTGAAGACTATGTGACACTTAACAAGTGTATATTTAAAGGGCATTGTTTCATGAAATTGTTAGTCCCAATGAAGCACGCCATTCTGCCATTCTGAATAAACATCATATAAGTATCTGCGCTGACATGGTCAAATGTCTGTACGTAAAGGAGGATGAGTGATTGTGCAACATCAGCCTATTCAGTGTGAGTGATGAAACAGCACTATGACAGAGACATATTAACAATCTGTTTCACAGTATGTGGCCATACATTAAGGCGAACTGGACCGAACCCCTCAAACAGCCTACCAGTCGCATGCGCTTGGATAGGAAGCCGCATATACGCGCAGTGACACAGACCGTTGCGGTGCATCAGCAGAAAAGGAGACAAAGAGATGTCACCACAGCTCATGTGCTGCCTCACGGTCACGCGTGGACCAAACAGCTCGCTCACCTTTAACATGAAGCAGTAAGCAAGCAGTGGCAAGGGCTAGATTCGACCTAATCACAGACAATTGCCTACGCGAATGTAAAAAAATACACTGGCAACAAATGCTCAAATCTTTGTACAAAACAATTGCTTTGTATTTACGATGTGACCAAAAGGAATGACAGCCGACATAAAAACAACATAAAGATAACAACGTAATAATAATAAGCTCCATACAAAAGAATGGCTGACAAGGTCCGCTGCTGTCCTCCTCTCATGACAATGCATGACCGCCACGCGTAAAGACGCAGCGCTTTTAAACATGACCAACAGAAACAGCCGCACACCTGATGGCAGCAGTCTTTTGTCAGAGGCAGTGGTTGAGGAAAAACAGAAGCAAGGAAATTAACATATCGTTCATCTGACCTAGCTCAGGTCAAACAACGTCCGTCGTTACACAGCAAATCTACATGTGGTTTTTAATGAGGATTAACGTAAGCGTGTACTGTATGCTCCTCACTTATAACCACTACCACTACGACTACTACTAAGCTACTACTACTTCGTGCGCATACCAAAGCTGTTCACAACCACCAACAGCAGAATAGTTACAGTACTGGCGCGTAAATTCAGCATGGTTCCGGGAGCGCAACGTTGTCTTTTGTTCATTGCATTACATATGTACAATGGTCTAACTGTGTAGCTACTGTGTTGAAACAGTCAAAAAATAAATAAAAATAAAAATAAACGCACTAATAATTGGGGAGAAGAGCTCCCTGACAATAGAGCGGTGCCACAGGGGGACAGATTGTGCAGCAGCAGATCTGTCAAAGCGAGCAGTTCAGTCATCATGCATTTAAGTAAAATTAGCTTCTTGTTGTTTATGAATAGGTTATCACATATATATTTATAACGAAGCCCACTGAACGGTTAAACTGCACAGACAGTGACCACCGCTGAGTAAGTGTTGAGGCTAAATAACTTAAAAATGAGTCACGTTAAACGCTTTCACGTCCACGGTGTCCGAGTGGAGTGTGTCATTGATAGTCAGTAGGCTACGCTCAACGCGGTTTGGAATTGGCTCCTTTGGAGCGCTACTTTGTTTAGCTCTAGTCCTGACAAACGCTGCTGTGACTCAGAGCACAACAGGATGTGGTCCACGTTCGTGTTTTGAGAGCTCCACTCGCGTTCACACCCAACTCACTATCGACATGCGGTTTACTCTCGCTCTTTTTCTGCCGCTGACTTTTCCACTACACAGCAGGGCATAAGTCAGGGTGAACTCGCCACTACGTTTAACCAAGTTTGCAACAATAGCTAAGTCTCCAGTGGGCGCTCTCCAAGAACGCGCGGTGACCGGTGCACTGACAGAAGCAGAATAGCGGCAGAAACGTGCTCGCCGTGCCTCACCTTTGACTTTCTCTTCTGCTCGTATCCTTCAGCCCTTTGTCCGCCGCTCTAACTTCTCTCACATGATGTAGTCGCTTCTCCACAGTCTCCACCTCCGCACCACTACTCGCTGATTTCCCCCCAAACACTACACCGTGACTCTCCGGTGTACCGTGGCCCTTGTGCATGCGCGTGGTCGTGCGCGTGTCGATCCGTTCCTTCTCCGCTGTTTGTTCTCCTCGCCTGTACCGCCTCCTCTCTATTGCCCTACTCTCTCTATTGCCCTACACTCTCAGCCTCTACATTGTTGACATTCAGCCGCTGACGTCAGCCGGCCCCTCATTCACAACATCGCTCTGAGCTCTGGGGCCACTGCGTTGGGAACGGCGCGAAGCGTGAGGCTACTCCGGCCAATAAGCGCACCAGTGGTTGAAGAATTGCACTATGGATAACGCTGTGCCCGCCCCTCAGCATGCTGCTCTAGTGAATCCAACCATCGGTGTCTCCTCCATACAGAGAAGCGAAAGGCGCGATTGGGCTTCTCCCATTCACACACCTGAAAAACGAGACTATTTGAAGTGTTTGCTGTGGGTATGTAGGCCTAAAAGGATTGTGCCAGGATTGTAACTACAGATTCTCATCAATGCAATAAGCACAATCAAAGAAAGCTTAAAACAATGAATGCCAGTACACAAACAATAACATTTACCTTAATCTTCCCAGGCATTGTAACCATTGGAAGCACATATAGCACAGAATAATACGTGGATTATATTAAAATAATGGTAGGCCCATTGTGCATTTTGATATGGGACTAATAATAGCAGTTCATTTGTCAAAACAGCAAACAACAACAAAAGAAGGTGGTTCTACAGAGGTGGTTTGAAGAATGTTTATTGATGCCTCCACGTAAGTTTAACTCAGGAGGCAAACTTTTATGTCAGAGATTAAAGCGCCACAAAGCATCCAAATGAGGGAAGAGCGAGTTGTGTTATGCAGATCCATCCCACATAATACTGTATGAATGAAAGCTCTCCATTAGTCACTGCACATGGGCCAACTTTCACAACACAGTACAGTGGGAAAATGTGTCCTTTTCTCCGTTTTGCATATTTGTCACACAGCCTTTGACTTTTTAATTGTTTTCAGTTTCAGTGAATCATGGACGGTAATTTTGCAGGCTTGTGGTACGCCCTATTGAAATTGCATTAACCACAAACCCGGTCAACAAATCTACAACATGACAGTTTAAAGGCAAATACTACCATAGAATTCTGACCGATTCTACAGCTCAGTTCTTAACTATACGAATTCTAGAATGTTGTGTCACTGAACGCAACCAATTACCGGTATGTTCTTGGGAGAGATATGAACGAACTATTCCGTTGTTGATGGACCATTCACCGTACTCCATGCACTCACACGCCTACACAAATAACAAGAATACAGGTCAAGGAAGAATTAACCCGCTTCAAGCCTGCTCACAATATTCTATGGCCAACAATTGAATCTAATGACAAACACACACATATACTACACAAGATCTGCTATTATTACGCATTATGACTTGATAGGGTCGCAAGATTAATCACAATCGACCTAAAAACGCAGTTTGAATGGACGTAATTAGTAAATTGTAAAGGCTGTAATTTATACATTTTTGAAGAACCATCATTTTTAACAAAACATCCTTATTCTCCATAAAAAAACGCTAACCCTGTAGTTTAGAATTACCACCAGCTCTAAACAAAGTCTATAATAGAACCATTCAACCAAGAGATCTAAATTATGTCAAAACTAAGAAGAAAGAACTAAAAAGAATTGTATCACTGGAAGAAAAACAGTCTCAAAGAAAAACAAAAATGTGAATTACAGACTTTAAAATAAGCAAACACTAAATTTGGAATATGGAGCCTGAGTACCACCAGAAGCAGCCCATGTACCACAGTTTGAGAAGCACTGGTTTAGGTTGTTTTTCAAAGCATGTACTACCAAACCCGGAGAGCAGCCAAGAGAAAGGGGTGGGGCAGATTCCTACATACTCCCCTCATCTATGCACTATTACATGCACACAACATGGTAACGCTGCCTAGTCTGTGTCCTTTTAAAAGTAACTAGTTTGGGGGTTTGTTACATTTGGACAATTTAATGCTTGAATTATTAAAATGCCCTTTGCTTGGAGTGACCCTTTGACTTTGGTCTCACTTTCTCTGCTGCTCCCGTTCCTCCAGTCGCTAACACATGAGAGGAATGTAATTACAGAGTCCATAGTGTCACTGGTGCACCCGATGACCTCTCGTTGCTCAAGACCCAACGCTGAGACCAGAGGAGCAGACAGGGGCAGACAGGAGCAGACAGGAGCAGAGGGGGAGGGCCAGGAGATCAATAAATGAACTAAAGAGGAGGGGGTCACAGGATTCAAAGACCACCCCAAGCTATATGCTCACGATGAGGAAGGCGTGTGAAGGGACCACCGCCGCAGAAGACTGTTTCTGTGATAGGGTTTCAGAGGAATGTGTCCAGTCACGCTTCAGTCTTTTAAAATCCTCCTCTGCTTTGTTTATGAATGAATTCTACTATAGTGCGGAAAATGCAATGCAAAAAGTATGATATTTTTGACAGCTTTCTTACTCCATAAAAAAGGGAAAGGGCTAAAATCAAAAATAAACACCAATTAGTTGTCAAGAACTGAAACTCAGATACTAATCAATGCCATACTAGTACCGAAACTAGATACTCATTTCAGCAGGTATCAATACTGTAAATTGTTTTGATCATTTACAAATGGTAGTATGACTATGAGAATATGTGAAAAAGAAACTATTATTCTGCGTTGAAAATAAATATTCTATAAATTTACAATTTGCATATGGAATGGACTTTAACTTCATGTTCAGAAGATATATTTTCTTTCACCAGCCTAATTTTTCATCATTCCTCAACCCATGAACAGGATAAGTTACTAGTTAGTATCATGCGCTCTCTGTGTGGGACTATGTACATAAATGCATTTTATGTTCTGTAAAAAGGGAGCTTTGCATTGAGATGAGTTTGATATTTGAGTATTGTGCATATTATCCATCAACATTTGCATCCAAAAAGGTCCTATATTTAACCAAAATGCATAGAAACATTTCATTTGAACTCAATCTGGCACAGTTCCTCTACATATCGTACCTTTAGACCTGCAGACACCGCATGTCTCTCACCTAAGATGACAGTGGCTCACCCTCACTAAGGACATTGAACTCTCTGTCAGCTGTGTGTCTGTGCACATGCCCCATCCTGTGCTCAGACAAAGACTCTGGGTCCGACCGCTTGAACGCTGTAGCTATGACGCTGACTCACTCTGCTGTGACTCATCTGAGAGCGCAGAGCCACCACTTCCACCAATTTACAGGTTCCCAGAGCATTGCGTGTCTAGGCACAGACTCAGAACTAGTGACAAACCATTTAGCTTTCACTCAATTAGAAACGTTTCCAATTGAATTTTTTCTGGTAATTAGATTTGCGATTTATGTTTTAGTAATATTATCCTCTTCAGAGTTCATATTTTAAATGCGTTCTGGACAATATGAAATATGAACTGACAAACTAAAACAAGAATCACATTTCAGACTACAAGGTTAGCAGTTTTTATGCAGAGGAAAACAGGATATTGTGAAAAAATTATGACACTTCAAAACTGCAGCCTTTGCGATTTGCTTATTGCATCCATTCAGATTTTGATTGTAATTAGTCTTGCAGCTCTGTACTCAGAACCACTACTTAAAATGCATACTAAACTTTTCATGTGAACACGGTTAACATAATTAGATTTAAGAATTTACTAAAAGACTCTAACTTTTTCTAGTACTTTAATTTAAGTCAGGTTCAGAATTTTACTTCTTGGATGGATAGACAGCAGAAAACTTTTCTAAACTACATAATAGTTATGATTAGACTAATAAAAAGCGATCTTTATTTTGTTTAAACTACCAGCAAAATGACTTCTTTGCATGTAAACTCCCTCCGCTTTTTGGATGACATTTTGGGTGTCGATGACATAGGTAGATGTATTTTGAGAACTCATCACTACTTCCTGTGTTTTTGCACTTTTCAGCTTTTTTCCAGAAACTGACACTTAACTCATCAATGATAAATATTTACACAGGCACCAAGTCATGATAAAAAAACATGAAAACCTGTCATATGCACTTTCACACTCTGCAGATGTCATGCACACTTATGCCAGCCGGTTGCCATGGTAACGTGTACACATAACATATTTCATGTCCTCTGTAAGGTAACGCTGGTTCATCCGCCTGTCCTGACGTGTCCTGCTCAACAAACATCTGTCATCCAGGAATCATGGGAGAACCTGCTCGCTCAGCATCTTCATGTCATGGCACGTACAATTGTTGCAGCACATACCAAACAGTTTACTCCATCGAGGGAAATGAAAATCCTTGGGTATCATAAGGTCTGGAGAAAGTAGCTACTAATGTTATGTTACGATAGTCTAGTGTTTTTAAAATACCACCAAAACATTACCAAATTACACTATTGACAAAAAAGGTACAAATATTTTCCTTGCCTCTGTTTTTTGCAATTTGGCAATTATCGCTATGGTTTAACAAAAAAAACACTGCTATTAAAATGTATTTGTTTCTTAAAAATAGTGGTATATTTCAGAATATCATGTGCAATATATCAATTATTGCATGTATAGCCAAATATCATATGAGTCATATAACAAGTATCGGATCAGATCTTGAGGGACTCCAATTCCTACTCAGGACACTATAAAATGGTAAATTACTCAATTATTCAACCTTCTTCTTTTTGTTTTTTTTTAAAAGTCAAAGCACTTTTCGTTAAAAAAAAGTCTCCGAGACACCACCAACATTAACAATTACAATTACAGATTTTTTGTTTTGTTTGGCAATTATGACTTATGATTCATTTATTCAAGTGTCAATTAACTTAACTGAAATTAGATTTTTTTCACAGCACAGATGGCAACACCTTAAGGCGCTCTGGTTAAAAATGTATGATAGTCTTTGTTTCTATTCCATGTATTGCACAAAAATAACAGAATAACCTTTAAAATACACCCAAGGAGGTTCTGACTGTAAATAGTCTCTGTTTTCTTTGTTATGTCTAAGATGTGTTATGTTATGTATCTGTTGTCAAGAAATGCACCTGTTGTTGACTCATTTATTTGATTTATTTTACTCATCTACTCCTATTTTATGATATTTATGGTTTTGCTTTTATTTGGTTTTACTGGTTTTATTGTTTTAGGACTGGTATAACCAAATTTGAGCAATTTACCTTTTTGTTGTCTTCATTTTATGATCTCAGCACTTTTGGAAATGCTTTGTTTGTAAAATGTGCTACATAAATAAAGTGGATTTAGATTTGGATATTGAACGTTTAATGATTTTTGCCTTTTGCCAATGACTAAAATTTTGCTGCTGTGCTAACTTTGGAATATTTATGTTGAAGCTGCTTGCTGCTTAGGTCTGGAAATCTCAAGGCCCCTCAAGATTCGATACAATACTCGATACATGGCTCACGATAAAATAGTATCACAAAATGGTAATACATGAGATAACTACTATTTCACACATGATGTATTGCTGTTTTTTAAGAACCAAACAAATTTTAGTAGCAACATTTCCTTATTAAATCACTACTTGTTCAAAGTTAATAAGAAATACATCTATTTTAATCCACAAATCAGTGAATATGTCAAGTGTATTGCATAAACAAGTTCACTTACAATAAATACACATCAAAACTGAAGTTTGGTCACAAAAAAATTGCTAAAAGATTCCAAAAAACCCCAAAACAATGATATATCAATATGGCACTCCACAGCAACAATACTCACCAAATTTAATATCATGATATTTCGATATTTTTGCACACCCCTATTCCTGATGCATTTAGAAATATGCACTGTTCTGAAATGAATTAATAAATAAATCAGACAATCAAAAGTGCACTACTCACCAGAATATTAGTTGGAGAATCCTTATGTTTTTACAGCAGTCCAACCTCTGGTCAAGTCATGTGACACCTTAAACTGAAGAAATACACACACACAAAAAAAAATAAAAATACATGAACGGGGTTTGATAACACTAATAAATGAAAACAAAACAAACCATTTCCCCATAAGAAAGAAAAAATAATGTTCAAATTGGAATTCTTCCCCTTGAATAAAATGGCAAAAAGGAAACGGAAGTCTATGTAGTTAGAAATGCTTAATTTGACAGAAAATAAGTTAATGATTGTAAAGATCAATGCCTTAATTAAAACTTGTAACAGTAAGTGACAGGGCATCTATCATCTATCTAATCTGAAGGGTGATTTATAGGTGCTGACACAGTTGTGAGATGAGACACTGGCAGCTTCGTTACAGTGTTGTTTCCTCATCATAGACCTGGAGTTGTGTTTTGTTTCATTCACACATATTTAACACACAAACCCTCCATATTTAGGCTGAGCTCTTCTCTCAGACAGAAAACAGTAACCCTGGAAGTGCTTCAGTGTGTTTTTAAACTCTATACACCTTCACTAGAATATTTTGGATAATTTCAGCCCTGGAATTACCAATCTTTACTAAACAAAACGTAAAAAGAGCTGTTCATTTGAAAACTACCGCTACACTACATTTTGAGCTTTGAAAACGTAGACAGACTAATAACGCAGATTTACTAAAACATGTGTGAATGAAACAAAACACAACTCCAGATATGTTTTTAATGCGGTAACATTCTAGCATGGTCAATCTTGCGTAATATAGCACCTTTAATTTTATGATTTCTGGAGTTCATTTGTCAGATTAAAGAAATGTCCTAAACAGTTACATCTGGTGTGAGTAATCTGATTTCTTTCTGATTGTTAACACTTGTGCAGGTTTTGACAAGGAAAACTATGCAAAAACCTTACAAATACAACAGTTGCTCTAAAAAAATACATGCAACCAGGTGTTTTTTATGCTCAGATTTCAATTGTGTACGTAAACACACACCACAAATCATATCTAATTATTGACTTAATTACTGATTAGTGACTTTTACTGCAACCACGGATGCGGTTTTATAAAAAGTCATATGTAAATGAAGAGACACCCACTCTGGCGCTCTGCTGTGGACCCAAGCCTGTTGTTGCTGCTGCTATTCAGTAAACATCTACGTGCATCTGGGCTCCATGTACAGGGAGGAGGAGGAGGAGGAGGAGGAGGAGGAGGAAGGTGGGTGTCCAGCTCCTGTCCATGCTCTGATCAGGTGAATTCTCCCAAATGTCCTAGAGTGAAAGCAAGCACATAATCTGAGAGAACAGCGAGTACATGAGTCATACACAAAAGCGTACAACATTACAATCGTACTGGTTATTTCAGATAATGTGGCATAGTGGGTCTATTGAATTTATTTTAAAAAATCTATTAAATCTGCACACAGGTCAGAGTTAAACAAAAATATATTAAACAAATTTATATTCTAAAATAACTGCACTGGACATACATGTAGTACACCAATGATTTAATCTATAAAAAATAAATAACTACATAAAAAATTTTGTAGTAAAAATAAGAGTAGATAATATTTTCACAGTGGATCAGGAATCTACTAAATGTGCCTATAAATGTCTTGTCTCACCTCAAAACGTGAATGGACCATAAAATTACCCACAAAAGCTATATAACTTCCCCATTTTTTACAGTTTTATTTATAGAGAATATACTCAACGATTGCTATATTATCAAGTTTTCCATATATCTGCCGCCTCTATAAATGTCCTTGCTGTCTTCTTCTGTCCTTGTCCACAGGCTCAGTGCAGAGCAGGGGCAGGTTTTTAAAGTGAGGACCCACTAATGGTTGCCAGATGCTGAGCAAAACACTGTCTCAGAAATTCCATTCATGTGAAGGCAGTGGTTTCTCAGCACTTTTAGCCTCTCGTGCCTGTCTGCTCTTAGAGGGTGGTCACCTGCACCAGACAGATATATTATACCATGTGCAGTAAGTGTAGGTCCAGTAACTTTTCATTTCATTCAATTACAAAGACCGCAATTGAAACACATTTTTAGCAATAGACCTTTTTTACCAACATTATCGCCCACCAGGACACGCTCATGTTAATTGAATAACTGCTGCAATTTATAGACCAACAGGCGAGAGATATTGTGACCCAAATTTTGCCCATTATTAAAACTGCTGCCTCTCCTTCTGCAAGGGGCTAGCCTATTTATGTCATCTAGTTTCCATGGCAACCGCACCATAGATAAAATCAGATGCAGACGCAGGTTTCAAGTGCAGCACCAAGTTTTCCCTTTGCAACAGGATGACGTGCCATAGCAGTTTTTTATTGTGGATTCTGTGGACATTATGGTATACAGGCCTATAGGCACTTGAGAACCTCTAAACATGATGGTGGTAAAGTTAATTATGGTCCTTCCTCTGTTTTTGTCTGGCTGAGAGTGTTATTCAACAGGCCCAACAATCTTACATTTAAAGAGCCCATATTACAGTATTTTCTGATCTGTTATAATGTTTTTGTTTTGTTTTTTGTGAGTTTTATTTCATTCACACACGTTTAACACACAAATCATGCATATTTAGGCTGAGTTCTTCTCTCAAACGCTCTGTTCAAAGTTGTCATGTCATAGTGGAAATGACTCACTCTGTTTTTAAACTCCTCCAGCTTCACTAACATCATTTGGATCATTTCAGTGCTGGAACTGCCAATCTCTAGACTAACAGACTCCCAGACTAACAATAAATGGTTACTCAGACATGTGTGAATGAAAGAAAACACAACTCTGGGTATGTTTTTGAGGAAGCAACAACATTCTAACAGGACTAAAAGCTCACAAGAATCCATTTTGTATATTTTAGGATTTTTTTTTATAATGGTCCTCCCTCTGTTTTTGTCTGACTGAATGTTATTCAAATGACTGCACAATCTCACACTTAACAATATCTCAACACCATAAAGTACTGCATAAGGGCACTGCACCAGCACTCAGGACACTCACACTAAATAAGGGCTGCACAATTTGGGGAAAATATCTAATTGCAATGTTACGAACATTAAATTGCCATCATATTAGATTTGTGATTTATGTTTTAACAGTAGGATTCTGCTAAAAAAGACAGTATCAGCAGAGTAATACAAGAATCATTACATGTTACACAGTGTTTACGTTCGATAAGACAGGATTTTTTTGTTGTTTGTGGAAGAAATTTGCAAACTTTACAATCTGCTAATTGCTTCCATTCTAATTGCGATGAATCTATCTTGCATAGGTATGTGCAAAAATATCAAAAAATTAACATATCGTATCGTTTAATGTAATAATACGGTATATAGTGGGCTGCTGTATTGATATATCAACAAGAGTATTTTTGGGGTATATTTTACTCAATTATTTTGTCACAGCGCTACAGTTTTGTTGCTTTTTAGAGGAAGAAAACTCAACACATTTGGCATTTTCACTGTTTTGATGATTAAAATGTTTGTGTTTCATATGAAATTTGCACAAGAAGTGGTTTAACAAAGACTTTTAGTATCACAGCCATGATTTAGCCATTATTTTTTATCGAACCATATCAAATCGATTTGAAATATATCGTATTGAATCGAAAAAGCACTGTATCAAGATATGAATCGTATCAAGGTAAGTATCGTATTAGCAACTTCTTAATGATACCCGGTCCTCTTGCAATCCTATTCTAAATCATCCAAACTTCAGTATTACAGCATTTAATGTTTCAATGTTAAAATGCACGATAATGGCCTGGTCATCTCTTGTTGACTTATTAACAATCTTGGTTAAAGGTACACTATGTAACCTTTTAATTGGGGGTCTGTCACCTGCTTGTTTCTACAGATGTGTCACTGTTCTGTCTGGAATGTTCCACAGTATGAATAAATATAAACATTTATCTAAATATAAATAAATAAATAAATAAGTTAGAGCTGTTCAATGTCACAGGTGGTTTTATAACTCAAAAATACCTTTAAAAAAAAAAAAAACATCCATTGTGACGGCCTCTCCACACATCTGACCTGTAACTTGGTCTGGTTTGGTCTCCATGAAGATAGAAAGGTTTAATACCACACTATGAAGCATTCCAGACAAAGCAGTAACATCTCATTTCATGGACCTTTCACCAAAAAAGTTACACAGTGCAGCTTTAAGTCCTACGAGACGACTGCTCTTGTGATTTGGGTCTTTTCAAAAATACACTGAAATTGAAAACTACTTCAACATCACTGACAGCAACCTTCTTTGTAACCACAATACTGACATTTAACACGCATTATTTTATTTTGAATTTTGCCAACAATATCGCATGCAAATAAATGACTGTATTTTACTCACGCTCACTACAGAAAGTCACTGATGTGGACCTGACATGAGAAGAATCCACGTGGATCAAACTCCATCGCGCTGTCCGGACTTAACGGGATCATCTGTGTGTTTATCGCCACCTATCGGACAAACACACGAACTGCAGCACAGACAATGGCAGTATGATGGACAATTATAGCGTACTGCACAATACAAAGAATAAAAAAGTGAAATCATATAGTAAGTTAATCTTAAATTAAACCAGGCACATTCTTTTTTTTCTACCAACTAGGTTATATTCTAACTACATACACCTATTCAATCTGCATGTTTTCTAACCTTTGTACAGTTTAATTATGCATCACTAATGCCACTCCACTGACATCAATGTTCCTTTTTTATTTAAATGCCAGCAACTGCATTTTCAGGGACTGAAATATGGTGATGTGAATTTCCCCAGCTCAATGACATCAGTTTAATTTGAATATACGTGTTATTGCACCACGTCTAGTCCCTTTTCCCTCCCACAGTACATCATCTTACACAGGAAGCAAGCGACTCTTATGAACAAGATTTAATGTCAAAGGTCTCAGTCGAAACATTCTCAATGGATCAGGGCTCGAGCCTATTTCTGCAGTGTGTGTTCTATCACTTCTCTTGTGACAAATGAACCAAAATAGTCACAATTATACACAGTATGTTTTTTGTGTGTGCTAAAAAAATCATGCTTCATCATGCTTTTAATAAACCATGTTTTGCAAAATTGTAATGCTGTGATGAATAAAAACAAAAACAATTAAATATATAGTACAGTGTACAGCAAATGCTTGTATCTGCGTATATCTCATGAGGTTCTTAGACTCTCACCAGCTGATAAGAACACCACTTGTCAGGGAGAATTCCTCCATTTGAACACTGTTAAAAAAAATCCAAACAGTCCAGCATGTGCTCATCTTTATAACTGAGTTTATTTTGAAAGTCCTTCCTCCTGGTACACACTGTAGGTCATCAGCGCTAACCCAGAGACAATAAAACAGTGTTGTGTGATCAATGAACTCAGTAAACAGGGCCCAGGGTGAGGCTCACTCCTGTGCACTTAAAATCATGACCTGCCATGATGACAGGACATTTAAAAAGCCTTAAAGAAGGTGAACACAACAAGTGCAAAATACTTGCAGGACATAAAATCCGAATTCTAATGTCACATCCAATTGTTCTTTGAACGCATGCCATTTTTGTTGTCCAAGTGTTAGCCTGATCAGTTTGCCCCACCCCCAAAAGATTGATTCTGGTTGGCAAGGCTGCATAAACTCATTGTCAGCTGGCAGCATACATTCACAAAACTGGGAAATCCAGTCTGAAAACCTGAATTAATTTACTGTCCGGTACATTTAAACTTTTCTGCTGAGCGACATCTCACATAAAACAAATCAAGCATTTAAAAAGCAGGTAACCTCTAAGGCAACATGTGAACTAAAACCAAACTACCATAGACAACTGTACAAGGAGCTATTTACTCCATTTGTCCGTGGGGGCATTCACATACCAAGAATATGAGGGATATCATACAAGAAAATCATGTGAATAGAAAAGACTGAGACACACAGAAACAATACTGACGTCATAGTAAAGCCGTGGAGAACGACCTGCAGTCCGTCACTTCAGAGTTCATACGTGTCTGTGTGGAGTTGGACACCTTTGAGGATGGGACACAGATCTCATGGGATCGGAGCAGGTAAGGGTGGGGTTTGCATAAAACGGATCCCACAGCGCCTCATTCACAAACACTGCATAAGTCACTTTTTGCTGAAAAGCTGTCTCGGTTTCACATTCTTGAAGACATGCAGCTACAGTACAAAAAGGCATCGACTGACGGTTAGATCTTCTGCCACCAAATATTAGACAAATGTGCATTGAAAACATGATTTTAAAGTGATGCTTTTGAAGCTCTATAGGGTCATTTAACAGTACTGTTTTTTCATAACCTGCTGTGATGGATAGCCTCCTGATATACAAACCAGGATTTTTTTGTTCACTGGTTAAACAACAAATACACTAAAGTATGGCGTTTCACCCTCCATCAGTCCTCGCCCTCTGTACTGTGTGCTGCCAGCTGCTGGAGAAATAAAAACATGATGATCCACTGAAGAGAGCATGCAGCCCCCAGGGCTCCTACACTACCCACTTACTTATAATAAATATATATTATTATATCATTAAAATTTTTTATTCTATTCCCTTTGATTTTTCTGAATAAATGCTAGTAAAAACAATCAATAGACTGTTAGAGCGTAGGAACCCTGAGCATGTGGGACAGCGCCTTGCTCACTGGCTCCTCTCAGTGGAAGTCCATAAAACAGCAGCAGGTGATTGTTTGGTCTGCACCACAGCCACACTGTGATGATGTGCAAAGTTTCTTGTGAACAGAGATGGGACATGCGGCGCACAGTGGACAAGTCTCCTATAGTGTTACAGTGCATAGTACAGGGGGAGGGGTCCCATCATGACGTGCCCTGCCTCTTCTGCTGCTGTACGCGGATAAGCTCCAGCTGTTTTTTGCACTTCTGGTAGTATGTGGACAGACTTTTGTTCTCCTCTAGCAGCTTCTTGTGCTCCTGCACCAGACGGGACGCATTCTGTTGGTCCTTCTCGTCCTGGTCCAGTTCAGCAATCAGCTCCTTCCTGGATACAGACAAATAAGAGTCTAGAAGCCTCGAGAGCAAGATGCGTCAAACAGTGCTTAATAGTTAGTTTATTTAACGACAACTTACCATGAGGCATACTATTTGAATAAACCATGTGTGGGTCGATAGGACAGTCTAAACTACTTTGGTTGCACCATTATGTATACACACAGTCAAAATCCTTTAATAAAGCGCTTGTAGTCACTGACACTACATTTAGCGGTGCAGTGCCATTAAACTAAATGCTCCTACAATACAAATACTCCTTCAGTATAATCCCACTGACAGCGACAGTGAAGCAGACTTACTTCCTCTGGATGAGCAGGGCGATCTCGGTTTGCACTTTCAGGTATTCTTGAGCCATTTTACAGTGCTGTTCAAACACCGCCATGGACTCTTTAGAGTTTGGACATGGAGCCAGGGGCTGAGAACAAGACAAACACAAATAAATGTTATAGCAAATTAACTGAAATGCTGCTTCAGTTGACACATGAAGGCAACTGTGCTGTGTTCTAAATCGATCAACTGTGCAATTAATGTCTGTAAAAAAGTGAGTACATTTTTATCTTATCTTAGGTGACCCCAAATACAATCACAGCTGTTTGGACACACAGTAAGTAAGAGTACCTGCAGCTGGTGATCCAGGGTCAGATACGCCATAGGTATGGAGTTGTCAGAGCCATTGGTATCTGAGGAAATAGAGAGTCAAACTGGGCACGGTGATACTACAGAGAGAGTCTACAGAGTCATGTGATACCTGTAGGGTCATCGGAAGGGAAGTAGGCTCTGTTACTGGTCTTGTCAGAGGTCATCCGCACACTGGGACTGGATGAGCGGCTGCTGTTCCTGCTCCCCTACAACCCAAAACACACAGTCAAGTCAAGAAAAAAAACATGCATTAAACTCCATTCAATACAGGAAAGAGCATATTAAAATTGTAAGTTGATGAAATTGCTCTATCATTAGGGTTGTCAAAAGTATGGAAAGTCAGACACTTATTAATACCAAAATTACTCGCAAACACTAGATACTAATTTGAGCAGGTGTTGATACTAAAAAATAGTCACATACACAGGACAGAAACGAACCTTTCCTGAATAGCTTTGAAAGATCTTGCCCTTTATCAGAACTAGTAAGACGACACAGACAAGTATATGTCCATGTCCCACTATGACATACCTGGACGACTGAGAGGTTACACAGAAATAAGAAAACATGGTAATATAAAAGAAAACACTACAATTTAATATTGAAAATCTCAAGAGTGTTTTTATGAGTGGTTGGCTGCTTTTGTGGCTACCTGGCTCACACACTAGTTCTGAAACTTTTTAAGCTCAGTTTTTGACATCATATCATGGGATTTTAATCAACTATACATGTGCAGTTTAACAAACACAAGTAAGGGTCTGTTGGATTTTGTGAAATGAGCCATTTGCTTTTCCCGTTTTTCATGGAGACTGAGATTTGAGATGTTGCATGCTTTTTACATCATATGTGGCGGCAAATTTGGCAGAAGACCTTCCAGAGGAAATACTCCAATACTTTCCAGAGCAAACACATTGAGGGAATTAATCATTTCATCACCAACCGAAACAACAGAGCAGAGTAAAAACAGTTCTTTCTTGTTGTACTCAACCAGTTCCCCCCTGGACACTGCTGTGATGCTGCAGGACAGAGGGACACTTTTGACTCTTCTTCTCCTCAAACTGCTCTAACACAGACCTGCTGACCCTACCTGACCAGTCCTCCTGTTAAAATACACTGAGAATTTTGACTGACACAAAGGCAACTGAGAAGAGCAGTGGAAATGTTGCAGCTGCCACAAAACTTGAATTTCTCTCGGAATATAGTATCTCTCATTCTGGTATAGGCATCATTATCTGTAGTATTATCTGAGACTATTCTTTAGTATCATGATCAAGTTTGAAATTTAGTATTATGAAAGCACAATTACAGATCAAAATAATGCAATAAAATCATATTAGAGAAACCAGCATAGCTGCAAGTTTGCAGTTAGAAGTCAAACTTGAAAACATGAGTGAGTGTTGGGCTGAACTCTGAATGAACTGGCAGTTACAAAGTGTTTTGGGTTTCCAGTCATGTTTGCAAAAGCAGCCGAAACGCTTGCAGCCACAGAACACATCTCAAAGTGTGTCTGAGGAGAGCGCCAGGCTTCTCCTCCACCACGAGCAGTTTGATCTTCCTTCAGCTAAATTTAAACCATCCCACATTCTCTGACTTTGCCTCCCTGGAGACTTCGGGCTTTTGACAAATACTGCAGCGGATGTTTCTGAAGAGCATGTGAGTGAAGGATGAATAACAAACGTAGAAAGTAGATTTCAAAAGGGCTGCTTCATACAGGGTAAAACATTGAGATGTGTTGCAGTCATGGAAAATGTTAAATTTAAAAAATGTATAATATTTCTCTAAAGGACTGTAGTATTTCTTGTAAAAAAAATATTTGTAAATTATATTGATCTTGGGCCTCAGTGTTTTAAGAATTTCCCAGCACACAGCTGCTCCAGCTCGTGGATGCAGATGTAATTTACTATTTACTATTTATTTAGCTATAAACTATTATGGAACATCTGTTTTTTATGAGCTTAATGTCTCTGTACAATGTCCCCAAATAAAAACGAAACTAACTTAGTGACTCTAATCCTCTAGACATACCTGACCAGATTCGTTGCAGATGGCTGGCAGATCCTGGACAGAGCGCCTCCTCTGGGACTCACACGAGGCTGTGGAGGAAGCAGAGATCATCAGGTGTAAGCAAGTAATCTTTAAAAGGCTGGTCTAAAATCCAAAGAGTTTCAAAGAAACAGTTACGGCACTATCTACTACGGCACTATCTATTTAATCTATTTAATTTACTCAACACAGCACAGGGTATTCTTGACTGTCCCTTAAATTGCAGTCACTACGTAGCATGTCATTGTCTGTTTGCATCATGTAGATAATAAATCAGATGTGCTAAATGCACAACTAGATCTTACCGGAGGCATTAGAGACCCAGATTTAAATGACAGCTCAACCAAAGATGAGAGAAGATTTCTTGTTTACAGTATTAGTGAGAAAATTATCATTAATCATTTTGAAAGTTAGAAAAACATTAACTTCAATATATTCAGATTTTACACAAATGAGATTTTAAAAGAATAAATAAACAAAAAAACCCTGCTTTTATACTATTACCATACCAGATTGTATATTTCAAAATTCAGACAGAGTGGAAGATCACACATTACAATCCAGAAGAGGTCCTTAAACACAGTAGTGAGCTGAAGTTGATTAACAGATATGGACAGTAGAGGTGGAACAATAGGCAGGTAATCGGTGCAGCTACCAAACATGAGACGAAAGATCAGATTTGATTGGTTTTGGATTATGAGGATAAAAGGTTTTTATTCTGCCAATGTTCTACCTCTACTGCATGTCTGTGCAAGAGGAATGTGTAACATGCTCGAAGTTCAATTCCCCAAATTCAACAATTGAATGTCAAGTTTCTTATGGCTCCAAAATAGAAGCTAATTTGACCATGGTACCACTTTTATGATTAGTTTCACATCTGTAATAATAGCTCTGACCTTGAATGTGACAGAAATGAATCCTAACGACTTTGCCAAAGTTAATGGGTGTACAGAGAACAAGGGGAAGATCAGCCATGCACTTTTGTGCCCTTCAGAAGAACAGGTGATGCACACAGCACAGCAGATAACCAGGCTCAACACCAACACACAGACAGAACAGAGGGAGGAGGGGGTGTCATGGGTCAAAGGTCATCACATCTGGCTCCACTAAAACCTGCTTTTGTGTCTGGATATCTGTATAAAATCCTTCATGAGATTTTGTGTGTGAAAGCATATTGATATGTTTCAGTGGAAGAGGTGACAACTCCTTAATCCATGTTGTTTTGAAAGCACAAAAGACATGAGTCTGCAGATGCGTGTCACGTCAAAAGGTCTCTTAATATTTGTATTGATTTGTCGTAAAACTTGCAAACAACACATTTAAATTAGGATATGTGACTGAACTCTAAAAGCTTAAATCGCCCACCAATATTAGACAGATTAATACGAGATCTTGTCTAATGCCACAATGTCTCAAATAAATATTTAATAACATTTAAAAAATTGATCTATTTAAAACCTCATTTTACTCATTTGAGTAAATAAAGGTTATCAAAGTAGAAAATATATTTTTAAAATATCAATATTACAGAAGTGACACACAAAAGAGTCATGTCAAAACAGCTCAGCCAAGACTGCTTCCTGACTACCAGCAGAGCCTGGAGGTCCAGTGATACCTGTCACGACGATCTTGGGGACGTCCAGAATGGTGCCAAATGAAGCCGTTTTGCGGTGGCCTCGTTTATACTGCGGGCGTGCTGCGGAGAACACAAACAGCTACTACACAGAGCATGCAGACTAATGCTGCATGTGAAGCTACACACATGCAGAGCACAGGGACATGCAGGCAGCATGCACCCAAACGGACACATACTCAGTCAAACAAGCATTCAGCCAGACAAGCATTCAGCCAGGCACACACTCAGCCAGGCACACAAGAAGACGGACTCAACTATAGTCAGGACAGACAGATGGAGCAGTCCTCGCACGGCACTTTTACAGGGCTGTTAAACTCAAGTCTTATCAAATAAAACTTCAAAAGTAGCCCTTGATCTAATGTGGATACCGGATACAGAGTAAAGGAACAATAGTGTATTCCCATGTGGTGTGTGATTATGACTCAGCCGATACACATTCCACTGTGGGTTCTCTGCAGGCACTGAGTCCTTTCACATCCAAAGATACGATTTAGGAGAAACAGACTCAATATTAGCCTAGTGCTCATTACTGCAGTATTTTGAGTGCTATATCTGTAGAGCAGTGACCCTGGAGAGAGTTCACCCAACAGCCACAGTCGCTGGGATAAGCTGTAGTACTGGTGAACTTTAAAATGAATGAATCAAAGCTTACAACTTTCAAGCTTCTTTAGGATTGAAAATAAAAAGCAAACATTAAAACCTGCTTGCAAAACACTGCCAGAAGCTAAATACTAAGTGTTCTGCCTTCTGAAAATAAATATTTCAATGCAAATGCATTCAATAAACATTTCCAAACATCTTACAGGGGTTGCAACAAAGAACCAATAAAAAGGAAGGGGATTTGGAAATGGACTGGAAAGCTAACCAGACTGTCCTCATGCCTGGAAATTCTGCACTCTCTTCTGGTTCTATCTGGTGTATTTTACCTGAGGGTGTGTATGACATCTTTGGCTCCAGCTCGGAGAGGTCTGCGCTCATTCGCTTATCGGAGCTTTGTGTTCTCCCAGGCAGACTCTCCACACTGCCCCCTCTGGACAAAGGCAAGGTCCTCAGCGGGTCCTGAGACAAGAAACAGATAATTCTTATTTTCACATAACTTTACAAGACATCACAAAAAATGTGTTAAACAGTCCTTGCCTTTGGTCTGAAGTGAGGAGGGAACTGAGGCGTGATCTTGATGGTGTCATTGCTCCCTTGAGAGTCGCTGTGCTCCATGTTGGCATCACTTTTGTTGCTTGTGTTGGTGCTGGTGTATTCCACATAAGATCCTTGAATTTGACAGAAACAGCAAATACATTTACAATGGACCTTTTTGAACTCACAGGCTGAATGATTTGAGAAAGACATTTAATTGTGATTTTTCTGACAAGCATGTGATTGCGATAAGATTTTCGATTTATGTTTCTTAACAGAATTCTGTTCAAAGTTCACATTTTAAACGTGTCTCGTAGAATTCACAAAAAGACTGAATAATGAAGTGAAAAACTTATACAAGAATCACATTTCAGAACATGTTTTTACAGCTCTAAACTACAGGGTGAGCAGGTTTTAGGCAGAATAAGACAGGAAATGGTATTTGAAAAATTGCAGCCTTTGCCATTTGCCAATTGTGTCCATTCAAATTGCGATTTTGAGTATTGTTGCAAACCTAATTCACAGCATTCGCAAGTATGAAATGACCACAAGTACAACATCTAATCTAGAGCTATTACATCACTGCAGTACAGTTAACACCAATATAAATACAAATTCTATTACCGGAGCTTGTGGCCGAGTTGCTTTGGCCTTCATCTGAATACTGGTAGGGGTATTGCAAGGGCTCGTCTGATCCAGGGAAGAACTATCAGGACAAAACACGTTAAGGCCAAAAACTGTGTGCTCACTAAACAGTACATGTTAAGAAAAGGGAGAAAATGGCAAGTACGTTCATGAGGTGAGTCATTATCTTGACTATCTCCTCCATAGAGGGTCTCTGTGAGGGGTCTTTAGACCAGCAGCGCGTCATCAGGCTCTCTATCGGCTTAGGCAGGTTTTTAATTAAAGGTGGTCTAGTGCCTGAAAGAAAATGGAAAAGGTTTACAGATTGTTACAACACTAAACAATATAGAAGGGGATTTATGCAAACGGGGTAACAAGTACAAAGTTGTGTTCTCCTATCTCCCGTTTTCCATGACCATGTTCAGTGTATGTGGCTCACCATTGTGCACGGCCCACATGATGCGAAAGGCTGGGCCTCCGATCTCATCAAAGGGTTTCCTGCGCGTGATCACCTCCCACAGAATGATGCCCCAGCTGAATACATCACACTTCTCACTGTAATTGCTGCCTGAAAGAACAGAGAGAGTAGAGCGAAGCTTAGGTGCTTTTCAAAGCAGGAAAGTGATTGACAAAATGAACTGACAAAGTAATTCTCCGTGGCACGTTAGGGGAGCGCTCAGGAGCCTTTATGTGCGAGAGGGAGCGGAGCGGATCTAAGAACTGCTGGGGACTTGCTTAATTATTGTGCTTATTAGAGCACCTATTTAAAAGCAGCATTTCACACCGATGCAAATGACTTTTACAGAGTTCAGTGGGAGGGTAATGGTTCACTGTTGGATTACACAGGAGTCTTAGTAGAACAACCTTATAATGCCTTGTTCAATATCATTGGCAGGAGCACTCTCTAAAGTAAAGAAAAATACTTGGTTAAAAGATAAGTTACAACTTATGCAAATTATAAGTTGATGGACATGTAATAAACTCTTTACCAGGCGGTGTAATAGCATGATTTATTTTTTCTATGTATTATTTATGTTTTTATAATCAAGATTTAGACTTAGACAGTGCCAATTTAAAAACATTCAGGAAATGCCTGAAATATGAGCAAATAACCACGTGTATTAAAAATTAATGCTTTAAATTGGTAGTAAAGCATATATACTAAAGAAAATCTGTTATGGTGAAAGAAGAGAATGCACTGACCAAACCAAAGACAGATGGAATCACAGGTACTTTGTTGTGTTACCCCAGACAGTCATAATGGTATGAGTTTCACAGAGTTCACAGAGAGGGCAGATGTGCACAGGAGCCTTGTATTTCAGCTCCAAATACAGTTAATGGTCAGCCCTTATTCATTATATCTGCTCCCTCTCTCCAACAACATGCCTCACAACGCATTAGGATCCCAGATGGACTCAAACTCTACTGCACTGTGTTCCAGGGGAAATAAAGCCACGGCAACTCTTCATTCATCTTAACACAATGTCTCCCAGTGTTCCACCAGTTAGAACAAGGCACTGATGATCCATCAGCAACTAATGTCCAAATGCAGGGAGCAGTGCAGGTAAGGTGAGAGCTGGGACCCCCCCACACATAGGGCTTTAGTGGACAGCAGCGCTGCATAATAGATTAACCACAACTAAACAATTATTGACACAATTCTTAACTAATTTAGTCTTTAATTTGATTTTTTTTTCTTTCATCTAAGTCAAATCTAGTTAAAATCCTCATATTCATGGGCCACTCTCCCATCTAAATCTTCATCAAAGAATGACTGCTAAATTAAGTAAATTATTTCCAAAATATTCTGTTGTTGCAGCCCTAGCAGAGAGAGCCTCAGGCATAATGAATGATAATAGTACAAACTGTTTTAATTGTGTTTAGTCCCATTTCAAAATATCAGTTTACCAGGCAGGCAGCTGAAGAAGAGAAAGAAATCTAAACAGAATATTCTCCAGAAACATAAACACATGTAAAACATTTCTACTTAGAATTCCAATCATACCTTCAAATACTTCTGGGGCCATCCATGCTGCACTGCCTTTGTTGTTAGTCATGTGGGTCTGAATATCGCAGGCTGTTCCAAAGTCACAAATCTTCAGCACTGTCCCTCCTGCTACCAGGAGAAGACTGAAACAAGAGACAATCAAAGGGATTAAGTAACTTCAGTTCTTCAGAGTGTGCTCTCTGCAAATTGTTCAAGAATATCTAAACTGCCTGGTGGACATTCTAAAGTGTATCACATACAAAAGTGATAAGACTCCTACACTCTGTCTCACTAACAAAAATTTAGCTTTATTTACAGTGGAGGAACATTTCAAGAACTAGGCCTTCATCAGGCAATATCTGTCCTGATTTCACTTTTGATTATGATGCCCTCTCCAATACAACGAGCTACAGAAAACAATGTGCATAGCTGTTTCATATAAAAATGTATTTTTACTAGTTAAATTATAATCATTATTTTAGGAAAACAGGGATAAAACTTTAAATTAAAAAAATATATAAATAGGCAAAAGCTATTATTAAACAATTAGAAGGGACGTGTACTTGGGTGGTTTGAGGTCCCGGTGAATCAGAGCCTTTGGTTTCATGCCGTGCAGGTAGGCCACTCCCTGAGCACATTGTAAACACCAGCTCATGGCGTGAGATGCAGTGTAGAAGGGGAGGGGCTCGGCGCCATGCAACACTGTGGACCAGACAACATAACAAATGAGACAGGTTCTGAAACAGGTATGACCTAGGATATACCATAATGCATATAAACCTTTTGCTGAGTTGCTTGTACAGTAAGACTTATATAATTTTGCATTTTTATAAAGTAATGCATAATAAGAAATCATATAATGAAAAATGCACTCCTCCTGCATATGTATTGTCCATACAGAGGAAGTACAGTCCTTAGCACATCTATTAAAGTTGATGGATACACATGCAGTGGGATTTGGGGGGCTAAGAGTGTTTGCGTACCTAGGGTTCATGGCATCTTCTGGCTGCTACATACTTCACTTTTCAAAGTCATCACACAATCCTTTCATTTTAGCAATTTGATCTAAACGTTCCATTTTTCCATTCCAACATTACATTTTTTTTGAGCTCTACATCAGAGAAAGGTGACCTACCATTGTACAGTGATCCGCCTTCAGCATATTCCATAACAAGGCAAACCTGAGAATAGAGATGGAAGAAAAATACTTTTTTTCCTGAAGCAAAATTTTAAATGCGAGGATTTACAATTATAATTTACAACTTACAGGATTATTGCAGGAACCATACAACTTCACAATATTGGGGTGGCTCACACGGGACAGCTGTCTAAGCTGAGGACAGGTAAACAAACATTACTGTCTATTTAAATTAATCACTCCAAGATAAACAATCATGATACTACTATACCTCAACCACAAAGGCTTTCCGCTCAGATTCACTCTCAATAGTTTTAATGGCCACATCATTGCCTTTCCATTTGGCTTTACAAACAACCCCAAAAGCTCCTCTGCCCACCACCTAAAAACCAACACAGTCAAAACACAGGGTCGACAAGATTTCAGGACAAATCACAGCGTTCATACAGTGTGGAAAAACATACCTCCTCCACTTCAATGTCCTCATAATTGATTTCCTCAAAAGGATATCCAGGTGGAGTTTCTAACATCTCGGCAGTTGGTATAGTCAGAGACATTACTAGCGCTGAGCTAGTAAGTACCGTACTGAGAACAACAAATAAATAACAAGAATGTTCAGGATTGTACAGTCTGCTGCAGCTTCACGGTGTGTCTAATGTGGCAACCCGCATAACAAATATCATCTCACTTATGCTTTCTGGTAACGATGCATCTAATTTAAGATCCCAAACAACTGTCAAACTGAAAAATCATTCTAAATAAATCTAAAAGCAATGGACGAAAGCCAAAGCAGCTAAGTAGCACACCTAATGACAATTTGTAAATACAATTTGTACAGAGGGATTATACACGATCACATTACAATAATACTTCAAATATAATGTCCAATGGTGTCTAGGGGTTGCTTGATGATATCCATTACTGTAGACAGCGCACTAAATTCCATAGTTTGAACTCACAGCAAGTTTGTGGGCTTGACTGGCCTTGATGCTAACGGAGCTTTAGCTGAAATTAGCCATTAGCTCGAGTCCAACCCTTCGCAGTTGACTTGTGAGCTGCTCCTGCTCTCTGGACATGAGGAGATCGTCCACTGCTCATGTGCGGGGAATCAGAGGGTCGTGTCCAGTGTTAAAAACAATTGTTGTAGATCCATATGACAGCCAGGCATAACTTTTTCATAACTCATCTAACAAGCCTGAGTGTATTTTTGTGCTTCGCAGGAGGTTCTTCCGGATGTGTGCGCTGCGCTATTCCGTCCCCTCTGCCTTCATGATGCACACAGGCTGCAGGAGGGAGAAGTGCTAAAGGTAAAATAAACAACAATTATTTTAACAGTTATGTCAATATAAAAAACAAGCATTCAACTATCAATACCGCAGGCTATGAATAATATTTGCTTACTTGTCTTATGTCTTAAATTGCAGTGCAGGGATCAGTGCATTTTATTAGTTGATCAAACCCAAAGAGACACTCTTTTTTTCCATAAAAAAACAAAAACAAAAACAAAAAAAGACCCGAAAACAAAACAAAAAACAAACAAGCAAAAAACAAACAAACAAACAAACAAACAAACAAACAAAAACTAAAAAGTAATTACTCCATCTCCATGTTTTTTTTTTTTTTTTTTGTTTTTTTTTTTGATTCATTGGGCTCAAATGATTGAAACTGTATGCCTAAAACATTTAACGTGAGTAAATGTATTACTGTTGTTCAAATCCATAATCCAAATCCACTTTATTTCCATACCACATTTTACAAACAAAGCAGTTTCCAAAGTTCTGCACAGAGATCAATAAAATGAAGACGACAAAAAATAAATTGCTAAAATTTGGTCATACCAGTCCTAAAACAATAAAACCAGTAAAATCAAATAAAAGAAAAAACATAAAATCATAAAATAGCAGTAAATAAGTAAAATAGTTAAGTAAATAAAATAAATAAAAGACACAGAGGACCACACAACTCACACGGTGTTAAAAGGCAGAGAATAAAAGTGGGTTTTAAGACGAGACTTAAAACACCCCACTGTGGGGGCTGTTTAGACATTAATTCAGACAAGACACTATCTCTGAAAGTAAATGACAAAATAACCAAACAAACTGCAAGAATGACTGTTAGAATAAGTAGACTTAGTTTTTATTTGGCAGATATTAAGAGAGGGATTGTCAAAATCAATCTCACATTGCGACAAAACCCAAAGTGCCGCACATAAAGCCAAATTAGTGAAAGTTCTTTATTCTTATTGCCTGAAACACACTGGATGTAATCTACTGTTTCCCATAGGAAGTATATGAACCACCAGATGATCACATTAATGAACATAAACTCATTTGTGATATTGGGCAGAGACTGGTTATTAAAGCAGTTATCCCTCTGTGCTTGGATAAGCATTGGAGTAGTTTATCTTGATGGTGAGGGAGGTTCATGTTCAGGCCAATGCCCATAGAGACAGGACTGTTCGCTGCCTTTACAAATTACAGCATACGCTCAGGGCTACTTCCCCTTTGTGGCCTAAGATGACCCTGAGTGGATGCATTAGCTGTCTTTGCAGGACATCCTTTGTACTACCTGTGTTTTATTTGTGATATTAAGACTCTTGTTTATAAAGCGCTTCACCATTGTTTTTTGTCACTTAAATAAAATAAACATTCCTCTTCACTCTTCAGTATTTTGATTGATTCATGCATGTTTGAGTAATCTTGTAGGCTATTGTCCTGGACTTGAGGCATGAGTGTTCAGAAAATCTCTGCTTTAAATATACCTGCCCACTGCTTGCATTTATTTCAAGAAAGATGCTAGGTCATATCTGTAGGGCAGTGAAATGCCATTGAAAAGGTAGAGCCTCAGTTTTGCAGTTTTTAACACTAAATCAGCTGAGTACTTGGAAACACATTATAACACACACACTGTACAGAATTTCCTATTCATGTCATTTTAGATAATGGACATTCAGATTTTTTTTTCTGGTGGAGCCATCTGATTCCGCACAGTGTGAAGGAATCAGTGCGCCACACATAGCCTTTGATAATAGCCTATTTATCCCAGCAGCAAAACACTGTGATGTCACATAGCTGTAAATAATTAAATAGATTCTTTTTGCTTTTCATTATACCAGATGCCATTCCTGATGCAACCGTCCAGCCCTGCCTAAGATCTTGTCCTTATGCACCAACATGAGGAAGAAACTAAACCGCACCCAGAGTGGCTCAGGTACTTATTTTTTTCATTACAGTTCCCAGCTTTGTCTTAGCAGAAAACACTTACAGATACAGTATATGCATTCTCACTTAACAGGTATTTGTAAATTTGTAAATCTTCTCACTAGTTCTGCAAATACAAACGATTTTTTAGTAGTCGACTAGTCAGACGATTATTTCTATTGTACATTGAGAATACATTTTAAACCAATTAAAAGTTGAAATGTGATGATTGAAGGCTTTTACATAGAGACTATTTAATAATATCTTGTTAATGTCTTTGTTAGGTAAGATCTTTTGGCATGTTATAGTTGTATAGCAATTACAAAAATACAAGCACAGTTGTCTTAACTGATGACTTGTCACGATTATTCTAATAATGAGTGCAGCCCTACTTCTGAGACCCCCTTTTACTTCACAAATCCAGATGAGATTTGGTCATGCAGGCTCCTGTCCACAAGGTGCTGCTGTTGGACTGCTCTCAGACCCTGGAGTTCAGATGATAGTAATCAGACTTTTTCTCCTCCTGCTTACTACACTGGGCTGGTGCTTCATCTGTTTGTGTACCGCTGCCCAGGAATTTCTCACAATTACAACACATTCATTTATTCTCTTCTGTCGGCATCAGCACTCTCCTGCTCGGCAAATAATCGGCTTCCTGCGCTCGCTGCTATGATTGATTAGACCTCGACTGTGCAGCTGATCAACATTTGTCTTGTGTTTATGGCTTTTAGGCGCCGCAGGTTGGCGTTATGGATATCTCTGTCCCCAATAAGACTTACATTGTTTAATTAGAGTGCGGAGAAAAAGAGAGCTTGTGTTTTGCTAATATAAATTCACCCAAATCACCCCACAACCCCCAACAAATAAACAGCCCGGACTCAAGGGAGTACACAAAGTCATTCTGCAAATTCACTTTTACTTTTTCTAAACGCTGCATTCACTTACACTGGATTTATTTGACACATAGAATACATCATTGGAGTAATATTCCCACAGGCTAATTACTATTAGTGTGAGCGAGTGTTTTAGCTGAGTGCACGCGCGGGTGAATGCCCATGAGAAGCCCTGGCACGAGTCAAAGAGCTGGGAGTGTCTGATGCTAAGTGGCTAGGCTCCTGTGGTGGGACTGCGGAGGTGCTGGTGTTTAACGTATAACAAACAGGTTCCATTTGTAAGAGGGTCCCGCTGCTGGTAGTGTCCCCGCTGTGTGACCTCACCTGAAGATGTTTGCTCCGGGCACATGGAGGAGAGGAGCCAGGAGGCCAGGGGCAGTGTGTGAGGTTATGCTCTCTCTCCCTCTGTACCCAGAACACTGTATACTGAGAAAGGCCACTCACATCACTGAGGACTCCACTCACCCACACCATAACTCCTTTACTCCTCCTTCACTCCTTCACTGTTACCATCAGGTCCTTCTGGCCCATGAAAACATATACAAAAAAGTCCTTCATTCCAGATGCCATTGCCTCTCTGAATTGCACCAGATGAGCTCAGGCGAGTGCTGTCGTTTTTTTTTATTTTTTTTTATTTTTTTTTAATGTAATGTGTTTTAGATATGGCTCTTATGATAAATGTTGTCAAACAAAAAATTCTGTCTCTACCTGGAACAGACTAACCTGGCTCACGATAAAGTATAGCCATCTGAACTGAGTGCTACACATTATCCATCAAGCAAAATGTCATGGTGATGATATTTGAATGGTGATTGAATTTGAATGGTGATTGGTCGAAGCGGAACAAGCCAAATATGTGCAAATTTCTGACGACTGCCAAAATATTATCATCAGAACAGCAGCGTGATAATGCAAAATAAAATGATGCCAGCTGTATTCAAGGATGGGTCAAATGCAGTAGAGAAATTTCCTTACTGGCTTATTTAGTCTGTACTAGTATTAACCCTAACTAGAACAGTGATTAAACAGAATGCTAATATGAGTAGAAGGGTTGTCAAAAGTTATCAAAATTATCAAAATCAGATTTTAATTGATACTAAAACCGGTAATGAAACTAGATACTCATTTGAGCAGGTATCGATACAAAAAAAAAGTCACATTCACTGGACAGAAATTAACCTTTCCTGAATAACTTTAGAATAATCTTCAGCTGTATCAGAACAAGTGTAAGATCACATAGACTAGTATGGATCACTGCAGAACCTACCTGGACTACTGAGAGAATACACAGATATAAGACCACAAGACAATATAAAAGAAAGTACTATTTTTTAATGCTGAAAATCACATTGTTTCTTATTATCATTGCCGTATTGGATTCGGTATTGAGTATTAAGGCTATTCCTTAGTATTGAAATCAAGTGTGAAATTACTACCGTACATCTGTCTAGATGGTGTTGTTCTATGACATTGGAGCTGTATGTCATCACCTCAGCTTTCCCTCCTCTGGCGTCCTCCGTCCTCTCATCCACACTGACCTTTTCCCTGTCCTCTATAGCTTCCTTCTGGGTGACTTTGTGTTATGTCTACAACAACTGCCCCATACCTCACTTTGGCAGATTTGTGAGACTCATATTTAATGAGGAGAAAATATTACCCTCCCATGAACAGCCTTTTCATTACCTTCTAGTAGCAAATTTACTTTTATTAAAAAAGTTACAGGACCTGAGGCTCTTTCTGCTGACTTAAGTGTTTGGCTGTGGGGTAATAAATCAGGTTTATAAAGTTAGGGCATGTGGCATTTTAATTTCAAATCACATGAAACACTTTAAATCATGGCAGGAAAAGAAAATATGACAATTAACATTAAGTTATTACATGCAGGAATCCCAAGGTCATCCGGAGGTCTTCGAGGAGAGCTGGAGCAGAACCAATCTACATATAACATGGACAGGCCAGACCACCTTCACTACTGGAGACATGATATTTGGTAAGTTTTTTTGTTCTAGAATGGTTATTTTTGTAGAAAAGACACACATAATATTATATACCAATGCAATGTTCCATGTTCCTGCATAAAATTAAATAAAAACATTGGTAACTCATTATAATAACTACACTTTAATTAATCAAAATAAAGCGTGAAGAAAGAAAAGACTTGATTAATAATGACCAAATAGTTAATCAAGAATTACCTATTTGGTACCTTAACTTCTAACCCTGTATTTTTCCCATGTATTTGAGCAAAATATGTCTTGCTACAGTACAGATATATTGTGTAAGCAGCTCTTGAGGTCAAAATATATCCACTGTGTACTACTGGCATATAATTATAAGCATTTTATAGTCATTAGAAAGTTTTGCCAAGATGTGTTATCAATTAATACTGAAAACTATTATGCTTGTCAAATTATTAGATTAACATAGGTCAGTACTGAAGCGTTGCATGTTAAACTTCGGATTAAATTGAGCTGAACCTATGTTTTAAAAGACTGCGGTGATCTGCGGTGTTCTTTAAGGAACAACTGGAGTGTTTCTGTGACGTGGGCTGACCTTTATAGAAATAAATCTTGGGACTTTCATCTCTCTCAGTGTGAAAAATGGATTTTAAAACACATTAGCTACAAGTACCTCGCTTAATGTCAGAGAATTAAGCGGGATTGGATTGGCTCTCTTTTGTTGTGATCAAGATGGCAGTCAGAGACGTTTCTACAAGCATGTCCGACAAGCTAGACAGCCTATCGCTAACCCACTGCACAGCTACTGCCTCAAGGCTCATCTCCTTCTGTTGTTTTTGTTTTATCAACTCCCCACGTCCAAACTAGGCTATACTTTCTTTTTCTCAAATGTGGGATCTTTAAGTTTATCCACCCACCGACTGCGCAAACACTCAGAGCACATCTCACCCCACGGAAGGCACTTGTCTTTGCCAGCGATGGACGAAAGAAGTTGTTGAACAAAATCTTCTTTATGGTGGCGAACAGCATGCTTGAGAAGTGGAGCCAAATTCTGGAAATAGATTCTGATACACCCAACAAGCACTGCTCATTCTGTATAAGTGTGAGTGCCAAGAGTGGACTTGGCAAGGAATATGTGAAATATGAAGAATAAAAGGGCCGCTATTATTCATAGTGTTGTTTTAATGCGGGGAGTTCATTCGACGTATGTATTTATAGTTGTTGTATTCATGAGTTTTGACAGGTTCAATCCGGTCCAAAACAATTAGTGAAGAATAACATTATCTATGCTACAGTTTTTGGGGCTTTATGGCTATTAGGTTGTCAAAAGTATTGAAAATCAGGTACTAATTGACCGCTAAGGAATCTACCTAGACGACTGAGGGATTATATAGATATAACACTACATGATAAAAGAAAAGGAAATGAAAATGGAAAACGAAAAGGATTATGGCAATTACATCCAGAGCCCTCCACTACATACTTTGGGAAAACTTTGTCACAACTCCACTTTAGTTAGCCTTAATAAAGCATGAAAAAGAGTGTAAGTAGGAATGTAATGATATCCAAATCTTTCGGTACAATATTATCACAATATGCATCTCACGGTACAATATTTATTGCGATATTTTGGAGAGGCTAATATAATTGTAGATGGGACACTTTTTTGCTTTTAAAATACCTTGACAAGATTTTGATGTGAATTATTTCCATCATAATCCCAAGAATTCAAGTAAAAAACATATTTCTTCATGTTGTCTGCACTGAAATGAATCATGGGATATGTAGTTCCCTATGTTTATAAGCTGTTGCTACTATAAAACAATGCATTTATGCCAGGGATGTCCAAACTTTTTTCATCAAGGGCCACATCTCTAAACACAGACGAGGCAGAGGGCCGATTGAGGGCCATAGACTAGTGCTCAGTACAGTGAATAATTGAAATATGTGCATGTTTAACACATTAGAATGAACCATCAGTCCTTTATTCACGCCAAGATCCTCAAAACCACACACAAAATTTTAAATATTGGCTTTATTAAAGGTTGTATAGAGGATTTTCCAAGGAACGAGAAATCCAGCGACTGTTTGTCCTTTTTCAAATGTTGCGCATGCGTGAAACCCCCCCCCCCCACAGCTCCCTACGTAGAAACGCCTCCTCCCGCCTCCTCCTTACGCCAGAAACAGGTTTGTTTACAGCCGGTGCGCTGCACATGACTTGTAAACAACTAACTACAGTGTTGGTTAGGCAAGGCGGAGAAGTGAGGAGCGGGGGGAGGGGGTGTGCGGACATTTCGTGCGCGGACGAGAAGTGAGGAGCAGGGAGAAGAGCGGAGCGGGAAGCAGGGAGCAGGGAGAGGAGAGGGGAGCGGTGCGCGGAGATTCCGTGCCCGGAGAAGTGAGGAGCAGGGGGAAGAGCGGAACGGGCAGCGGGGACAGGAGCAGGAAAGGGTGCAGAGAAGGTTGCACGGAGATTCAGTGCAAATGAACTAGCTACAACATGCAGCAGCAAGCGGACTCTTTCTTTGCCTTGAAAATTACGTTTTCAGACATAGGATATCGCTTTCGTGTCCTGAAAAACGTTTGTCTAGCTCTTGGAAATAAAGTACGTTTTCAGAATAAGCAGAAGTGACCTGTCCAGGAGTAATTTGGTGACCAATGCGTCAGTCTTTAGACCCTGCGTCTGCTTCAGTTGCGCCATCGCTGGAATGAATCTTCAAGAATCACCTTAGTTTGGCTTCGCTGCTTTTCCCCTTGTCTTCTTCTTTCAGCAATCTCAAAAATGGACTTTCTTTTGCGGCTAACTGCTCCTGGATTCTTGTCTGCCATTGCAACAAACTTTGTGCTAACTGCGAGGAAGATATAGGTAAAAAAAAGCCGCTAAGAACTGTTGTGTTGGTGGAATAAACAGCGTCTGTGCATCTTGTGTCTTGCGTCTGTGGACTGCGTGACAGGCGTACGCAAACCACGTAACGGCAGCGCGCAGGCAAGTCAGTTACGCTAGAAACGTAGGGCGTTTGATTGACAGCCTGTCAGCTAACAGATAACGAGGCAGTGTCGTTATCTATTGGCAAATGTTTAGCTGGCCCCACCACGTCCAGAGTTGATGAATTTTTATTCTCTTTTTTTTGGTCATCATAATTACAAGGCTACTGCACCTCTATAATGCTATCATTGACAATTTGAAGCAAAAAAAAATCCTCCATACAACCTTTAAGGTAGATTTTCAAAAAACTTGCAATAAAAAGTAAATTTTTCATTTGTGCAAGGTAATTTGGGCCAATTCTCCTGGAAGCCTGAGGGCCAAGAAAAACTTCTCTGACAGCTGCATTTGGCCCACGGGCCATAGTTTGGACATGCCTGATTTAAGCAAAGGAACTTGTATATATTGTGATAGCCCACGATATTATTGTGAAACTTTTGACGATATGATATTATGATATTTCGGTTATTGTTACATCCCTATGTGTAAGGTTTAGTAAATGCATTAATACCCTAACTCAGGGATGTCCAAACTTTTTTCATTAAGGGCCACATTTCTAAACACATTCGAAGCAGAGGGCCGATCGAGGGCCATAGACGGGAGCTTAATACAGTGAATAACTGACATACGTGCATGTTTAACACTTTAGAATGAGCCATCAGTCTTTATTCATGCTAAAATCCTCAAAACCACACACCAAATCTTCAGTATTGGCTTTATCAAAGTAGATTTTCAGAAAACTTGCAGTAAAAAGTAAATTTTTAATTGATGTAAGGTAATTTGGGCCAAGTCACCTGGAAGCCTGAGGGCCAAGAAAAATTTGTCCGAGGGCCGCATTTGGCCCACGGGCCTTAGTTTGGACATGCCTGCCCTAACTCCTAACCCTAACCTTTTCCATAAATAATTACTATGCCTGTATAAACTCTTAAAAAATGATTTGTTCATTATGAGGGCAACAGTAGCTCAGTTAGTAGAGTGTTAACCACTGACTCACAGGTTGACAGTGCGATTCCATCTCTCACATATGAATGCTGTCATTGTGTCCTTGGGCAAGACACTTAACACACCTCGCCCCCAGTGTCTCTGTACCCTGGTGTATGAATGTGTGTGTGTGAATGTGCGTGTGGCTCCTTGTTGTAAAGTGCTTTGAGTGTCTTGAAGGTGGAAAACTGCTATATAAAAATGCAACTATTTACCATGAATTAACCCTTTCTTCGTGTTTTATTAAATCAAACTTTTTGAGCAATAACTTTAGGTTTTGGTAACCTAAAGAGGGGGGTATTATGTAAAATGTTATTATTATCTTTTTACCATGTTATAACACTGTTCTCTCATCAAAAAAAAAATGCCTACAGAGGTTTTAGATGTCATCCATGCATGTTTGAGTATTTTCTCAATCTCTCCTGGGCCCTATTGGAAACCTCCTTATGGTTAGCTGTAAAATTCTATCCAGTGCTCAGCCCACAAGCATACATCATGCATGTTACCACATGACAATTCTCTATAAATATACAAAAGCATGACACAAACCTGCACAACTTGACAAACCTGATGCAATGTGCAGTAGTTCCATTCACAGGATTCACTGATTGTGTTGTGATAACGCTCTGAAGGAGGAGTGACTGAGCAAATAAAACGGAGACTCAGAACATCATAAACAAAAGTGAAACTGACAAAGCATATTAATACTTTGTTTTCATACACTGCAAATATAGCATTTTCAAAACAATAAAAGGTAACATGGTGATCTAAACATGTTACTGTATGTGTTAACAGTTAGCAGAAGTAAAATCCCCCCTCTTAATAAATACTTTGGAGCATAAGACTTACAAACCCCTTATGTTTTGGACCACCTGAACACAAACCCCTGCAGCTTGCCCTATTGGCACAAGCTCACATTAACTTCTTGTGCGTTTTCGGAGGCATTAGCGGAGCAGCTGGGACTTGAGCACAGAAACACAAACACGGGCTCTCATCTGAACCGCTCGATCAACATAATGATGGAGTATTTGGACAGGAATAGGAGCTAAAGAGGGCGCGAGGCAGGCAGTGCTTTCAGAGCTGGAGGAGCAGATGCCACAACGCTGAATGGCACGCTTGGTGGGAGATCCTCGTGCCTGATTACACTTCCTGCTTCTCCAGATAAAGTGCTGTGATTGGATGAGACAGTGCTCCCTCTGAGTGCCGACATCATGCTATCAGGTCCGATATTATGCAAAATTGACTCTTTGACAGCTACCTTTTAGCTTTTGTTTAGTAGCGATATAGGTAATTCCAGGAAATTATCCAAATGATTATCGTAGTGAAGGTGTATGGAGTACTTCCTGTTTTATCACATGACAAAACTCAGCCTAAATATGAAGAATTTGTGTGAATGAAACAAAACACGAATCTGAAAACAGTGTAATATGGGTCCTTCATATGCCGACTTCATGTGCCTGGAGTAAATTTGTTAGAGAAGGGATGATTAACTGTATGCTCTTTCTTGTTCCTTCCCTTCTGCTGGGAACTAGCCCAATCACAACCTGTTATTTTTGCCACTGCACCAATCAGCAGAAACATCAGCCACCTCAGCTTCTTAATCACGTCCTCCTCACCAACAACTCAAGAGGAGAAACACCCTTGACTTTTGGCATTCTAGTGGCTTAGTGGTTAGCGGACCTATTTGTTGTGAGGCAACAAATAGGTCTGGAGTTTGATTTCCAGATCAGATGGGGTCTTTCTGCGTAGAGTTGCTTGTTCTCCTTCGTTTTGGTGCTTCTCCAGCAATCCCATAAACTGTATATATAAATGGGCATTGTTAACTTGCTAGTTCATCAGTAGGCAATTCTTTTTTCCATGGGGCCACAGGAAAAACAGAAAATATTGTGGAGGGCCGGGCCAAAATGCTTAACTCAATTCTGCATCATATTAATTGTATTTCTTTATAAAAAGCAGTAAATAGCATTGTTAAGACAAGTTGGTCAGACTGGTAACAGTGTATGTTATGACAAAGCAATGAAAAAGTGAGGTTGCCTTAAAAAAATGTCATTAAAAACACCTCTAAAATAAAAGCACAGCAGTTTTAGTCCATGCAGGAGGTAAATGATAAAATATGTTTATCTTGTAATCCCAAATTATCTTAAAGAGGTCAGAGTCAACCAAAGGATCATATGTGGCCCAGGAGCTGTACAATGCCCAGGTCTGTGCTAGATGCTGTGTTCCAAATTGGAAGTGTGCATGGGCACTCTTCTAGCTCCATCGACTTCGGCTCATACTCTATTGAAAAATGTCTCACCTCGTTCCGTGACTGCTGCTGTCAGGCTCCTCATTTTAGTCTTAAAATGTTCATTTTAACCTACTCTATATGATCCTGGTGGGATCAATTCCTCCAAATTCACCATATAACTGCAAGCCTTCGTGAGCTGCATTTGACTGGAGCTGAACGTTGACTTCACATTCTATATACAGTCTATCTGCATCCCCCATGAACTGAAGACATGCTCAGAAGTACCAATTCTCCATCTTAGATCTCCTGACCACGAACCAGACATAAAATGAGTCTCTACTGCACAGGATGGTTTAAAGATGGGTCAAATCCAGAGAGACAATGCTAGGGATATGTTTTTTAAGCCGTATTGAACAGAGATGTTGAGAAATGAAAACAAAATTGCCAACAGCATGTATCCAAGTTCTGTAGCTCATCGTCGTCGTCGTCGTACAGGCGTTTGTGTTTATGTCATTTCCCAGCTGTGATTGTTGTGTTGGATCGTGCTTAGATTCATTGACATCCACCTGCTTATCTGGCCCACACAGACGCAGCAGAAGACCAGGCGCTGTCTCTGTGAGGGCGTGATGAAGATATCTGGGTTCCTCTGAAGGTAAAGAACACCCGCTGGCTCTGCTACACGCTAACTGCTACACGCTAACAGCTCATTTCACATCACAATGATTTACAAAGACATACACTCGGTGAGCTTTCAAACTATACCCCCCGGATCTGCTGGGTGGTTCGGTACAAGCCAGTGTGCTCCAGTTCCAGTTTGTCTGTGGGGTTTGAAAGTTGTGTCGTTTCAATTTGTAGAATTGTGTATGATTAAAAAAAAAAAAAAAAAAAGAAAAAGTATGATTTGAACTTGAATTTAACCTACTGTAAAAAATAAAAAAAGTGACAAAAACAGAATTATGGTGGAGCAGAATTTCATAATTAATAGTTCTTGAGGGGAAAGGCCACAATTGCCTTAGTTTAAAATGTGATTGCAAGAAATTTTTCAAGTTTTGATTGTAACTGTTTGAACTGGTTTAGCAAAGAAATTCAGTCAGATCGACCATTTGACATAATTAAATACCTGATTCAGCCTCTTCAGTAACATGCACTGTAACTATGTGTAGAAATATACACGCATCCTATGTGGAGGTGGGCTACTAATGGCTGAAGACATTGAACAGGGCAGTATTCAAATCACAGCTTGAGGCGGCCGTCACTCACAGTCCTAATGTATGTGCATGTATACATACTGTCTTATTAGGCCAGAGGAAGAATATCTTTACTAGTACATGTGATGCAAGTGAAACAAGTGTCATCAGAGCACTTCATGCACATCTAATATGAGCAAATGTTATTGTGACTTTTAACAAATTTTATAGATGTTTCCCCCTGACCATTTCTCACCCCAATCTTTAATCACTTATTTTCAAGACACCACGTTGCCGATCAACCACTGCTACCAGCATACGCCCCCTGCTCTACTGACTTTGTTCTCCAGTTGTATTTTCCTATTTGGTGATATGCATATGATTCAGTCCCATCACGTAGTAATGTTGGTACAAATAAAATATCCGCTTCTCACTAGTCTCCACCACATACGGCTCTTTGTTGTGATGACATTTATGGTGACGTCAGCTCCCACTGAGCATAGCAGTGTTCTAATGCAGAAGTTAGTGGATTTGTTTCTTTTATTAAGTTGGTTTTGATGGCATGTATACACATTGTCTGGTGAGATTTTCTTTTTCATGTGTTTACATTTGGACTGGATTTTTTATGAAGTTGTAGTTCCAAAAAGCAAACTGAAAATGGGAAATAAAAAAAAGTAAAAAAAAGAAGAGAGAAAAAAAAAAAAAGAAAAGAAAAAGGTGACACCTGCATGATTTCATGGACATTCCAAGGAAATAGGATAGCAACAGGAGGCCACATAACAGTCAGGAGATACCAGCCTTCTCAGAGTGGGGAAACATGCTTTTATTTTAGTCTATTTAGGCTAAAATGGTACATACATAAGTAATTCAGGAATTGTCCAACTTTGTCCTGTTTCATGTGATTTTATCAGTATTGATCGTACTTGTTCATTTGAGTTTCAGTACCATAATATTAATAACCGGGCACAGGGTGTATAGTACTCATCAATGATAACATCAGCTGCATGGAGCCCAGCTTGCTTGGGCTCCATCCCTCACCATGCAGGGCCCCTCACTGCTGTGTTCTGATGTGGAACCTGCTCTGGCATTTCCTGGAACAAGCTACATGCAGAGACTTACAAACAGCATTACAACTTCCTCTGTGTTACAGTGGCAGAGTGGGTATTCTGTCTCCCACCTCTCATCAAGGAGGTTGGTAAATGGCAAATCATAAATGGTTGCATTTTTGCACTTTTCCACCTTTAAGGCTCAAAGCACTTTACATCAAGGAACCACTCATCTATTCACACACACATTCATACACTAGTGTTTGCAAACACTTATTTCTGTTCTTTTTTCCTTTTTGTTGGACTTTATAGCCGTGGTAGGAAGATCCGAAGTCTGGATCTCCACCTCCTCACACTGGGATACCTGAGCCACATTGATGGGTGCAGCTTCGGACTCTGTTGGAGTTGAGTTCTCTGCTGTTCTTTGATAGGAGTAACGTCACGTTTTTCCAGTGTTGACGTGTCCTCTGTATTTTCAGTTTCCTGAAGGACATATTCTGACTCATTGTGCCAGAAAATAGAAAATGTCTGGCATGATGACTCATGCTCATCTTTGTCTGATGGTTTAGAGCTGGTAGAGTCATCTGGAACTTCTTCAGTCAGCTCATCTTCAGCCTTGATGGTTGATGGTTCTTCGTTGAGTGAAATGACTTCTGTAATTTTACCAGAATTATATTGAACCTCTTCTACTTCTGCCACTGCTGGCTCTTAGACAGTCTCAGAAGGACCATTCAAGATCTCCTCTACTGTAGTGAACTTCTCCACAGTTATGGTAACCGCACTGTGGGAGTATTTGTTCCCAGACGGTGTCAGACAGTTGTCCGGTGTTTCCAGCTCAATCTGTGTCACCTGGTGGCTGTGGTGAGAGATTTTTGGCTCCAGGGGACAAGATCTCATGCCACAAGATTTCGGAAGACAAAATTGCCACATGATTGTGCCCACATTTTCTTTTCCATGCATTTCCATTTGGATTGCATTCCTTTTAAGAAGTTGTAGACAAAATACAAAATAAAGTTGAAAAAGAAGAATAGTGAAGCCAAAACTGTGAACTGAACCACATAATGAACTTTTTCAAAATCATTTCAAAATCTCACCTCAGTCAGTGAGGCAGAGATTTTGAAATAATTTCATCTTGTGGAAATTGTGTCTTGTCCCATCCCCAACTTCCTTGAATAAAACCCAATAATGATTTCCTTCCCACTTCATCCACTTGTGAACCATTAGATTTATTTTTGTGTAACTTTTTATGTCTTTTGTGTGCAGCCTAAGTAGCACCTCATGCACATAAGCTGTGTGCATGATTATCTGTGGTCATGGGTACAGAATGGCAGCCACACTTAAGTGTCTTTTTATTACAACCCCACTGTAAACACATTATGCCTCGTGATTTGTACAGCAACACGTGAGTCCAATCTGAACAATAAACAGGAAGTGTGTTAAGAACATTAGAGCCATATGCGTGCTTATGTAACGGAGTATGAAAAATCCCTCATTCGTCCAGGTAGAATCCATGGCAAAGGAGAAAAATCAGTTTGTCAACTGGACAAACGAACTGAAGAAGCAGCTTGGATGAGCTGCGAAACGTATTCGACCAAACAAACTTTTGTCTAGTCGACAAACTGATTTGTTCCTTTGTTAAGTAATGGAGCTACTCTACTGTTTTCATGTATTTTCTGTTACAAATGGGCTTAGGGTTGAGTTATTTCTTATTCAATTTTTGTCATATAAAAACTTTTCTCCTGCATAGTCAAAGTCTACACCAAAACCACATGACTTCCCTATTCAAAAGAAAACATGCTGATCACTGGCACAAAATCTTGATCCATATTGCAATTTAAAATGTCCAAATTATAACAAAACGATCCACGGGTGTCATAGATTATATAGCAGGCTCGAGAACAATATGTCTTTTAATGTTACTACAGTTTTACAGTTATTCACAGTTACCATGACCAAACTGCAGTCATTTCCTTTATTAACTTTTACCAGATTTTTTTTTAACCATCTTTACAAAATTAAACGTTCTTATTTTGCTTCTGAATTTCTCACTAATTTTATATACTGTGTGTGGCCTATACAATCACCATTACTACCCAATCAATCTTGCCATCCATACCAATTATATTATCTGGGGAGATATAACACTAGAGGGATTTTATGCTTGTTAGCCCTTCATTCAGCTCTATCAGCTAACAGTTACTCCAATTAAATCCTAAAGTATTACTGCCCCCACCGTGCCCTCTCTGAGCACATGGACAAGTTTGTGTGTACATCGACTCGTCCTGACATCCTTCTGGGGACGTGATGGGTAAGTCCTGCTCCTGTAACGGTCCCCTGTATTATACTTGTGTAGTAGCAGATAAGGACTCCAGCACTGCCTCACTACTGCAGCATACTAAAACTCTCTCCTGCTGTCCCCGGGGGCTGCGCACTGTCACTCCTGGATATGTCTCCTGTGTAAGAGGAGCAGAGAAATTACTACTTTCTTTTACAGTTTTGGAAGTCTGGGCGTAGAGCATTGTATAAGAGTCATCTGAGGTTTCATGGATTAGATAATGTGCATTGTTACTGCTCGTTGTGCAGTAATTAAGAGGCCAGAGTAACAACCATAAGATGCAAAGAATACCATTAATAATACATTTTAGCCAATCTAGTAACAAGCTCCATTTCAGTCATTTGTATTTAAAGGTTCACCGTGTAACTTTTTAAATGGATGGTATTACTTAGATACCTTGAAAAACATGCATTCCCACATTTCTGACCTGTAACTCTGCCTGAGAATGCCAACTTGCCTCTCTGGAAATAGAAAAGTTTAATGCCATACTGTGGAACATTCCAGGCAACACACTCAACATCTCAAGACAAGCAGGTTACAAACCCAGAAATTAAAAATGTAAAAAAATAAGAACATAACAATGCAAAAGGTCAGTGTTGTCAATCTCGGCTATTAAATGTATTTTTCACTGCAAACTTTACACTTCAAGGCCAAAATTCAGTCTGTTAAGTACGTCACATATTTGTTATTCTTCTCTTGCCTTGTTTTTAAAATGGGTGTTTCTAGTAAAATGGCTAATTCCCATTGATTTATGTTTGTACAGTCTCTGGATGCAGTTGGGACCGGTGTTGCCTTTGACAGATGTTCTTATTAAGTGTTTGTGCAGATTAATGAGTGTCTGGAGAAACAGAGGCGTGGGGAATAGTGCGGACTTCTGAACAGAGGTGTGAAGCAGGAGGCGTTTAATGAAATCTTCAAGAGTCTCCAATGGATTTAAGTGCTGTATGGGTGTATGAGCTTGTGACCCAAACCTGGCACACTGCTAATTAAAATGTTCAGCTATAGAGGGACAGCTACATTTGCTTCTCCCTCGTCACATCTACATCTTCTATTGCAGATTGTCATTGCCATTTTATTTTTATTTTTTAAACCATAGAATATGGCTTAAAGGTCCACCACCTGTTTTTCTCCTTGGAGATGTAATTACGTGAATGTTCCTCCATATGGCATTTAACTTGCATGTTGTCAATAACAGGAGTTTTTAATGTTCAAATGTCCCTTGAATTACATGCAGTCTCTCTGCAGATCAGACCTGTAACTTGGCCTAATGGTTTTAACTGCATAGCTCCATGGATACAGATCATCAGTTATGTAGTATCTAAGCAATTACACCAGCTTTAACTATGCATCATAAACCATTACAGATTATAAATATGCATTCAAATTACAATTTTCTGTGAATTATTTCTTATGGATCACATCTGTTTTTGGTTATATCCATCTGCCAATGTTCTCTTAACTCGCGTCTTGTAAATGACATCTTGTCTCATTGGCAGGTAATGTTATGGCTTGTTCACTATTATCCAGAATACACACGTTTTCAGTACCTTATGTAGATTTGAGTGTGGTCACTGGTGAGTTCAGATGGGCGTGATTGACAGATGGATTAGCCAATCAGGGACATGTAAGGTTAGACCATATCAAAATACATATAGCTGCTTATGAGGAAAAAGAAAGGAAAAAATATCACATTGCGTAGTTCAGTGTTAATTTGAGAAGAGAAATATGAGTTTATTGAAAATGATGGATGACCAATGAGCTCCTTCATTTCACTTGCGTCACTGAAATAAACAAATCTGATTGCACGATTATTTTTGGGAAACTATTACGCTATCTATTCACTGACTTTCTGGAGCTGTGATTTATTTCATATGAGCAAATATGAGTAAGACAAGGCAAGGCAAGTATATTTGCATAGCACAATTCACACACAAAGTAATTCAAAGTGTTTTACAGAATAAGAAAGGCATTAAAACCACCATACAAACAAAGCAAAACGTAAATAATCATCGTAAAATTAACATTAAAAGAGAAGAACATTTCAGTCATATGCTCCGCTAAACAGAACAGTTTTGAGTAATCATGTAAATTGGCATTCCTCTTAAAATCTCATCACGCGTTCACCCCATGAGATCTCCAGACTCATTCAAGGCTCCAATGGCCTTTCCATGACCACCAACCAACAGCTTCCATTAACATTCACATTGCTTCACTCCTCAGAGCAACAGCAGGCAGGCTCCTTGTGTCCTATGTTGACGTCTTCTTGAATGTAAAAATATGTGACCTTTTGTTTTCCATACACATATATTAAAAATAATTAGACTACAGGCTCTGAATAATGCATTATAAGACATGTCTGTGCTCTTTGTTTACTGTGTCTAAGATGAGAAAATAACCAAAAAAACAGCAAATACAAAAAGCTATGTTTAATGAAGCCAACGCGCCATTTTAACAGTTTTATTAGTATTTTTGCAGTCTTGATGCAGCAACAATTTTTCCTCTAAATAAAGTTCTGTCTTCTTGTGTTTCCCGGTGTCAGTACTGTCAAAACCCAGGTCCCTGTGTACCAGTAATAAAGACATTACCTCCACACAGAGCAGAGGAGAGGAGAGCAGAGGAGAGGAGAGTGGAGTTGTATTTTTGACTCTGAGCGCGGTGACAGTGTGTGTGTGTGGGAATAATGAGGCCGGGCGCTTCCTCACTGCAGCCGGAGCAGACAGACCAGTTTACTGCTCCGTCATGTCCACACTGAGGGAGAGGAGAGGAGGACGCTGTCACATGGATAAAGACAGCAGGTGTAGCTTCTGTTTGGTCAAAAACTGAGACATGCTGGCCGCTGTGTGAAAGCTTCAAGTCGTGGTTTATATTTTTGGTTTATGTGAGTTTGTGAAGGAGAACAATGGTTAGAGCTATGTTGTACTTTGTGAAACGTAATTAAGAATTGCTTGTTTCAGACTAATTTCAAGTCCATTAACTCCTCGTTGGACTTTCTCTAGACCACCTTATGGAATCTCAGTACCACCTTTTAAAACAGCAATCTGCATTTTCTTGGAGCTCTGGCCAATCAGACCATTGCAGTACTATTTTGTCAGTTGTTTTTTTTTTTTTTTTGGTGTGTATAAATATGAGTAGAGACAGCAGTGAGGCAGTCGTGAATTGGGATGATTGGGCTCAATAACTCCTATATTTTACATATTGTACATATTTAAAGAGCTCATATTTAGCTATTTTCTGATCTATGTCATATATTGTTTCATCTGCAAAAACATAACTCATACCTGGAGTTATGTTTTGTTTCATTCACACATGTTTAATACGCATATCCCGCATATTTAGGCTGAGTTCTTCTCTCAGACAGAAAATACTCTGCTCCACCTTATGTGATAATACAAGAAGTGCTCCACTGTGTTTTTAAACTCCACACACCTTCACTTGAATCATTTGGAAAATTTCAACCCTGCAATTGCCAATCTCAACTCAGCAACAGGTAAAAGGAGTTGTTAACTTGAAAACTACCACTTCATGACATTTTGAAGAGCATTTTGAGCTTTGGAGATGTAGATAGACTAATAATAAAGGATTACTCAAATATGTGTGAATGGAACAAAACTCCAGCTATGTTTTTGAGGAGGTAACAACATTTTAATATGGCATAAAGCTTACAAGAGTCAATTTTGTGTAATATAGGACCTTTAAAAATCTACTTGAGATGGTACAATTACCCCAAAAATCTACTCAATTACAGAAATTGGCACATTTGTCTCTCAGCCCCTGGGAACATCTAATGGGAACTTATTTCTCACTCTTAAAAAACGTTTGTCCACTGATCTTGAGGTTGGTGGTTCAAATCCCACTCTTGACATAAACATCATGGGTTGAGTGGTCAGATCCACTGACCCACAGGATGGCTGATGTGATTCCAGCTTTCACAGATTAATGCTGTCTTTGTGTCCTTGGGCAAGACACGTAACCCACTTCGCCCCGAGTGTTTGTGTATACTGGTGTGTGAATGTATAAGTGGTTCCTTGTTGTAAAGCGCTTTGAGCACCTTGAAGGTGGAAAAGCACAATAGAAAAATGTGACCATCGACCATTTATTGTTCTTTAAATAGTAAATACCATTAACTGGAGTCAGTAATAAACATATTCACTAGTAATGTCTTCTTTGGATCCGCAGACCTGCTTGGCTTTGGAGTTGAGTCTGTGTAATCCGGTGCAGAGCTGTGGGCTGCAGATTCACATATTGTTGCATGTTGTACAATCTCGTAGCAGAGATGAGCTCCGTCAGTGCACTAATTCCTCACTGCCCCACACCGTGTTCAGCTCAGGTCCTAGTAATAACACATTAGCTTTACAAGCATTTCTCATCAGGCTTAACAACCCCCATTTACCACCCACTGAGAGGATCTGCCCCCGAGAGGTACAGGCCTAAAGAGAGGGCCTGAGCTCTGACCTCCCCCAGCTGTCCTTACAAGCAGTTACGGAAATGCTCAGCCAGATTTATTTATTTATTTATTTATTTAAACTTATTTTAATCTGTTAGTTTCATTCTTAATTTTTCCATTTATTATGTATTTTTATAATTATTTTTTTGCATTCATTTTCATTCTTTTTTTTTTTTTTTTTTTAAATTAAAGGGGCACTATGTAACTTTTTGGTTGGGGATCCATCCCCTGATTGTTGCTATGTCATTTTCTACCTGGAATGTTACACAGTATGACTATTCCTTACATTTATTCAATTACAGGTGGTTTTATAGCTCAAAAATACCTAGAAAAACAGGCATTCTGACTGTGAGCGGGGGCGTCTCTCCACAGATCTGACCTGTAACCTGGTCTGGATTGGTCTCCATGATGATAGAAAGGTTTAATACGATACTGTGAAACATTTCGGCCAAAGCAATAACTCCAATCTCCATGGAGGAAAGGATTTGACGGACCTTTCACCAGAAAAGCTACACAATGCACCTTTAAATACTTTTTGAATTTATATTTGTATTATTTTATTTTATTTTGACACACCACAAAGGCAACAAGGCAGGTGTAGACAACCGGGCAGAGATAAGTAATCAAAAATGAGCAAATATCTATATAGTCTTGTTGCTATGAAACCTGCTAAACCTGTAGTTAAGATCTCAACAGACATTTTCTGAAGACAGGCAATTTAATCAGTTACTTCCTTCAATCTTCTCTTAAGGGTTAGTGCTTCTGGGCATGAACCATGATAAAAAAAAATAATTTCAACATCCATCAGAAAAATCACATTGCAATATGACCCAATAGTTCTGCGACCTTTACGTGAACTCTCCAATGCCTTCTCTGCTTTTCACACGTCTTCCCTGAAAAGCCAACTTTTTAATCTCTCCGGGTAAGAAAGTGGACTGTCAGAGCTGGACTATTCAAATCATGACTGACCCAGATTCCACTGCTCCCTCCCCAGGCTCTTCTGTGCTAGTAAGAGAGAGCATGAGGTGGTAAAACGCTGTTGTCTGTTGGCCCATATGGTGTTTAGAAAGCAGCTTAGATCTTATTGTTTCTCCCATTGTAAAAAGGTAACCGGTTTTACAATTTAAACAATGTCTCCTCTCCCCGATCTCATTTCCTTTCAGAAGCTTAGCAAAGTTGGACTTGGTTAATATTGAATGGGAGACCACTGGGAATATCAGATGCTCCAGTGGGGCAGCAGTGGCTTGACTCTTGTTGTTATGTCCTCGGGCAAGACACTTCACCCACGTTGCTTATGTATGAATGTGATGTACACTACCAATCAAACGTTTGGACTCACTCTCATTCAGTGTTTTTTTTCTATATGTTTACTATTTTCTACATTTTATATACACACAGATGAAGTTAGATACGCTACACTTTTTCCAGTTTTTTACTGTTTACTGTTGACCAAAACGTATTCTAAACTTCATTAGAGTGTCCACCTTTGGCAGATATAACAGCTGAACACACTTGTGGCATTCTTTCTACAACAGAAATCAAATATTCTTCAGAAAGTTCTTCCCAAATCTGTTGCAGAAGTTCCCATAAATGTGTGGCACTTGTAGGTTGCTCGACTTTCACTCTTCTGTCCAGTTCATCCCAAAACCAACTCGATGAGGTTTAAGTCTGGAGACTGTGCTGGACACTCCATGTTTTTAAGTTTACCCTCTTGTTCTTTTTTCATGAGGTAGTTTTGGCAGAGCTTGGACTTGTGTTTTGGTATCTTTTATCTTTTTTTTTTTTTTTTTTTTACCTCTGGCTGTTCAGTACTTACTTTTGTACCATTTCAATCTCTTCACTGGACTTGTACAACTTGAATTGCAATAAATAACTGAAAAAATGTGGGTGTTTTAAAACTTTTGACCGGTAGCGAAAAAATTTTGTTTAATAAAGAAAAAAGTGAAATAACTTTACTAAATATAGGTAGATAGGTAAATTGAGGTTATAAAATAGTTATAAAATATCAAAAATTAATTGCGTTATTTCACTTTTTTTCCATGTATCTTACATATATATGATGTCTTCTGTATTTATATCAAATTCAGAAAGTAGAAGTAAGCATATAGAAAAAAAAAAAACACTGAATGAGAGGGTGAGTCTAAACGTCTAACTGGTAGTGTATGTGTGATCGATTAGTTGTAGTCAGAGAGGCCTAAGACACAGAATGGCAGCCTCACTTTCATCTGTCTACCCGAGGGCAGCTGTGGCTACAGTTGTTGCTTATCCCACCACAGACTAAAGAAGTGAATGAATAATGCAGAGAGTGGTAAAGGTATTTATTTATTTTTTACTCTTTGTTATTATATTGTGAGCTACTGTGTCTAAGTAATTTCCCTTGCGGATCTATAGCAAATCTAAGTTTGCCTAAGGTGCAATAAAGTGACTTTGAGCATATGGAAAAGCAGTATAGGACTAATGCATTATTATTATTATTGTCTGGTGCAGATTGTCATGGAGATCCTCCCAGAGAATAGTCAGTTCACGGTGTAGGTGGTATATTGTGGCTTTATGAAATCTTTCTTATTGTGCGTGGTTGAGATTATGTGGCTAAATCACACCTTTAAAGGTCTTATATTACGCAAAATTTACTCCCGTGAGCTTTTAGTCATGTTATAATGCGTTACCTCCTCAAAAACATACCACAGAGATTGGCAAATCCAGGGCTGTGTATGATCGTAGGTATATGGAGTTTAAAAACACAAAGGAGCACTTCCTGTATTGCCACATGACATGTTGTGTGTTTTCTGTTTGAGCGAAGAACTCAGCCTCTATACTAGTATATGCAGGATTTGTGTGTTAAACATGTGTGAATGAAACAAAACACAACTCCAGGTCTCCAGGTCATTTCTAGATCAGAAAATAGAGTACAATGGGCCCTTTAAGCCAGCCTTCTGCTCCATTCCAGCAGCACTTCCTGGTCTTGTGGTTGCTCTGATTACTATGTCTCTGCTCCTGTTGTTCCACACAAACACACACACACACACACACAGAACATCCCTGAGCTGCTGTCCCCTGTCTCCTGTGCAGTGTGCTGTTTATGAAGATTGCTGTGTGAAATGATGTGCTGATAAAAGACAGGTCTGTAGATAACACACGGCACATGAAGAGTGACAGGGAGGAAGAGCTCTCACAGCACTCACAATCAAGTGCTCCAACTCTGCTTTCACTCTGATCTCATGACGTCGAGTAAATGATGGTTTATTTTCACAGTCAGATTGAGATGGATGCATTGTGTTTCCTTGCTACGAGAACAGCCATTCCTATTCTTTTTGTCTCATTTATTCTTGTAAATGAATCGCTTAGTTTTTCCCCCTCATTGAGTATATATTAAAAGCAGACCCTTTTGACCAAATGAGAATGACTGTGCTCTGTTTGCATCTAATTCTTAAGTATTTTATCAATTGCAAACCCTGAAGCATTGCAAGTATTGACTGACCAGCCCTCTCTTCACTTTGCTATTTTAAAGCTGTGTATCTACGCAAATCATGCATATGAAAAGTAGTTACTAGATAGATACGTTTAAAGAAATATTTCCTCTTTTTTCCCCAGAGAGGGTTTAGGTGTCATTCATGCATGTTTGAGTATTTTAGAGATCTCTCCCAGGCCCTATTCTAATCCTCTTTACGCTTAGCTGTAAGATTGTGTCCAATGCTCAGCCCACGAGCCTTTGTCACCCATGCTCCCACACGACAATCCTCCATAAATATACAAAAACGTGATACAAAACCGTAAACAACTTGACAAACCTGATGAGATGTGCAGTAGTGTCATTAATGGGATGCACGCTGATTGTGTTGTGATAACGCTCTGAAGGTGAGTGACTTAATGCGGGGAGCAAAGGGAAGGAGACTCAGAGGTTAAAAACAATAAATGGTAACATGGTGGTCTAAATATGTTATGTGTTAGCAGTTAACGCCTCATAGAAGTAAAATATTGCCACTTTAAGAAGATTGTATTGTCTTTGGTAAGATGTATTGTTGAGATACAGTTGACCAATTTCACACGGTTGCTTGGGCAAACTGTCATGAGCAGTGGGCGACGCGGGGACCAGATCTCCAAATAGCATTAAAAGTATGGTGTCTGAAAACTATTGACAGAAGTAGAATTGTATTAACAAGTTACACAAGTAATAGTATGTGAGTAAATATAACTTGAGTACCACCCACCTCTAGCCTACTGTATATGGACCAGACTTGGACTCAATTTAAATCTATTTTCTCTTAAAAGTCCTATATATAAACTTTACTCTTGTGAGCTTTAAGCCATGTTATAGTGTTCTTAAGTTATCAAAACATACCTGGGAGTTATATTTTGTTTTGTTCACATATGTTTGAGTTACGGGTGTGCAAAAATATAAAAATATTGATATATTGTATCTCTTAATGTGATGATAGTGTATTGACATCATGGGCTGTATTGATATATATCGCCAAGAGTATTTTTTGGTATATTTTACTGTATTATGTTGTTATAGCGCTAAAGTTTATGCGACACATTTGGCATATTCACTGTTTTTATGATTAAAATGTTTGTGTTTCATATGAACTTTGCAGAAGAAGTGGTTTAACAAAGACTTTTTGTATCACAGCCATATTTTTACTTAACCCTATTAAATTGATTAAAAAATATATCATATCAAACCAAAAGTGCACTGTATCGAGGTATGTAGCGTATCAGCAAGCTCTTAATGATACCCAGCCCTGGTAATCGAGTAATCCTGCATTACTGGTCTGTCTACATCACCAAAGCTCAAAATGCTCTGTTCCACCTTGTGATGACACGAAGCAGTAGTTTTCAGTAGAGATCAGCAACTCCAGCTCTGAAATCACCCATATGATTCTAGTGAAGGTGTATGTATCTTAAAAACACAGTGGAGCATTTCCTCTACTACCACATGACTTTAACCTGGTATTACCTTACGTGGAATCCATACAGCCGCTAACCTCATTGTGTCACGCTATCTGAAACTCCCCCAGAACCTCTCCCGACTTCCAGAAACACGGCTCGTAGTGCTGAGGCGAGACTTCACACCGGCTGGTCCCTTAGCGCCTGCAGAAATCTGGTGAGTGTAGGGCTCATCAGTTTGCGTTCCCCTGGGAGAGTTTAGGCACTCACTTCACCTGATTACAGCACCAGCAGCCAATCATATTCAAGCAAATGCCGCTAATTATGGATCACATTTATCACGGCGGTTCCATTGTCATTTTATTTTGCATAATTCATTTGGGTGACATAAAAACACGTCCAGAAGAGTGATTCAAGGGCAGAGTGGAATTTCATTTGTCTCTCCTCGCGTTCCCAAAGGCGTAGAATGTGATTGAAAAAGACTCAGTTGTATGTTTGAAGTCGTTTTGCGAATATTCAAGCTACATTTGACAAGTATACGGTATTTGAAGTGGGACGCAGGTGTCTCTGTTAAGAACACCAGCTCATTCAATTGTATTTTCAATTTTTGGTTAAATCCAAACGCACTGGTCTGAGGAGCGAGGATTTATAGTGTCCTGAACTGTATTAACCTTAAGAAAGGAACTGCTACTGAATCTTGCCTTACCATTATTTACTGCTACGTTGGTTTTTGTTCCTATTTTTCTCTTCCAGCCTCTTCCTCACAGTTTGTAAATTACCTGATTAACATTTGACTGGCTAGGTGATCTTAAACCACTATTTCCACTCAAAGGATTCTCTCTTTTTTTTTTTTTTTTAAACAGTGGTCAAAGCTGAAATCAGACCACTAAGCTTAGGACAACCTGTGTCCAATTTTGATTATAATTATCACAAAGTCAGTGATGCAAAAGTTTCTGTCAAATCTATTCCAGTTGTTTCAGATTTCTATAGATACAATTTTAAGTACCCTTCATTCAAAAGATTTTGTTTTTAATTGTTATTTGCTATGACACAGATGCTTTTTCATCATTCTGCAGAGCTGCACGATTTTGGAAAAGATCAAATTATATTTAGATGTATGATTTATGTTTAATAAATAGCTTTCTGTTCAAATAGTCCATTGTAAACAACTTTGGGAGCATTTATATTTGAGAGTAAATATGATGAAATAATACAAAAAAAGTGTTTGTAGTGGTCCAAACTACAGCTACGAGATTATTCTAAAATGTTTTTTTTTTGCAGAGGAAATCCTATGATTTAAATACTTGCAGCCTTTGCAATTGGATAATCACGCTTATTAAATTACAGTTTTGATTCAATTGTGACATTTTGTGCAGCCCTAACACCAAGGACACACTCTTTGGTATTTTTAGAAGCATAGCAAAAGCAAATCATTTAGTATTTCACATGCATCCAGTTTTGTATTTCCAACATTCTTATTCGGGTCCGCTCCTCGCCATTGACTTCCATGTTTTATTACTATAGTCCCTAAACTAAATATAAAGATGATAGAGTTGTTTTTGTTGAGTCTGTGATCCCCCTGATCCCACTGTAGCATGAGCAGTAATTCCACACTGATTACATTTACATAAAAGTTGGATCAGACGCCAACTGGCAACACGGTGAATGTGAGTGTCAGAGGGAGCAGGCAGGGCTGTACTTGTGTATCTGTGTTGACAATGCTCAGATGGGTTTAGCTCCTGTCAACCCTACTGTAAACTCTCCCATCCATCGCCCTGGCAACGCTCAAGGGACAAATGTCTTCTGTAGAGCAAAGTCAGCTTCAAACAGTGACAGCAGGAAGAAGGTTCGGTTCTGCAAAGATGTCTAGGTTTGCTGTGGGAAGAAGTTAAAGGTCCTATATTATGCAAAATTTACTCTTGTGAGCTTTAGGCTGCATTATAATGTATTTACCTTCTCAAAAAAAAAAATAGCTGGAGTTAAGCCTGTGCAATTAATTGAAGTTTGATCGCAATTTCGATTTGTGTATCAAACCATCTCCAAACTCATATCATTGAGTTGAAACGATAAAGCTTAAAGTTTATTTTGGGATATTTTTTTTATATTAATAAGTACATTTCTTTATTATTGTAAAACAGCTGGATCCCACTACCCATCCCACCAGCTAGTTTATTTTGGATACATTTGTGTTTTTCTATGCCTTATGTCATGTGCAAAGTATATTTTATTCATTTTAAGTTTTATACATCACAAAACTGCTCTAAGGTTCATACTTGTCGCCTATATTTATTTTCAGTTTGAAAGCTTTGTGTAAATTATCAGTAATAATTATCAAAATAATTTTAATTTTAAGTTTTTTTTTTTTTTTTTTCAAGAGAAATGCTGATTAAATGTATTGTGTAACTAAATAATCCTTTGAATAATCATGATTTCAATATTGACCAAAATAACTGTGATAATTTTTTTTTCCATAATCGATCAGCCCTAGCTGGAGTTGTATTTTGTTTCATTTACACATGTTCATTTCCAAAACTCAAAACACTCTTTTCCACCTTGTGATGTCTTGAAGCATAGTTTTCAAGTTAACAGCTACTTAACCTTTTATTTAGTAGAGATTGGAAATTCCAGGGCTGCATGTATGCAATTAAAAACACAGTGGAGCACTTCATGTATTACCACATGACATTTGAGTTTTCGCTTCAGTTTCAGAGAAAATCTTAGCCTAAATATGCAAGGTTTCTGTACACAAATACAACAAACAACTCCAGTTATGTCTGTGATGAAGAAACAACATTATAACATAGATCACAAATTTGTCTAATACCCTTTAAACAGTCTGAAATAGTGCTTTTTTTTCTGTTTAGAAGAACACATTTAGGTTCATATGTGCATCACAACCGCTGATCTGAGGCCATCAACATTAAAGATACACTATGTCACTTTTCTTATTGAGGATTTGCCATCTGCTTGTCACCATGGAGATGTTATTTTTTCCTTTGCTCTGACACTATTATAAAATAAATCCAATTCTCTTTGTTGTTGTGATCACCAGGCAAGAACAGTAACAGATCTTTCTCTATGGACACAAGCATGTGACACAATCAGGCCAAGTTCAGATCTATGGAGAGACACACTGTTTAATTCTTTTAGCAATATAAAAACATTAATGGAATAAATGCAAGATAGCCAAGTTTAATACTATGCCAGCATAAAGGATTCCAGAATGCCAGAATTCACGCTGTGTTAAAAGTCAGAGAATAAAAGTGAGTCTCAAGACAAGACTTAAAACCAGACCCCAGTATAACTTCCACTGAGGAGCAACTGTGTTTGACCTGTTCAGTACAAGCCAAGGTGAAAAATACAGTTCTTTTCCCTGGCAAAGCTTCTGGAAATCCCAGGCTGTTGTACTGACATGAAGGCAGCTGTCCATGGTGCTGAAAGTGTGAACATGTTTTAAATGGACAACTGTGTGTGCTATTGTATATCTCTGTCTGTCATCTCAAAACTAATCAAAGTGAACATGGGGGAATGTTTCATATTTGAAAGACTAGTTGTCAGAGGTGTTTTTTAATTGTTAAATTACAGGTACCTTTAATTTGACCAAAAAAACTAAATATTTTGGCGCCATTGCATGTGGTTTTTTTTGGGTTTTTTTTTTGCTGAAGATGGGAAATTAACTGCTAACACAGAACATTTAAATCGCCATATTACCTTTTACTTTATTGCTTTATAGGTTTCATTTTCTGAGTCCCCACCTCCCTTTGCTCTCTGTGCAGTTACTCCCCCTTCTGAGCTCTATCACAGCACAATCAGCGCATATCCTGCACATCGTATCAACTTTGTCGAGTTGTTGTGTACTGCTTTTGCATATTTATGGAGAATTTTCATGTGGGAGTATGGATGATGTAGGCTTGTGGGCTGAGCATTGGACAGAATCTTACAGATGCCCATTATGAGGGTTTGAAAGGGCCCAGGAGAGATCTAAAATTACTGAAACATCCATGGATAATGTCTAAAACCACTTCAGGCATTTTTTGACAAAGGAAGAACAAATATAACATAGACGAAAGCTAAAAAAAAATCACTTTTGCAGGAGTGATTCTGGCTTAGTACTTATTTAATATTCAAATACTACCTTTATTATATACTTGTAGTTATTAAATCTGGATCATTTTAATCCATAATGCACAAATTGTTTATTACCTTAAAGCTGCATTGTGTATCTTTTCTAGTGGAGGGTCTGTCAAATGATTTTCTCCATAGTGATGTTATTGCTTTGTCTGGAATGTTTCACAGTATGGCATTAAACCTTTCTATCTTCATGAAGACCAAACCAGTCCAAGTTACAGGTCAGATCTGTGGAGTGGCTACTATACTTACAGTCACAATCCCTGTTTTTCTAGGGATTTTTGAGCCGTAAAAACCACCTGTAATTGAATACATGTAAGGTAAAGCTGTTTAATGTCATACTGTGGAACATTCCAGACAGAGCAATGACATATCCATAGAAACACGCAGGTGACAGATCCTCCTCCAGGAAAGTCACAAAATGCATCTCTAATTTAAGCTGTCAGGACTAGTGTGTATATGACCTTTGCTGCACTGTTTTGGGGCAGGATTACAGCATCGACTTCTGTCTTATGTCTGTCTCCAGAAACAGTTTCATTTATTGCCAAATCCCCCAAATGTAAGTCAAGTATTTAAGTGGGCTTGAACCAGGGCGCGGAACTCATTAAACGTTTGTAAAGTGATGAAAGCAGATGAAACTCAGCACAAGGCTTATGTATTTAGTTTTCATTTAGTCATGTCCTGAGGCTTTCCGGAGCACCGAGGAAAATTGCATAGGAGTAGAATTGAATCATATACTACTATACTACCACTACTGCTCGTATGGACACAGTGACAAGTCCAGCCTGAAATAGTATTCTGTGCTGTGAAATGACACTGCCATATGGGCAAATGTTTATTTTTAGTGTTATGCTTTTGGAGAGATTTGAAGGTGCACAATGAAACTTTTATAGTGGGGGGTTCATCTGCCTCAGTTTGTCTCAATGTTTCACAGTATGGGATTAAACCTTTTTATCCCGATGGTGACACCACCAGGCCAATTTTCCAAGTCGGATCTGAAGACAACCATCCCCTGCTCTCAGTAAGAATGCATGATTTGACTCTATTATTTAGCAATAAAACATGGATTCAAATCAGATTTTCTAATAGTGACACACTGGTTGAGTAGCTGGCATACACACTTCACAGCAAAAAAGGTTCCTGGTTCAATCCTTGGGTCTCTCATCAAGCCAAAACATGCACAATAGGTAAAATCGTCCACTAAGGTGGTCCAAGCATCGCAACAAGATCATGGAGAAATGAAGATGACCCAGTGGCATTAAAGGATGGGTCAAATACAGAGGACAATAAAGTGTACCTTAACTTGAATATGTTGTTTTAACTTTTAATTCATGTTCTTCATGTAGGCTAATGGCGGGAGTGTGATTTTTGGTTGTTTTTGAGCCGATTTTTCACTCATGCGACTGTTTTTAGGATCAGGCCGAGTTTTGGCTTAATCGTGGTTCGTGTAGTATACATGGGGTAACAAGAACTGACTAATACTTCACGACCAGCTCCTGATCGGCTATTGTAGGTCGCAAGAATATCAAACCTGTTTGAACTCCACTCACCTCTTGTGAAGGTTTCGCTCTGTTGAAGTAGTTTGTATTGTGTGAGAACATGAATTGCAAGCTGTGAACTTTTAAACCCTGCGATTTGGCTGTACAGTTTGAGCTGGGGCTGAGTTAAACTATCGAAAATATTGCACAGTGTACGCTTGGCATAAAAGATTTTTTGTATGCACTCCCAATGGTTTCTAACTATATTGTAATTTCTTTAAGACAAACACAATTCAGTTATGTTTGAATTATAAAACAGACCATTATTCACATCTCTAGCCAGGAGCCCACTGCATGAACAGTTCCCACAATGCAACACAACTTCTGGCTAAAAGCTCCGCCACCCATCCCTCACTGTCCCACCCTGACCCCGGTTAGCCATGCTCCATCCGAAACAACAATAAATAGCTGTCATCTCCAGGCTAAACATAGCACATGCTCAGCTAGCTCTCCAGTTAGCACTTGTGATTTGTTATGTTTTGCTCTTTTGTCACCTGATCTCCACCCTCCCGCACAAACACACACAAACATACACAAACACTTACTTCGGGCACTGCACACTGGACTTCCTCTGGGGACTGCCTCGCTACCATTACCCCGCCAGAAATGAATCATCTTCTATTGATTTGTGCACACTCTCCTTCTGCGGCGCATTCATCACTGTTCTCCATTTCACAATCCCTCTCTTTTCTAAGCGTCTCCATAAAAGCCTTCTGATTGATTTGCGAATCGGGGCCGGTGTGGGTGTTTTTCGGCGGCAGGATTCGTCCCGCCATTATTTAGCGCCGAACAAGGTGCTAGCGTTGATTAATTCTCGTCTAATTGTAACCTGGTGCGCGCCGGTTTATTGACCGTGCGGACTGCGACGCCCCTGGCTCCGATTGAATAATATCACAAAGACAAACGCATCGAAAACTTTAACCTAGCCCCCCCTATTGACGACTATTAGCGAAAACAATCATTTCTTTGCAGGTATATATTGCTTTTCTGACAGCGCTGCCTCTCCGCCTACGACGTGACAATAATGAATTCGTTCTTGGGAGTGTATAAACTGCGGTATTGATTTGCCCCGGGCTGCCTCTTATGAAGGAAAACGACGCTGTATTCAATGTGACTGTAACCAAAGTGAGGCATTAGAAGGAGAAATATACAGTGCTTATTCAGTGCAGCTCCAGAGCAGGTGCTGACCGGATACAGTCGATATCGTGTGGAGGGGAGGGGGTCAGGATTTGGGTATTGGCAGCTGGCGGAGGATAATTATGGGCTCGTTTCGCAGCGGTCTGTCCTCATGAAGATGCCATTAACTGTCCCTAATGTAATCAGAGGAGCTCCACGAGCGTACACATCTACAGTTTTCACAACTTAAAAGTCTACTTCTGAAACTGTTTGTTATGAATAATGTTTTTAAAGTGGAACTAAACACTAACATCACTGCAGTTTCAAGTACTATGTGACATCACACAGGACTGGCCTAAAAACCATGTGCTTCTGATTACAAACACCTGGATGCAGGGGTGGCAAAGTGGTTAGCACTCTCGCCTCACAGCAGCAAGGTTCTGGGTTCGATTCTGGGTAAAGTATGCATGTTCTCCTTGTACTCCTGGTTTGCCCTACCACTATAGACATGTACAATAGTGTCCACTGTGGGGTCAGGGCTGCCCTGAAAAAGAGATTCTCAATCTCAGTGAGACTATCCTGGATAAATATAAGTCAAATAAGTGTTTATAGCAAACTAATCACACTGCTCCTCGTATGTGTAGACCCCTTCTATCCTCTCACTCCCTTCTTTAGTCCTCAAAGTCATTGCTTCCCAAAGACTGGGTCCCTCAGGTGGATCACAAGAGATTTTTTTGGGGTCGCCTTGTCATGATCTGCATGTAGGTCTGCAATATACAGTTCTGACACATGAGAGAGTGAGTGAGTTCGCAAATCCTATCTGCCTGCCCCAAACGAGTGTTTCTGCAGTTAAAGTTGAGAAATGCTTGCTTGGTTGACCAAAAAGAAGGGTGATAAATCAACTAAGGTCAGTGCACTTCAGGATATTTATGGATCCCTTTTATTGCTGGTTCAATTATTGTTTTTCATTATTTAAAACTTGAGTAATACTAATCGTTCAGAGAGACCCGATCACTCAGTCAGCAATAAAATATAATGTTCAATAATGGTCAAATCCACCCTTATTTTGTGATTTACAAATAATGTCTATTGACTTGGGTTGTGAAGGTTTGTGACTTTTAAAATATGGGTCCCTAGAAAAAAAGTTTAGGAAACACTGCCCTAGGTATTGCCCAGTTTAGCAGTTTAGCAATTTAAAATGTGGTTGTGGGTGGAGTTTAGGTGTTTAGTCCGACTATAATGTGTATGTATGGAAAACTATTTAGTTTATCAAACGCTTTATGTTGGTCTTGTCATAGAAATGTATTATTATGAACACCTGGTTAATGCCTGGTTGGAAAGCACTGAGCTCAGGGTTAAACTCAGGCCATGCCACTATGGATACCAGGACTTTGCAGCCTGCCTCCATAAGAAATATCCCTTTTTTATTTTGTATTTTTTCACCAAGGCTTCAGGAATAGATTAGTATTATTTTGTTAACAGTAGCCTTCAAATAAAAACAGCAAATGGGCACAAGAATTCAAACTGAGGCTACAACAACAGCTATCTTTTATGTTGAAGTCGGTTAGCTATGATGCCCTTAAAAATGAAAACTATATACCGTGGTTTCAATGGCACACATAAAGATTTGAAACAGTTGGAAAGTGTGTCTGTTCGGAAGCAGACTCTCATCAAACTTGATTGAAAATTCGACCTTGAGATACGGCGCCTTTCACAAAACTCAGAGCATTGTCCATTGCATTATTCATCCACACTCCAAACTCTGTGGTGGTGAGTTACTGTTGTACCCACAAGCCACAGCTGCCCTTGGACAGATACAAGCGAGGCTGCCAATCTGCACCATCGGCTTCTCCAACCATCACAAACACTCACACATTCACACATAGGCCTGGTGGGTGAAGTGTCTTGCCCAAGGACACAAAATATGTGCTGGTTTGAACTGGGATTGAACTGCCAATCTTGTGCCATAGCCGCTCTAACTTAAAAGGCCCATATTACACAATTTTCTGATCTATGTTATAATGTTCAAGGGCGTAGTTTTGCATAGGGATGGTGGAGACATATCACTACCAATATTTGGGGAAGACAAAATAGTCCCTACCAATATTTGCCATTTTATTTTAATAAACAAAAATATTTTTTCCAAACTCAAAAGTGTTCATTTAGTTCACATTTTGTTTATTAGATGTTCTGAGATGTATTCAGTGATATGACGACAGGGTTACAGCTATTTCATTGACTGCAACAGAGTGGTGTCATTAGTGGAGCCAGGAGCCTAAACTGAGGAAGCGGCAGGACAGCGCCAGCACCTGAAGATGGAGGCTTGAGCAGGCGTGAGTGAAGACACTGTGCACCAAACTTTGAAAAACTTTTCAAAAGGAACTTACTTAGCTTCATCTTCAATTAAACTTGCCTTGTCGCTGCAGAAAAAGAGCGACTATCACCACAAGTGCACTTTCCAAACGGAGCCCTACTTGTGCGCTGTTAGCAGCCGGACTCTATTGACAATATTTCATGGAAAAACTTATAGACATGACCTCACAAATATCTCTCATCACCAACAAGCAAAGGGAAATCTGCTACAAACTCCTACATCACTGTTATCTGAGAAAGCAACCTACAAGTAATTACAACTAACCTATCAGTTAGTTTCATGGGAGGATGGAGTTAACTGTTAATGTACCCACTAAAGCTGAGACCAAACCTACACCCTTGATAATTCTATTTCTTCATCACAAACATACCTGAAGTTGTGTTTTGTTTCATTCACACATGTGTAACACACAAACCTGCATATTTAGGCTGAGTTCTTCTCAAACTGTCAACACTGTGCTCCACCTCATCATGCGGTAATACAGGAAGTGCTCCGTACACCTTTACTGAAATCAACTGGATGATAAAGGTAGCTGTTACCTTGGAAACTGCCTCTTCATGACATTATAAGGTGGAGCAGAGCAGTTTGAACTTTGGAGATGTAGACAAACTAATAATAAAGAGTTATTCAAACATTTGTGAATGAAACAAAACAACTCCTGATATGCTTTTGAGGATTCTAGCATGTCTTAAAGCTCACAAGAGATTTTACAAAATATAGGACCTTTAAACAGGCATCAAAGGAACTACGCACTACCTTATGTCAGGCAAATCCTTCCTTGTTTTGAAGTATTTTAGTAACCTGACTTTGAGCATAAAAACAGATTTGAAAGCACCTCGGCCCGTGATGTTGCGGTTTGCACAGAGCCGTGACCTCTGGCTGACCCCGCTGTTTGTCTGTCAGCTGATTAGAATTTCTCCCACTATTATTTCTTTTTCGTTTCATCTCCGTCTGAAGTTTCCTGACATGCCGAGGGCGACGTGCATGTGCGCTCCCAGATAACTCTGATAACTTTATTCACACACATGAAAGGGAATGGCTGAGCAGCGTCTGCGCCACACTGCTCACCGCGCCAAAAACCGAGAGAGAGATGTGGAGAGGGAAGGAGAGAGAGATAGAGGGAGGGAAACGGAGAGAGAAATGGAGGGAGATAGAGGAAGAGGGTGAGGGAATGAGGGAGAGAGGGGGAGAGAGAAAGGAGGAGAGAGACAGAGAGCGAGGAAGAGAGAAATAGAGGGAGGGAGAGAGAGAGAGAGAGAGGGGGGGACAGAGAGAGAGAGAGAGAGAGAAAGGGAATGAGGGAGAGTGGGAGAGAGGAAGAGAGAAAGGAGGAGAGAGACAGAGAGTGAGGAAGAGAGAAATAGAGGGAGGGAGAGGGGAGGACAGAGAGAGAGAGAGACAGAGCAAAAGAGAAAGGGAATGAGGAAGAGAAGGGAGAGAGAGGGAGATAGAGCTGAAGAGAGATGGAGGGTGAGAGAGAAAGGGAAAAGAGAGAGGGGAGGAGGAAGAGACAGAAAGAGGGAGAGAGGGGGAGAGAAAAACTGAAAAGAAGGAAAGACAGAGGGAGAGAGAGAAAGGGAAGATAAAGAGGCGGGGAGGGAGGGAAGAAATAGAGAGAGACAGAGTAAGGGAGCGAGAGAATGAGATATAGAGGGAAAGAGAAATTGGAGATTGGAGATAGAGAGGGATGAAAAGAATGAAAGGGAGAGAGAGACAAAGATAGGGAGGGAGTGAGAGAGAAGGAGGGAAAAACAGAGAGAGAATTTGAATCCCAGCTGTCTGCGCGTGTACACACAGCGCTCCAACACTCGCCCGACAAATGAAGACTTCATGCTGGATTTGGAGCTGGTGTCAGGCGTGAATTCTGAAGGAGAACAATGAATATTTAGCCCCGTCTCAGCGTGCCACAGAGATGTATGAGTCAGAGCGGAGAGGGGGAGGAGAGGGAGGAGAAGAGGAGGGGGAGGGGGGAGCAGGCACCCTTATTTTCATATTAGCACAGTGGATTTTGTCTTTAAAACTGTAATATACTACACTATATGTGGTAGGAATGTGGCAAATATTTTGATATGTTGTGATGTACTGAAGTTGCAGACTGTCAATCAGTCAGTACATTTTGATGAATAATGCTGTGTATGTTTCACAAAACTTAATTTTGACAGCATTATGATTTGCCTTTTTGGCGAAAGGAGATTTGTGTATAGCAGTCAGTGAAATAACTCAATTTCGCTATAATTAGGGGTTATTCAGTGTTTAAACATCCTATATTACACAAAGTTGAATTTGTTAGCTCATGTCATAATGATTATTGATTATTAGTCTTGATTATTAGTCTGTCTACATCTCCAAAGCTCAAAGTACTCTCAAAATGCTGTTCTACCTTGTAATGTTATGAAGCGGTAGTTTTCAAGTTAACAGCTCCTTGTACCTTTTGTTCATTAGAGGCTGAAATTATCCGAACAATTCTAGCTTAGAAACACAGTGGAGCACTTCCTGTATTACCAGATGACATTACAAGTTGGAGCAGAGTCATAAATAAGTCATAAATAATCACCACATACTGTCATTATATTTTTAGTTATGTCTTGTGTATTGTATCAAATCAAAAGGTACTGTGTGATTTCTAAGCCAGAGATGTTCATATTGTCTTCTTATGTACTTTAACTTCTTGGGTTCTTTTTAAAGACAAAACAACAAGTTCAAACACTGGATCAGGGAGGCCATTGAAATGAGGAAATGAGGCACGGACAGCATTAACCGTGAGGATGGAGCGTTCCTCCTTTCACACACCTGGGACACCCTCCTCCAGAGAACATTGGGCAATGGGAGGCGTGGTCAGTCTGAGCGATCTGCCAGGTCAATCAGTCTGACCACGCCTACAGGAAGTAACAACTGCTGATGTACGCCACATAGCAACCAACATCGGTGACAGTTCTGAACATGGCTTGCAACTAGCAGCCGAAAAATGTCAACAAGGTAAATACACTTTCTACTGTATTGTCTTTAAAAAGAACCCAAGAAGTTAAACTGTGTGATTTCTGGCCTTATTACACAGTGAATAAGAGAATGGCTTGGTGGTGTATAGTTCTTTTAGCACTCTCACCTCACAGTAAGCAGGCCCAGTATTCCTCGTGAGAGCTCAGGCCACACACAGACAAACAGCTGTTCCTGAACTGTCCCAAACGCTGTGGTGTAGTGTGTGATGTATCGTCATCCAGCCCTGAGCTCACTTCATTCTTGGAACTACATGAAACAGTGTTATTAAAGTCCTTTAGCGTCACAGTGCAATAACAGAGCACTTATTGCAGAGCTGATGGGGCCGTGATTCTTCACACTGACAGCACCACATCTCCTCTCTCCGGCTTCAGCTACGACCCACGTTTCAAAGCTCCACATTTTGTGCAACTGTCTAACATCATATCACTGTTTTCACAATACCAGAGTTACTTTTGTTCAAGATGTCTGTACAATTTGTAAAGGTTAAATTGAATAAAACTCTTTTTTAAAATAACATGTTATATACCACCACCTCTTCACCACTGCCAACCATTACACTTTTAGATTGGCTGAATCTGACCATTTGTTATTTGAATATTTATTATCAAAATATTCTTACTAATAAAATAATACTGACCCCCCTCCTTGCAGGAGAGGATTTACGTGGTTCGGAGGGGCATAGTCAAGGTAGGGGGCAATTGATGTCAAGGTGGCTGCCCCAACTATAAAGCACAGAGGGAAACACTGGATTATATGCACATTTACTTTAGTGCATTTGATAGATTAAAATATTTTTCTAATTATTACTCAGTTTGGTGACATAGTATGCAAGGTAAATGTTCATCATAATTTTACATCAATTAAGTGACTTTGTGAATTATAGGAAGTAGCTATCAGTTCTAAAACTATCTGTATTTGACTGTGCAGGGACAATTTACACACAATTAAGGCCTTTTAAAAGTTGATTTTATTAAATAAAGGTGTTTTATTTATTTGTTTATTTTTATTTGTCAATTCATAACTATTGTGTAATTTTGACAAGTTTTTGCCTTTGTTAGCATTATGGTTGCTATGGTAAAAAACCTCTACTTATGTGCTGCCTGTGTCCAACCAGTAAAGTAAACTTCACTGAATTTACAAAAGTAGAATAGGCAAGACTTTTAATAAACTCTTAAATAAAATCCTGTTGATTATGTTTTAGAGAGTCTAACATGTCATATACACTTCAAGCTGAACTTCTGTGTATTTTTCATATCTTACTTTCATTCCAACTTCTGTAATATATTTTTGCTTGAGTAAAAGTGACTAAATATTCAAGCGACAAAAGGTTTATTGTGACATTATTAATGATTTGAACGGATTTATTTGTCTCATTTTTGTTGTCTAGTCTGTGAAAATACCACATTTATTTGCATTTCTTAATCTCCTTCTCTTACAATCTGAATAGTACTTTACCCAAATTCTTCTTTAGTCTTACATGAGTAATATAGTTTGCATTTTGTGTAAGTAATAATATTTTACTGCAGTCTTCTGTACTCTACCCACCACTGCCTCTATCTGAAAAAGTTTTTGCAAAGTATCATCACTGACATTTGAGAGACGTGCACACACAGTCATATTATGTTGATTAAAATGGCGTCATAATAAACTCTCCTTGCTCTCCTCTCTCACTCCATGGCTGTTACCGCGCTGAAGTTGGCACGCTTGCTCTCCTCACTAATCACACAGAGTAATACAGCTGCAGAGGCGTCCATCTTGCTTGTATAAATCCTATGCATTAATGTGGCAGAGACGAATGCTGATGCTGATTGGCACTCTGGAAGGTCAGAAGAGCCAAAGTCAAGTCCACTCACTCCTGTGTGAACATTTCCAACTGATCTGAGTCCAGACCTGGTCCAACCTCTTGAGACTTCATGTAGGAGGGGTCAGTAATAACTTGTGTTCACATACTAGAATTTGGCTTTTGCTTTGGCTCAAAATAACCAAACTGAAAACCTACAATTATCAGACTCTATCATTATCTGTTTGGGATTGACTCCAAAATGCAAACATTTTCATCTGGTGGATTGAAGGTCCTATATTACAAAAAATGGGTTCTTATGAGCTTGAAGGCATGTTATAATGTTGTTACCTCAGCAAAAACATAGCCAGAGTTGTGTTTTCTTTTATTCACACATGTTTGAGTAATCCTTTATTACTATACTTAATGACAGAGGAACAGTGTAGAGCTGACTTACATGGAACTACAACAAGTAATACTTTTTAATATGTCCTTCTCAAATTAAATTACAGCTAGTGTTAGCCATCTGTTTTTCAGTTAGTCACTCTCACCTTTTTTAATTAAAATCAGACACCTAAACAGCACAGTGAACGTTTGTTTAGTTCAGACTCCTGAAAATCCATTTAATTTGTATTTTTTCTTGACATTTCAGGTGATTTGTGCATTATGTCACCATAGTAACTACTGAACATTCGGCCATAGACATACATGCAGAACCCCCCCAACATGATGTCACTGCAGAGTATCAATGCATTAACCTTAGGCTACATTTATATGATGACGGTCTGAACAGAAGACGCAAAAGTGGCGTCACGTCTTCACTTTTTATTCAACGTTTAGACCAGCGTTTTCAGGAGGAAATCTGTGTGCATATGGTAACGCAAAAGTGTGTGGAATTGGATTGGGTATGCATGTCAGACGACAAGGTGGTGATGCTAGGTGGTGATGTATGTGACGTAAACGCGTACTCAACGTGAGCAGATCTGACCAGAGTTTTGCGTCTTGGGCAGTGTAGATGGAAACGCTATGGTGGAGCATATTCACCTTTTCCACTCTGCAGGGTGGTTTCAGATTTTTGCGTTTTCATGCCCAAAAAATGCCGTCACCTTCTAAACGAAAGGCACTTCCGATAAATATTTTTTTAGTGATCTCATGTAAACAGGCCCTTAAAGGAGCATTGTGTAACTTTTCTGGTGGAAGGTCCATCAGATGCTTTTCTGTTTTGAGATGTTATTACTTTGTCTGAAATGTTTCACAGTATGGCATTAAACCTTTCTATCATCATGGAGACTAAACCAGACCAAGTTACATGTCAGATCTTTGGAGATGTGACCCTGCTCACAGTCAGAATGCCTGTTTCTCTAGGTATTTTTGAGCTATAAAACCACCTGTAATTGAAAAAAATGTTAAAGTAGTTTGATGTAATACTGTGGAACATTCCAGAGAGCAATGACATCTCCAAAAAGTTACATAGTGCACGTTTGACAAGAGAGATGAGTCTGTGTGTAACCACCTGATGTATGCATATGATCTAGAATAGCTATGCCCTTATACCACAAGCCTGCAGCAGCTTTTAAATACATTTCCCCAGCATGGTTTAGATTAGAACATTAGAACCAAACCTCTCAGCTCCAATTAACCCCCTGGTGCCCGTGTGTACCCAGCCCCACGATGTGCCCATTCAAGCCTGTGCCTCCTGCCGCCACACCAGAGGAGAAGAGCCTGCTGTCCCATGTCTCTTTAAGAGGATTAGCCTAGACAGATCTGGAGGAGGGCTCTTCATTGTACTCGCAACAGTCAGAGATGAGTGATGTGACAAACAGATAGGCGGATTATGTTCTGTCAAAAAGGTGTCCCTTCTGTGAAAGATTTAAGAGTTTGGACTGGAGATGGCTGCCGCTAATGCCCACATATGTATGAAATAAAAAGTGAATTCTGTCAAGGGCCTACAGTATATTATGGTATTTTCTGATCTTTGTTGTAATTTGTGTAATATTTCCTCATCAAAAACAGACCAGGAGTTGTTGTTTCATTCATTCATGTTTAATACACAAACCCTGCATATTTAGGCTGAGTTCTTCTCTCAAACAGAAAAAACTGACACCATGTGGTAATACAGGTAGGGCTCCACTGTGTTTTTAAACTCCATACACCTTCATTAGAGTCTTTTGGATCATTTCAGCTCTGGAATTGCCAATCTCCACTGAGCAAAAGGTAAAAGGTATAGCTATTAACTTCATCACAAGGTAGAAGAGAGCATTTTGAGCTTTGGAGATGCAGACAGAGTAATGATAAAGGTTTACTGTAACATGTGTGAATGAAACAAAATACAACTCTGGGTATGTTTTTTGGAGGTAACAGCATATAGCATGGCTCAAGCTCACCAGAATCCATATTAGGACCTTTAAAAGTGAATATGTTCCAAGTATCTTCTTCAGTTCTGACAGGGTTCTGAAAATCACTGTCTTATATCGAGGAGAGGAGCTAACTACTACTACTGAAATGAACACACCCTAGTTTTTGGCTTCTTGATTTGTGTTACCTGAATTGTAAGTTTGCATTGCAAGTTAAAACGTTATTCTGTATTTCTTATTTCACATAGATACTGGATGATAGATACGTTGCCAGTGAAGGGACACAGCGAACGATTTGTTGGAGGAAATCTCTACTGTCGTCAATGTTGAGTCGAAGAAGACTGAGAGGCTGAGGAGGCTGAAGAAGTGATGAGTCTGCTGCTGCGGTGGAGCTGAGGAGCTTAGAGTTGAAATGACAGGATACAAGAAGGTAGGGAATCCATTCGTACTGGTTTATTAGGCCCGAGCCCCGACAGGGCGTAGGGCCTATTGCTTCCGCTCAGCGGAGCGAATGGGAAGGGACGTGCGCATGTCCGAATGCGACAAGACGACATGCAACTATGTCCACGGTCGCCCCCGGCACGAACAGCAGTATCCCAGTAACCCACGCCCAAGGCCTGGCTCATATTTACTACTGCTAAAATGAATGGAAGTCAATGGGAGGTCAGGGGGCGACCCCGACAAGATGTTGCAGACGCGCCCGTCACTCACCAATGACCCCACGGTGACGTGGGGAAAGTCGAGAGCTTTCAAAAAATGTATAATATGTTGTTCTAAAATTTTCGGAAATATTGTTTTTGCTCGAATTATTATTATTTTATTTTTATTATTCTTCTGCTCTTTGAGCTCTAATTTGACCCCCTAAACACGTTCAAAAACTCACCAAACTTGGCACAATATTCAGAAGTGGCGAAAAATTCGATAAAATATAGGTTTCGTGCACGGGCATAAAAAAATGGCGACACAGCGCCACCTGGAAAAGTCAAAAATTTCGCGCCTATGGGAGATGTCCCGGTACTTTGTCGTAGAGCCACGAAATTCGGTACACAGATTCGTCATGTGAAGACAAACAAAAAATATTATTATGGCCCCGCCCCCTGACAAACCAGAAGGCGGCCATCTTGGATTGAAATTTGAGTCCGCATTTTCGTTCACATTGCATTTGAACGAACTCCTCTGAAGGCGCTTCACCCACAGGGCTGAAAATCACCGTACATCATCTAGACAAGTGGAACATCTAAAGTTAGCTGATTTTTTTTGATAACTGTCACGGTTTACGTGCGGCGAAGCCGTAAATTTCGGTAAAAATTTCACCTAAATTCAAGGTGACATTATTTGCTCCTGTTCGCACAGACTTAGTCCGATCGTGCTGAAATTTTAATCACTAATGTGTGATCTCACTCTGAATATAATACACTATAAAACATATGAAAACTGAACACTATAGCGCCCCCTACCATAGACATGAAACGTCAACATTGTCGGATCTGCACCAAATTTGGGAATTACATTTTATGCATGATTACGAGTAAAAAAGTATATTATGGACATGGGGAATTTTTCACTGTTGGCCAGCAGGGGCGCAAAGACTCTAAAATTTGGCGCCTATGGGAGACGTCCCGGTCAACTTTGTCATAGAGCCACGAAATTCGGTACACACATTCATCATGTGAAGACAAACAAAAAATGTTATAGTGGCCACGCTCCCCGACAAACCAGAAGGCGGCCATCTTGGATTGAAGTTTCAGTCCGCATTTTCGCTGACGTTGCGTTTGAACGAACTCCTCTGAAGGTGCTTCACCCACAGGCCTGAAAATCACCGTACATCATCTACAGAAGTGGAACATCTAAAGTTAGCTGATTTTTTTTGATAACTGTCACGGTTTACGTGCGGCGAAGCCGCAAATTTTGGTCTAAATTTTGGCTAATTTCAAGGTGACATTATTTGCTCCTGTTCGCACAGACTTAGTCCGATCGTGCTGAAATTTGAATCACTAATGTGTGATCTCAGTCTGAATATAATACACTATAAAACATATGAAAAAACACTATAGCGCCCCCTAGCATAGACATGAAACATCAACATTGTCGGAATTGTACCAAATTTGGGAATTCAATTCTATTAATAATGACTAGAAGAAAAAACATATATTACTGACATGGGAATTTTTCAAGGTTGGCCAGCAGGGGGCGCAAAGAACATTTAAAGGCGTACTATGTCATCTTGCCGTTTGCAGGCACAGAGTTTGCGGACATGGCATTTATGGTATGGTGTTTGCGGGGCGCACCATTTGTGGGCGCGGTGTTTGCGGCATTCGAGGGCGGCGCGGTGGGCGAGGGCCGTTCGACGCCGCTTGCGGCTTTAATTTTATTTTATGTTTGAACTTTATGAGATATATTTTAAATACCTCTTCTCAATCTAGCTGATTTTTCCTAAAACATTTAAAATTTCCACAAATTCAAACTGAAACCATTTCTGAAACTTTGGAGTACACAATTGCCTGGACTCTTTGTGAAACTGAGACTATGTAGTTTTGGACTCAGACAGTTTTGTTTTTCTGATCTACTTTCATTATAAGTGGTAATAGGCTAGAGAAAAATAAAATTTCAAATCTCACCTGGATTTTTTAAAATTTAAATAGGAGTAAAGCTGCTGTTGGGAAGTATAGACTTACAGACAGGAGATTAGACCTTTGTTGGGTCTTGAATTCACATGTTTTTCTCAACTGAAACCAAAATCACATAAAAATTGATTTAGGGACTTGAAATAAAGTAAAAGAGTCCAGGCAGAATTCATATAAAAGTGAATTTTTAGTATATTTTTAGCAGTGAGTCATGCTGTTTTAATTTGCAAAACTACAAACAAACAGTGTTTTACATATTATGAGTATTAAGCATTTGTTGGGTCTTGACAGTATCATCTTATTTTACTAATTGTGCTTTTTTAATGTGTTTTATTTTTCAATTTTATTTAACATTTATTACTCTTTTTGACCCTATGTTTGTGTGCCCGGGAGAGAGCCATTGGAAGAAAACCAGCTCAGAAACTAGTATTTTCACTGAGTCACTGTGGAAAACAGAGAACATAATAAGAGCATATACTGTAAGTAAATCCACTCATAGTCTATTCATAGTATTTCCATGTAGCTGTGAAGTTCAAAGCCCTCATTAGCTTAGCACTGCAAAAAACTATCTCCGAGCGTTATTAAATATGCATTTGTGTACACATTTGCTCTTGTCAAACTCTTTACAAGTTTTCTCCAACTTTCTCTTACTTCACTCCACTGAGAGATTTTTATTAGGGGCAAATCAGAGTCACTTTTGTAGTCAAGTTAGTGCCAAACAATACATTATTTTTAGCTAACATAAATAAGCTACAGAGTATAGGGCTGTCGCAATAACTGCAAAAATGAATCACTGCCGTACTAAGAGGCCCATTGCGGTGGATGTTGGGCCACTGCAATCCCTGCACGTAAGTAAGTCTTTATTTATATAGCGCTTTTCACAGACATTTTTGTCACAAAGATGCTTTACAGAGCATTACATTCAGCGTTATTCATTCAGTCTATACCTGGTGATGGTAAGCTACTGTTGTAGCTACAGCTGCCCTGGGGCAGACAGAAGCGCGGCTGCCATGCCAATCAGCGCCAACGGTCCCTCCGACCACCACCATCACTCACACACACACCACTATCATAATAGGCAATGTGGGTGAAGTGTCTAGTCACTAGCACCAGAGCTAATTTCCTCTTGTAGTCCCTGGGCAGGTTCATTGATTGGTTGGTTGTATTTAACTGACCTTGACTATCAACTGTTCTTGGAAACCTATGTAGCATGTTTTGGGTTGATGGGGGAAACGAGAGCACCCGGAGGAAACCCATCTAGACATGGGGATCGAACCCGGAACCTTCTTGTTGTGTGGCCACCGTGCCACATGTGACCAACGTGACCCGATCCAGAGTCCTGCACGGGTCCATTTTTGGATACCCGCGCCCGCCCGGACCTGTTAACATTCCACCCGTTACTTCCCATGCCTGTGATAACCCAGAACTAACCCAAGACTAAGGTGCGCTCACGTACACCGTTGAATGACCACAGACAAAAGGACCGGCGCAGAGCTATGCGCCGCACACAGAGTTAAGTACAGCCATCGCCCGATCGTGCTTTGTGGACACCTGCTCCATGTGCTCGTGGTTCTTTCTCTGTTAAGCCCGCGGGTACCTGACCTGGTGCAGGACCCTGACCCGAGCTGCCACAGTGAGAGCTGGAGAAATGCAGCAGCACTTGTTCCAAAGCCAAATGTTACTTCTTCCACGCTACACACGCTATATCCGCGCAACAACCAAGGTACATGTGCATCTGCGCAACAAGCATGTCATCAGAGAGAGTTTTCAATGCCGCTGGAAATGTTGTAACTCTGGGGGACGGGGGGTGGAGGAGGGGGTGTGATATCACCGCATATCGGGCTGTTGAGCTGCTATTCCGCACCGCAGGAGAAATTCCCTATCCGCGACAGCTCTAACTGAGTAAACACATCAGCCCACGTTAAAGGGCCCATATTACACTGATCTCTGTTATAATGTTGTTTATGTCATGGTTCATGTTCTGTAGTGGTTCTTTTGCTTATTTTGGTATATCTTTTTCCTTTAGTGTTGTGTGCCCTCTTATTTTGAAAATTTCCTGTCTGCTTGTAGTTTTGAGTTTTACTTCCTGTCTTGATTGTTTGCCCCGCCCTGATGTGTTTCACCTGTGTTTACACCCTGTGTTCTCCTCTGCCCTTTGTTGGACCATTGTATTTGTATTAGTCATAGTCTGTGACTTTGTCAATGTCTTGTCCTGTCATGGCAGTTTAGTTTCAACTTTTGGACTTTTGGATTTATGGATTTTTTTGAGATATTTTTTGTTTGTCATTAAAGAACCTTTAAGCAGTCCTCCCTTTGTTTCCACTTGACAGTTTCTCCATCAAAAACATACCTGGAGTTCTTGAGTTCTTCTCTCAAACAGTAAACACTGTTCCACATTGTAATACAGGAAGTTTTTAAACCCCATACACCTTCATGAGAATAATTTTGATGATTTCAGCCATGGAGTAGCCAATCTATAATAAACAAATGGTAAAAGGTAGCTGTAACTACCACTACACGACATCACCAGGTGGAGCAGAGTATTCTGAGCTTGGGAGATGTAGATAGACTAATAATAAAGGGTTACTCAAATGTGTGAATGAAACAAAACACAGCTATGTTTTTCATGAGGCAACAACATTCTAATACAGCCAAAAGCTCACAAGAGTCAATTTTGCATAATATAGGACCTTAAAGGACAAATCAGAGTCACTTTCAAGTTAGAACAAAACAATAAATAATTACTTTAAGATAACATAAATAAGCTATTGAGTAAACAAGAAGAAAAAGAATAAGTTTGAATATTTTAATTTTAGTTTTGTTTACACCGGAGGAACAGTTTCCGATTTGGCAAGTGCACCAGAGAGAATACAGCTGATAATAAATAAAGGACTCATTCATTAAGAAAGCCATTAGGGGAGTCTAATTAGCCCTCTACTTAAGTACAAATATATAGGTCTGTGGAGGAACACTTTATATGAGTCTATAAAGATTGACCAGACTACAGGGCATAGCATCGTGCAGAGAGAACCTTTAAATTCTGCAAATAATCTTTTTTCTTTTTTTTTTGGTTAATTTAAGCAGTGACAAGTCCAGTTTAACCTGTCAAAGCATGTTGCCAAATCAGCACAAAATATCAAACTCCCTCAATAATTCCTTTTAGACGTTTGATATATGTATTTCTTTCAAGTGGAATTACCAACTGCAAATGTACAAAGTCAAGGCATGAAGACATAATCTCTTCTGTGTCACAAGTTGCTGTGCTAACCAGAGCAAGAAAAATGAATGATTGAAGTTCAGCTGTAGAACATTTTAGGGCTGTGAGTTTTATCCAGGCTTCACTGAGGAATGTACAAAGACTTAATTCAGTATGAAGAAATATTTTTAGTAATACCTTAAAGAGGGGGTATTATGCAAAACCGATTTTTTTGAGCTTTGTACCATGTTAACTATAACGTTGTTCACTCATCAAAAGCACACATGAAAAGGTTTTAGATGTTATCCATGCATGTTTGAGTAATTTTGTGATCTCTCCTGGGTCCTATTCTCTCACAATTCTCCATAAATATGCAAAATCATGATACAAAACTGTACACAGCAACTCGACAAACCTAATGTACAGTAGTTTCATTCACAATCATTATGTTATTATAATGCTCTGAAGGGGGAGTGACTTTGGCGCGGAGAGCAAAGGGAGAGCGGAAAGTGAAATGTATAAAACATGTTAATATGTTGTTTTTAGGGAATATAGTATTTTCAACACAATAAAAGGTAACATGGGGATCTAAATATGTTATGTGTTAGCAGTTAATATCCCATAGACAGAGCTGGGACCGAGTCTTTGTTTTGCAAGGCTCAAGTAAGTCTCAAGTCTTTGACCTCAAGTCCGAGTCAAGTCCCAAGTCAAATACAGGCAAATCCAAGTCGAGTCTCGAGTCACTGGCCCATAAGTCCAAGTCAAGTCCAAGTCGTCTGCTTTGAGCTTCAAGTTATTTCAAGTTTTTAAACCAGTACCAAATATTGCTTAGATTTTTGCAATTTATATGAATTTTAAACTTAACTGTACTAAAATCATAATATATTTATATCTGAGTATTTATAGAGTATACAAGAGTTTTAGAAATGAATTTACTTATTTTTTCCTTTTTAAATATATTGATAAGATCTTAGTGTGAATCATTATGGTCAGAACAGAAAGAATTCAGAATTTAAAAGTGCTTCTCAAGTCTTCTCAAGTCACAGGTGTCAAGTCCAAGTCAGGTCCCAAGTCACTGGCCTTTAAGTCCAAATCGAGTCCCAAGTCTTAGTCCATTTTATCAAGTCAAGTCTGAAGTCCTAAAAATAGTGACTTGAGTCTGACTCGAGTTCAAGTCATGACTTGCAAATCCCCACCTCTGCCCATAAAAGTGCAATACTCCTCTCTACTATTTGTAAAGTAAAATGTTACCAAAAATGTATAAATTATTTGAGCAACAAAAAATGTGATTTTAAAGATTTCACTGTTTCTATAAACTTGTGTTCACAGGCTTTATTTTAAACCCTAAAACTCTTCAGTCCCAAACCACCAGCTGAAAGAATTCGCAGATAACAACAACATTACCAAGTTCACTCAAAGTTCAGCTCAAATATCTTGTTTGAAATCATAATCTTCAAATGTTATTCCAGACTGTAGCAAACCCCAAATAAAAAGTTATGACTAGAATCCTATTATTGCTGGCGAGACACGAGCCTTTGAATCCTCTGCGTAAACCTACAAAACTGTATTTGTTCTGAACCTCGTCTTTCTCCCCAAAGCTGCTCTACACGTTTGAATCGGCGTGAATACTTGCTAGAGCAATTATAAAACGCTAGATGAAATCACAGGCGCAGAATGTGGGTCTGTATTCCCCTGTCAGAGTATAGCTGTCCTCGCTGTGCTAATCCTCCGCTAATAGGAAGGGTTCAATCGCAGTGTCAAGAGCAGCCAAACACAGGGATTTTCACACAAATATAACCCACCTCTGAAAACTCTCTTGTGCACGGGGAGAGGGGAAGATCCGTGCAACCAGCTAAGCAACACAAAATCGCACAAAGGCCGTAACACACGACTAATGAGAGCATGGCTTCTTCTGCTCAAAAATACCAAGAAAAACAAATATTCTGACTGTGAGCTCGTTTGCCTCTCCACAGATCTGACCTATAACTCTTTCTTGTTTGGCCTCTATGAAGATGGAAAGATGGAAACCATGTACTTAATAGTTCTTAATTAAAGTGAACATGTTATGAGCTCTTGTATGTTATGTTGATTTTCCCCTTAACCTGAGCTTGAATAAAGAAGTATATTTTGAGTAGCTCATGAATGTTTGAATATTCCAGTGTGGTTCTGTGTTCAAGGGGTCGGTGCTTAGAAACATTCTGTTTGAATTCCACGGGCACAGTTATGAAACAGCTCTGTGGTTTTGAATTGGATGTCATTGGACCTATTTTCTAATTAAAATGATTTAAAAAAGTGGTAAAATTATTTTAAAAAATGGTTTAAATGTAAAATCTTCATTGCTGTCCTGATGGATGTCTATTGAAAAGAGGCTTTTGGTTGGTTTGCATTGTGAGTGAAAGCCCCTCCCTGTCAGCTGAGACAGACTTGACAGTGTGAATGGAGGATTAAACAACAGCCATGACCAAGGTCTGAGCTCTACTTACTCAGGGAAAAGCTCCATTTCTCCGACATCACTAATAATTCCATTTGTGTGCCGGCGGCCGGCCTTGTTCCAGCACAGTTCACAGAGCCTTGACGGCAGGGTGCCCAAAAGAGATGGTGTGTCAGGGTGAGCTATGGCCTCCTAATGAGGGCGCTCATAATCCTTTAGCTGGAGCCTAATGGCCCGTTTAAAGGAAGACAATGCATCTTGTGGCACATAACCCCACTCCTCTTTACAGGCTCATTTGTAGGAAATCATGTTACAAGGAGAAGGCAATTAGCTAAAGCAGTGATAAAGGGCCACAGAGATGTGTTTTACTAAAGTATAGCTCTTCAGAGTGTGTATGAATCTGCACTCACACTGCCTCAGAATCTGAAATATTACTATAGAACTCCTGCAGATGTCCTCAGACAGTCCCAGAATGCACCACCAAACTCCACACGGGCAACGATAGTAGCGCAGAATTCCCCTAGAACTAACTGTGTCGGCCGTAATGAACTAACTTTTGTTTCAGAGATTGTGTGTTATTGTTGCACATTGGGTGGACAGAAGAAAGCCTGAGCTTTTTTTTTTTTCGGGAGTGATTTAACCATTGTCTAATAACAATTCCAAAACAGCAGACGTAAGCATAAGGCCATGACCCGGGATAGTCATTCTAGTAATGTCCTGTGAAGAGAAGGGAAACACAGTAGAGCCCCTACCACTATACACACTTTAACCACTCTTTTGCAATCACTCAATCAAGATCCATCGGACACAAGCAAAAAACAAACAAACAAACAAACAAACAAAAAAAGGTAAAATGTTACTTCTTTTTACAGTTCATCATCAGGTGATCCTCATTGTCGTCTGTGTTGTCTGGTTGCATGATTGGCCACACTCCGTAGTCCCAGGCTGACCATCACACCCACTTCAAACTCAGTCTTTAGCTTTAGTTTATGATGAACATTGGACACCTAAAAAAAGTAGGAACTGAATAAACAATCAAGTCAGAAGTCCTTCACAAAACCTAATGTTACCTCATTTATATCAGAGACGCCAAGCCAGGTGTTATTGTGGAGTGTCCATTGTGAGAAATGCAGTTTCTCTGTCAAATTATCATAAAAACACATTTAAAAATGTGACACTTATCTTGGCTTCCCTGTTGTGATGACTGTTGTCGCACCTCTCCATCAGTCCAGTTCTTGGGCTCTGTAAATAACTTGAAACAGTGGGACTCAAACAGAGTGCATCCCTCAGGACAGTCTTACAAGATACAAATAAATGAATGCATATTATAATTACAGTATGCATCAAGTATGCATAAATATATGTCAAAACAAAGCACACCCAACTTGGCCACCTTCTAACAACTATGGATCAGAAAAAAAAAAAAAAAAATCATATCAAAGCATAATAAAAAGGCACATGAACATTAAATCATATGAACATACAGCTCGTGCAGATAGCAGCAGTGGTGAAACAGAGACAGGTTGTCAGGGGGCAATGTGCAGCCATCTGTAGTAATAAAGCATGAGTTTGAATTGCAAACATATAAATAAAAAAAGAGTATGATGAAGTAAAGATATACCTTTTATGCCCTGACACTACCTTTGAGAACATTCATGACATTTATAGGAGGAGGAAGAAGAAAATATCAGGAATAGGACATAGACCAGATCAGATAAGAGTCATGTCTTGGTGCATCATGAGGCTCTGAGGACCAAAGATATAACAGTGTGTCACACAGATGGGACACTCTACCAAATAGTCATACAGAGTTAAAGCTCTTCTATAATAAATGTTGTTAACTTTTAATATACAACAGATGGAGCAATATTTTTTGGGATCAATATTTACTGTGGAGACTTTTTCTTTGTACTACTGGGAATTTGTTTAGTTATTTTTGACTGTGCAAAAATCTGAACCGTAAAATGTTACAGATGCAAATTAACTTTTAATAAGTGTTTTATTCTTCTGTTTATTTATGGCAGCTCATGATTTTTAATAATGTTGTAGATTTAGAATAGTTTTTGTGGTTTTATTGTGTCAGTGGCATAAAATAGTTTCAGTCTTATTGTAGTGTGCCGCAGGTTCTAGAGGAGTGGCACGGTAAATAAATTATGTAAAAAAAATGGGCAGAGAACAAAAATGGGGCATGGAGAGATTTCCAAAAAGTACTTTTTTATTTCACAAAAAGTACAGAGGCAAGGCAAAATAGAAAAACTGGAATGTCGTCCGTAACACTTATTGTTTATCGTCTATATTTACTTCAGCAATATGTCATACTTCTAAATTTGTTCTCGTGACGGGTCTAGTGGTGCAGCAGCTTTGATTTGTTTGCATTCATCAAATAATCTAATACTAATTCTATCGTTTGATGTGATGAAAAGATGTTCAAAAAGCCTCAATAATGGAACATAATAAATTGCAAATGCAGTCCTCACCCACAAGCAAGGAGTTTGTTTTAGTCTGAAACAGGGAAAAAGTTTCCCAGAACACAATAAGGAATAACAAGTGGAATACAAAGAACTAGAAGTTATTTAGGGTCATGATTTCTCCCATTACATACATGTCTTTGAATGATGGGAGGATGCCAGATTACACAAAGAAACCGTCGTTCATTGAGCTGTGAGGAGGAACATGTAAATATCATTAGGACTCTGTTCCAGGTGCATTGTAAAGTCAACATCTCAAAGTTAAATTTTGCAAATAGAGTCTGAAAAGCTGTTAAAAAGTCATCAGCTTTCCATAAATGCCTGGACAAACAAAGAAATACAATGTGTGTGTTAGTCAGTTTGGTGCTATAGACTGTACATACAAAATGAACACAGCTAACCCTCTAGCCCCTGCCTTTCAGATAGGAAGTGAGCCTGGGCACAATTTGGCTTCATCAACTCTGGGTTTAATTCATTTTCTATTGCAAGACCGCCACCCCTCTCTCTACCTATGTGTCTTTAAGCAAGACACTCAGAACACAACAGCAATTCAGATTTGCACACATGAACAGTTCTATAGTGCGGCTGTAGTTTTTTTTTTTTTTTTTAGTTTTCAGACAATTTTAACTTACATAAATCTATTTCACATGTAGGGATGCACCAGATTTTTTTTTTTTTGCAATACCGATGATGATACTTGCTTCAACAAGCCAGGTTGATACCGTCAGATCTCAGAAGCTAAGCAAGACCGGGCCTGGTTAGTACTTGGATGGGAGACCGCTGGGAAAATAAGGTGCCACATTGAGGTGCCATTTGCAAAAACTGTTGTTGTGTCCTTAGGCAAGGCACTTCACCCACATTGCCTAGTGTGAAAGTGGTGTGTGTGAGTGATGGTGGTGGTCGGAGGTCTGATTGGCAGCCATGCTTCCGTCAGTCTGTCCCAGGGCAGCTGTGGCTACAATATTAGCTTATCACCACTGGGTATGGAGTGAATGAATAGTGATCTGTAAAGCGTCTTTGTGACATACAGTATGTCTGTGAAAAGCACTATATAAATAAAAACTTGCTTAACTTACTTTAAGTATCTGTCAGTACCCAATATCAGCTGATTTCTCGATAAACCAGAGACTGCAAATAGTTTATTTCCTTTAAACACAAACATATGGTAAAAATGCATCCAAATAACTTTTGTAACCATTATCATTTAAAGTAAGTACAGAACAACTCTGACCAGTAAAATTGTCTTACTACGTGAATGAATGAATGAATGAATAATACTCTGTAAAGCTTCTTTGTGACAAATGTCTGTGAAAAGCGCAATATAAATAAAAACTTACTTACTTACTTATTATTTACACAAAAATGGAATACTGACTGAGCCGATATCTCTTCCATCAAAATGTTAAATGTCTGATATCATATCAGTACATCTCTATTCTCATTACGGATGGGCATTCGATGAAATTTTCTTAATCGATTGTCGGAAGAATTAACGATTGATTATCGATTAATCATTAACGTTTTTATATTAAAATGATCATCATTATTATTACTATCTGCACTACTAATCTGCATAAATAAATTCAACTTTACGACATATAAACCGTAACGACTCTAGAGCCACATCAATCCGTTTGACATTATAAATGTGTTTAATTCAGTTTTTGCACAACTCTCACAGAAACTAAACTTAAAACCGCATCGCTAATTTGCATAAACTAAGCGAAGATAAAACTACAGCTCTTGTGTCGCTGATGCGGTCCATTTCTGTCGGATTAAAAGACATGACTCAGGTGAATACAGGTTAGTGTGACCATATTTGCGTTTGTCAAAACCAGGACACCGTACGGGAGGTGGGAGGTGGGAGGTGGGGAGTTGTCATTGACATTGCGCGACTCTCACCTGGTAAAGCTTTTTTCCACTGGACACCGAAACATATGTGCTGCTTTGTATACTGTGCACAAGGACTCACACTTGTCCCGAACGCAACAGAAAGTGTGGAATTTCTTGTACAAATCATCATTAAATACACATTTGTGCTTCGGCACGCTGCAGGCTGACCTACTGTTTGTGTTTGCATTCGGTTTGTCAATTAAAATTTACGTAATCGATGAAATTCTTAATGATCAATTATCGATTAATCATGCCCATCCCTAATTCTCATGTTTGCTTTTTGTGGATTTTGTCTCCATGGTAATTGCTATATATTCCTCCAAAGACATGCATGCAGTACCCCCTCTGCATATCACTACAAAGTATCAGCTGGCATCAAAATGGCGGACAGAAGCCGTGTGGAGGTCATCCCACTGTTCCTCTCTCCATCACCCCCTCAGCAGAGCCACATGACCCATGAATATGTATGCCCGACTGCCTCACTGCTGCGGGCCCTAAACCCTTCCGCCATCTTCCATATTAGTTTTTATCAAGGCTAATCCTGTCTGTGCAAAGTGAATGAAATATCCGTGGATTACAGCGCCTCCGACCAAGGGAACAAGGACTCAGTTTAGTGGCCTTCACACGTCCTGCTGCCCGTTTCCTTGGCGATTTAAATCTCCTCTTATTAAACAGCACCTGCAGTTTTTACACATTGTCCTACATGAGAAGGATATGACTAGTTCTTATAGCTCTTGTAATGAGTTAAGCATGTTCTATTTGAGCACGGTCTGTGCATTACATTACAGAATACAGGGCTGCGGTTTCACTTTAGTTGGAGTTTGGTTTTGTCTAATTGAGCTAAATCTTCTTAACGTGACTTGTAAGTTATGGATGAAATGACTCCAACAGATCTTGTATTTCCACTCACACAGTTCCAGAGGTGCGGTGAAGGTCTTGTTATAACTGTTATTGAGTAGGGTTCAATGCAATGTCAAGCTCCAAAGCAGTCGGTAACAGGGGGAGAAAAATTCACAAATCAATGTGAACCATATATTTGAACGTTTCCAGTAGCAAAAGAGCTTTTACTATCCAAACTTAGGACTGAAACGTACAGTATTTGTCCGTTCTTTTGGTCAAAATTAAGTTAAAATTAAAGTCAAATACCCGGTCTTGTCATTTTGTTCTTTCTCTGATTAGTTTGATTGGTCTACTCTCCCACATCAACCAGGAGTAAGTCTATGGAAGATAATTTCTTTAATCAGATTTTGAATTTTAAATTTGTTACTTTGATTTTTTTAACCCTGAAAAACATGCCTGAATAGTTTTTCTCAGTTTAAAATTTCTAAAGAAAAAATATCCTTTTAAATATTCAATACATGTTTTCAGCCCTTCAATTTCAACTAAATTCAGAGTGTAAAGTTTGCAGGGAGTTTGAACTTTAATCTTTGAACTTTTCTTCTCTCATGAATTCCCCTAGGTGTTCAGTGATTGACTCTGAAACTTATATTAATTTTTGTACTGTAGGTAACCACACACTTTTTATTTTTTGTATCATGAACTTTATTTATAAATGGACATAGCTAACCTACTACCCACTGCGTTCCAAACAGGAATAATTATTATTTTCAATTAAAAAAAAAATATTAATATCAAGTATTTATATTTAAATAATTATATGATGTATTTACATTTGCTGCCGAATTTTCCTCACCTGACAAGTCTGAGATCAAACAGTGACAGTCAATGCACGCGCAGAGTTCTGTAGTGCAGTTAAGAACAACAAAATGGGTTGTATTAAAGTACTAAAGTTAAAGTACTGTGTTGTTAACGTACTGTGTTGTTAAAGTTAAAGTGTTGTGTTAAAGAACTAAAGTTAAAGTTAACAGAGAGTGCTGAGTTTTCAAAGAACATTGGATGACCGATTTTGTTTTGTTCAGTGTAAGGACCGTGCACTTTGTCTGATATGTCAAAAAAGTGTTGCGGTTTCCAAAGAATATAATCTGCGTCGTCAGGGTCATATGATTCTGTTATACGGTCGAACCAACTTCGGCCCCCATCACAGTCAGGAGAGATAATGTGGCCCCCAAAGAAAAAAGTTTGGTGACCCCTGCTTTAATTGCTGCTGTCAGACTTGTCAATTTTTTGGTCTTAAAATGTTCATAACCCACGCAACATGATACTGGGATTTTTATTTTGCTACTTTTCTGTAAATTAAACTACAAACTTTTAAATTATTAACAGACAAATCGGGTGCCTATTTTCCCAGAGGTCTCTCCCGCTGCTCCTGCTAAACCAGCGGTGCAGGTGGAAGGGGCGTTATCTTCAACCTTGCTATGATATCTGCTTGGCCTACCTCGATGAGCTTCATTTGACTGGGGCTCAACTTAATGGGCGACGTCACACTCCCTTAGTCCACTTTTTTATACAGTCTGTGTTTTGTATTCAAGGTAGAGGAGGGACACACTCAGTCACATTTATTTGAGTAACTTTTTGACCTCTGAGAGTTGGTGCAGAGCCATTTCAGCCACTTCAAGTTTCCGCCTGCATGTGGAAGAATCCTTGTAGACTTCTTATTTACTCTTTGGCATACCTGTGCAATGTGCTGGGACCTACACAGCACAACTCTGTGTCTTCATTACACTCCCCAATGGGCCCCGGGGACATTGTTGTTTACGGCGATGGCCCCTGTCTCTCACACATATTCCACCTCAGCACTCGCACCGGTCATGAATCTGCTCCAACACTGCAACTTGTGGAGACGAAACAAACAATAATGAAAGTAATACCCAGTCACCAGTTGCCTCATGGGAACTCGACTGATCTTTGCAATAACATTTAGTCACAGAAGTTCCACACTCAGCAAGCCAGCCACTAATTTAAGTAAAGTAAATATGATATGTCTGTGCATGTTTGGGTGAGGCACGTCTTGTTTGTGGAGCTGGTTAAAAATGCATGAAGGACTAGTGGATGCGGGGCGGGTGTCTGGGTGTTGCAGTGATGACACAGCATATTTCCCCTAAAAACAAACTTTCAAAATTGATTATGGTGCGAGGATGTGCTAGTCGGAGGCAGCCTGGGGTGTACTGCGGAGACGGGATAAGATGAAACCAAGGTCCACAGCATTTTTAATAGATGCGCGGTGGAACTTTTCTGGTGGGGGGCCAGGCACCTGCTTTTCTCATGAAGATGTTGTTGCTTTGTCTGGAATGTTCCACAATATGGCATTAAATTAGAAATGTTTTAATTGTGCTTATTGCCAAACAAAATCCCCCCACAGATCTGACCTGTAACTTACTCAGGTAGAGTCAATTGCTTGTCTGTGTGGAGATAGATGGTTTAAAGCCACATTTTGTAACACTCCAGGCAAGACAATAATATCTTTATAGTGTTTACTAACTCTAGCCAAATCAGTCCCTCTTTTTATGAAAGATCACGTACCTGTTAGATGTTATTGCTTTGCCTGAACTGTTCCGCAGTATAACATTCAAATACATGTGTTAATTGTGCTTCTTGCCAGAAAATACCATTTTACAGTTTTATTAAGAAATCTGTCTCCACAGATCTGACCTGTAACTCAGCTAGGTGTACTAACTTGTTTTTGTACATGGAGATAAATAGGTTAAAGCCACATTCCTCAACATTCCAGGCAAAAGAATAACTTGTCTCCATGGCAACTCAGGAGTAGGAACTAGAAGTCTGCACAGGACAGAATTTTCAGTCCCGCTCCCGCCCACTCCCAGAAAGAGTTGTAATTTTCAGTCCCGCTCCCACCCCCATCTGTGATATTTTGTCCCACTTCCGCCCGCAAGACCCGTAAGATGGGAAGGTTTGCTTTCTCAAGCTCTATCAAACACAGGGAAGCAGAAAGGAATTGGGCTGCGTATGGGAGGAGGTGCAGTGGGCGGTCCGGCAGCATGGTCAAGTCCTGGCTAAATCCTGTTTTAGTCCTGGATTAGTTCTGGTTTAGTGGCATTTTATCTATTTAGCACATTTAAAAACATCAGGCTCCTAATCTCATGTATTCTCATGCATGTGAAATATACGTTTTTCATGCATTTACAAATTTGCATTTTGCAAGCAAGTTCAGCTTTTAATGGCTGTATGAAATGTGTCTCTTAGTGTCATGTGTCAGTGGTGCTAATATTCTCTAAACTCCATTTCCTACTGTTGCAAACATCAGGCACCAAATACCAGATGATGATATTCAGAAAAATGTGAGGTGTACAGGTTAGAAATACAATAAAATCTTATAAAAGGATAATCAACCCTGTTTACACCAAGCCTGCATTGAATGACTTCTTCTTCTAAGGAAAACTGTTGGCGGGTTATGTGAGTTCATTGCATTAGTCACATCTCACTTCTGATCCCAGCTGGCTCTAGACACGTAATGAAAAAAAAAAAAACATCTTTGTGTCCCTCAACAATTTAGTCTGACTTTGTCTCTGAGTCAGACGGCGTTCTCCATAAGCAGCCATAACCTTGAACAGATCGGGGCTTTGTGAAGACAGTGAAGGCAGGGTGAGCTTATGTGAGCCAGAGTATGCAGGCTGATTACACTGTGGAACTAAGGCCCCTCAGCAGGTGGCAGCTCACAGCACATGCACGTCCACGCACAGACCGCACTTAATCACCTCTGTCACTCGAGCAATCTCCGTCCACAGTGAATTTGTTATCCTGAATCGTAGAAGAGGAACATTGGAAAAGTTTCTCGGCTTTATCCGTCCAGAGAGACCAAAACTGACCCTGTAAAATTGAAGAATGAATTGATTTACTTTGATTTTGAGAATCGAGGTAGAGATGTCAGCGATGCAATTGTTTTGTTTGGGAAATATGCAACATAACCTGGAAGCATATAGACACTGCTGATAATCTGCTCAAGAGGTTGATAGGTGTGCTGCTGCGGTGGAGTCTGAGAAAGTGTGAGTGCTTGATTCAGACTGACAGGCTGATAAATAAGAGAAGAGTCCTAAATATTTAGTAGAATCTATATACTTTTATTAGAATTTATATACTTTGATGCTTAACTTTTGTATATTCCATGCGTAGTTTCCATCACTACAGTCTAATTTCTAATGTCAATACTATGCTCAGTTAGGTAAACACCAGAGATTTTAGAGACCAAAAATTGAAAGAAGAAATAGACAAAACAAACATAGAGGCACCTACGGCTGTTTATAGATCACATTTGTTGGAGAAGAACCAAGACAACAGTTTTGCAGTTCACATTTTAGAAAAGTTAAGCTTCCACTGTTGAGCTGTGTTTACTCCTGTCCCCTGGAGTTAACATGTGCACAGGTTTGTGGCTACGTATCCAAAAGCTATGAGGAGATGGACCAACCAACAGACAGAACAACAGAGGATGAGAGCATAAATGAGTCAACAGTCAATCAGTGTAGTAGACTTGTTGAGAAAATAACCAGGACTGTAGAAATGTTCTGAAATGGAGAAGGACCTCTGTACAGCGCCATCCTCTGCCATACCTGCCATACCTGCCCACTGATTGGAGATTGCTTCACTGATTCCACTCCTCATTTTTAGTGTAGTTACTCATATGAGACTCCACCTTGAGATAAGGTGTTGGAAATTAAATTACATTTAATTAAATTTTCATCCCTGAGGGGAATTTCAGTTGCCTCTTCAGGTTAATTATTCTGGAGAATTGTGAGTTCTTGTGGGGTCCAGTCCCGCAGGCAACTGATATCCACTGGTCACTTTCTCCGAAGCCTAAAGCACCAGAGCATCCAATCTCTGAGGATGGGTTTACTGTGGTCCACTCTCCAGTCTCTCTTCCTCATCCTGATCAATGTGTGGTCTGATATAACAAAATATACTAATGTCTCTAGGTTGTTGGTTCAATCCCCACAGCCAACTGCTGCATTACTGTTGTCAAAACTCCTGTTGGTGTGTTCATGTGACTGTGAAATGTATTTTCATTACTGATACAGTGACATTAACAACTGAATTAAGAAGAAAAATATTGTAAGACATCTTGTACTCCTGGGTTGCATTTGGGGAGATTAGGACATACGTTTGAGACTCTTTGACGTGTGACTAATTTTGCTGAAAGTTCCGATTTTTCAACTGCATCGATAAACAAATGCAGAAATATTGGATTAACCTACCTTCCCTCCCATAGACTTTGCATGTAAACGTGAAGCCCTTGACGCAGCGGACATCAAAATAAAATCGACTTTTTGTACCATGTTCTAATGTTCCCTCATCAAAAACATGCTTAAAGACAAACAACAAAAGATCACAATAAAAGGTAACATGGTGATCTATGATGTTATGTGTTAGCAATTAATGCCTGATATGATAAGTGTAATTCTCCATCTTTAAAGTTTACAGAATTGCACTCAAGTTAAAAAAAAAAATAAAAATCTTGGTACTTGTAAAAAAAAAAGAAAAACTATCTGAAAAATAACCCAGTAGAAAAGAGTGCTTCAGCCTCTCACACGTGCTCACAGATAACACAGTGAACTGATATGGCCAAGAACACATTTTAACTCTGCAACATTCAAATTGCCGAATTTGAAAAAGACTTATCAGGCGGCCATGTTTTCCTTCCCTATCTTCTTCTTTGTTTTTCGGACAGTTTTTGTGGTGGAGCAGAACGCAGAAATAAGCCCTGAGTTTGCGATGGCACTCGTCAAACGGACTTGACTGACAGATTGTGGAGGATAAGGTTTCAGACTGGCACATTTGCAGCATGAGGCTCTGTGCAAATCTGGCTTAGCACTGAGGCGTGAAGAAGTGTGCCGCTGTATGGAGGAAAGTTGGTGACTCCGCCCCCCTCCTCCCTCCTCTCCCAGACCCTCTGCTCTCTCCGCAGGGCTCCTCACGTCGGCCATTTGTCTTTCATAGATGTCATTGGAGATTGGAGGGTCTTGTCAAGAAATGTTTTGATGGGTTGCAAATTTTGTGGGAAGATTTTGCCTTTGTCTTTTGGCACAATCAAAGAAGGAAATATTTAACATTCAGAATTGCTTGTTATTTTGGTTGTGTCATGCAAAAAGAGATGTACCATGACATTTTTTCTTTTTTGGACATAACGATTACCCATTTTTTTTTGTATAATATCAAGTATAATACCATCTGTGATCCTAATAAAAATCACTTTGTCCTGAAACAGCAATCAAACCAAAAGTTAAAGAGATGTTTGGAGCTTTCTACTATGTTATAATGTTGTTCCCTCATCAGAATCATGACTGAAGAGGTTTTAGATGTCATCCATGCATGAATGAGTAATGTAGCGATCTCTCCTGGGCCCTATTCAACTCCTCCTTATGATTAGCTGTAAGATTCTGTCCAGTACTCAGCCTAAAAGCCTACGCCAACCGTGCTCCCACTTGACAATTCTCCATAAATATACAAAAGCATGATACAAAACAATACACTACAAAATACATTGTTTTTGGTGAATATAGCATTTCTAAAACAGCAGTTAAAGGGACAGTCCGGGACATAGGGCCTCATTTCCTTTTTAAAATATTTAATCCAGTCCTTGTATTTGCAGAGGTTGCTGGTGCTAGGCTAGCACATGTCAATGGCCATAGTAAATGTAAATGTCTGCGTTGATAGAATAATGTTTGAAATAAAACTAACCTTGCATCACATGAATCGTCACATGTTGAGGGACTATTTTCTCATATATCAGTCCACTGCTGTCAAGCTTTCTATTAGGAAATACAACTCGCTGCTGCTGCTCAGACATAAATCCTTCAAATGCAAGGTTGGTTTAACTTCTAAAATTATTCTATCAACACAGACATTCACATTGACAGTCTGGTGTAATAATTTATTTGCCTCGGGTGTTGTGTGAAGTGGGTAAGACTGTTTTTAGTGGCAGGATAACTATGGCCATTGACATGCACTAGCCTAACACCAGCGACTTCTGCAAATACAAGGACTGGATGGAATATTTTAAAAAATGTCTCCACACGTCTCCAACGCTCTGGCTCACTGGGAAATGAGGTCCTATGTCCAAAATTCCGGACTGTCCCTTTAATACCCCATACAAGGGTAATACTCCCTCTTTAAAAGCCCTCAAACCCATCTTGACTGTTTAAACTGTAAGCTCTGCACTTCGTCCCTTCTCTCAAAACTACTTGGTTCTACGAGTGGTTCTTATACAATAATGTGCTTTAATGGACACAATGGAACATCATGATGGCTTAATACAAAGATAATTTTAGTAAACGTAACTCTTTTTCAAATGTGTAACCTTATTATCTGCAGTAACCTATAGAAGTTTGTGGTTCAAAGTTGTATTTGAACAGTGCATGTGTCCCACAGTCACCCCGGCTCAGCTCCTCTCCTGTTTCCACGTGAGAGGCTTCATTTTGCACACGTCACTGCCGCACCGCAGGTAATTGTGCACTAGGTCTCTGCCACATGCTGACCCTCTGGGCTGGAGTGCCTTCATTTTCTCCGGCTCTGAGAGGTTTTCCATAAGCTTTCACTCTTTGATGGCCTTTAAGATCCACTCATACGCTCCTTCCTGCCTCATTGGACCTGTTTTTCCGAGACACTTCCTGGAATTTGTCTCGCGCTAGTAGCAGTATAGTTGTTTTGAAGGAGATCGAATAGACAACATTGTATCATTATAGAGTGGAATGTATATGCACTTCAACTCCTCATCTGTATTCCTCATCTGAACGTACACAACCAAGCAAAACATGTTGTTAGAGCTATCATCACTTGAATTGGCATGCTCATATTTTCCGTAAACTATGGCGATTTTGCAGGTACGTTTCCGTGGTGATGAGACGGGTGGCGGTGTACTTTCCCGGCCGTCATTGCTCCGCCTGATGGAGAGTGTCGCGTGTGGGCTTTGTGTTAGAAGGGGAAGGTCAGTGCTCACAGGACAAGGCCGTAAATCAGACTGTCACTAATGAAGATGCTCTGTGGTGTGCGCTCACTCTGCTGTCACTGCCACACACCTGATCACATCCACGTCCCTGTCTACAGCAGGCGCTCAAGTTTAATGATTTCTATACCGTCTGGTTCTTACACCACCCACCCACAACAACAATAACTTCTCGTGTGCATTTCATCTGTACATAGAAGACAGACTACAGAACATTATAACAAATCATCGCAATCCATCCATAGACTGTGTAAAGGAGTGGGCTAAGGGAGTGTGGCATCACCCATCACCAATAGTGTTCAGCTCCAGCCAAATGAAGCTCACTAGGCTAGCAGTTATAGGAGCGAATTTGGAGCCATATTAGGTATAGAAATTGATTGAGATTAATTGACAAAACAGTGAAATAAAAACACCAGGATCATTAACGCAAACATTTTAAGACCAAAATGATGAGGCTCATTGCAGCAGTTACACAGAGAGGGGTGATGTTTTCCAATGTAAGTCGATGGAGCTGTAAGTGTTCCTATGCTCGCATCCTATTTGGAACGTGGTGGCTATAGCAGGTTAGCTATATAATCTATGAAACAATCTGAAAATGTCTCCCTGACGATCACTCCTACCCTACATTTACATTCAAAGCAGCTGAGATGGCGCATTAGACTAGAATAGATTTGCTTCTGTTCTCAGTTCAGACTAAAAATGACCAGATAGCAATAATATCTTACCTTGCATCACCTGTTAATGTAAAGTTGGGGAAATAATAGGAAGGATCACCGGGGGGTATTTCATCAAAGTGGCTTAACAAATCCAGGCTTATCCTGAAATCCTGAGCTGAGTCTAGCCCCAACTTTAGCTTAAGACTCCGGTTGTTCCATGACAGAAGTAAGCCTGAGTGTAACCAAAGCTAATTCAGACATGGAGTTTAAGATGAGTTTTGTGCGCACTTACGGTGACTCTTAGAAAGCCAGAGCAATGGAGCAACGGAAAATGGGTCTGGTCATTCTGCTCTGAGGAGCAAGAGGAAAGATACGACTCCCCCCTCCTCTCCTGTTCGCTCCCCCTCCAAGAGAGAAGGCTGGACTGTAAAAGTCTCAAGTGACACGCGACTATAAAAGTAAATTTATCATCACTTTTACATCAGTGACAAGTGTTCTGACACAGGTGTGTGAGGCACATGCTAAAATGTTTGACTAAGTTCTTGGGGATAGAGCTAAAATAATCTTGACAGTTATCCTGGTCCCGACCAGGTTTGTTTCCAGATCCTTGTTACTGCAGCAACTCAGCGCCACCTCTGGTTAGTTGGTTGTAGTTGTAGTTTGGTGGAACGGAGCACAGGCTTTGATAAGTCTGGATTGGCCAAATAAGCTCGGCTTTCGCTTTCACTTGGTTCTTGGAATATCCCCCAGGTCAAAATCCCCAAAACAAAAGAAAAATAATTACTGAATTTAAACTTAAAGGCCACTTACCCAATTTTCCTGTTCATTTGAGCAAAATGTCTTGCTGAAGTAAAGATATTGTATAAGCGGCTCTTGAGGTCAAAACAATTCAGCTGTGTACTGTCTGCATCTAATTATAATGCATTTTATTGACCCATAATCAGGAAGTGTGGATGGCTTGCTAGTTGTCGTTGCATTACCGTAACAGCAAAACTCCGCTCTGGTCTCTGAAAATTGCGAGGGAGCAAAAGTGTGTCAAATTATGTGTAATTAGTTACTTTTTATTCTCAAAGCTTTTGATTTGAACTACCAAATGTTGTTGTATGGGATTTCCAGTAACACTATGGCCATGTTCTCTGTTTCCCACGATCGGCCCTGACCTTGAAGTGGTGAATGAATCTGTGTGTAGGGTGGTACTTATTTATCATATTGTGAGGACCAAAATCTGTATACATGATGTAATTCCTTTATTATCTGATCAACAACATAAACATTTAATGTTCAGATATGGGCTAAAACAGCTTATGGTTAGGGTTTAGGTTAAGGTTAGGCAGGCAGTAGTTTGGATCAGTCTCTGGAAAATGAATGCAGGTGAATGTAATGTCCGCAGAAAGCATGGAACCCCAGCATGTATGTGTGTGTGTACAGCTGCAGACGAGGCCCTCCTCTCGGGACCTGTACAAAGCTGCTCTGAAAACTCTGAAAATCATGACTTACACACTGAGCTTCAACCTAAAACACCACTTCCCGGCACTGGGGACATCAGCAGCACCACTAGCATAGAGTTATCTTTCATTCTTTGGAGCCTGGAACTTGGTGTGCCCTCGGTAGAGTTTGAGCATCATTTTAGACCCGTTATGCCCGAATGCTGCAGTGATGGCTATAGCAGTGCAGGGCTATTGAACACAGCTAGCGTGAAATGGCTAACGGTTGCGCGATAGCATTCAGAAACATCCCTTCCCAGGCTTGGTGCATTAATGCTATGGGTCCATCAGCACTTCAAAAATACTTAATGGACCTCATTTTTTTTCAAATAGTTCATTATGTTGTAGGCTATGTTCACTATAAACACTTGGAATTGTGCTTTGTTTCATTCGCACACATTTGAGTAAATCTGAGCGTCTGCCTGTTAGCTTGTTACAAACTAGATACTGAAAGCAGTCCTATTATGCAAAATTGACTTTTTAGAGCTTTTAACCATGTTGTTTCTCCGTCTCATTTACCCTCTCAAAGTTGGATTTAGCATGATTTATGCATGTTTGAGTAATCTTTATACTACCCCCATTTTCACCACCACCCACTGCTCTACTTTGTTCTCCAGTTTTATTTTCTTAATCAGTGTTGGGATTTGGCAGCGTCTCGTAACCATGTTAAAAAAAAAATCTGTTACTTGTTAGTGTGATCTGCAGCTCTTCATCAGAGGTGCAAACAACTGCACAAATCTTTGTCCCAGTGGGCAACACAAAAGTCATCAGAGTTATTTCTTTTATTACGTTTTTTTGATCAGTATCACAATTGAAAACTTATAAATTATAACATTATTATCCACGGGTTCCATAGATTATGACCATATACAAACAAGATGTCTTTTAATATTTACTGTCTCAGAGATGCAGGTCAAGCAGCATCATCTGTTGGCATTTTGCATACAGTTCTGTAAGGCAATGATATTTTCACATTTTAATCAGATATTTTACAGTAAGATAATGTGTAAAGGCGTAAATCCAAGTCTCACTATACGATATTGTCATGGTATGAACCTCACGATAACATATTTATTGCGATATCGTGGGAAAGGTCACGATATGATGGGGAGGCTCATGATTAGGGATGTAACAATATCCAAATGTCTCGGTAGGATATTTTCACGTTATACATCTCACAGTACGATATTTATTGGGATATTTTGTGGAAGTTAACAAAACTGTTAATATGCAACGTTTTCCCCTTAAAATGCCTTGACAAGACTTAATCCAAAGAACTAAGACTTAAAAGTGCTTAGCACTGTTATTTCTTCTTGTAGTCTGCAGTGAAATGGAGCAAAGTATCATGGTCTATGTAGTTCCCACCGTCTTTTTTTTAGTTATTGCTGCACCATAACTCTTAATTTAAGCAAAGAAGACTTGTAATTCGATATATTGTGATGGTCCACAATATTATTGTGAGAACCTTGACAATAAAATATCACGATATTTCGGCTATCATCACATCCCTAATGTAAAGTCTGTGTTGGGATCTGTTCCACTGTTTGACATCTTTTCAGTTAAAACATGCAGACATTTTTTTTTTACTTGTACTTGACTTTTCCCTATGTATTGGTCAAATACAAAGGGACAGTCTTGCCTCACTGTAGATATATAGTATAAGCAGCTCTTCAGGTCAAAATATGTCTGCTGTGTGCTGTTTGCATCTAATTAGAAAGCATTTTATTGTTTGTTAATCTGGAAGTGCAGCTTAGCATGCTAATTGTTGTTACTGTAACCCCACACTGGTCTCTGACAGTCGTGAAAAAAACACTTCGAAACTCATCACTGTGAATAAATGCGTACATATGGTAACTGAGGAATAACTTTGGACCACTGCAAATTGTTTAAAATGAATTAGCTCTTTTTTTCATGTTTTTAGGCAGTAAAAATTTGCTATAGCACCTTTAAGAAACCACCTGATCAACATTACCCATTACCCAACCGGTTTGCTAGTTACAGTTGTGGTTTATCCTTGTTAATTTCCACTTCAAATGCATGAAAACACAATTGTCTGTCTTTGTGTCTCATATTTAATAAGCTCTTTTTATTGTCTATAAAACCTGTCAGCGTGTGTCCAGGGCTGTGCGAATGATTCTTTCAAGGACATGTTATATCAGACAATCGCACCGGCACTGCTACGGAGCTAATGGAGCTTGAATGTGTAATGTTCCAAAAGAGTGGGCTCCTCAGTGCACTGTGACAGCCTCTGATTACACAAAGTGACAGTCTGGACACGGCAAGAGCCACTGGGCCTGTTCCGCACCAATCCTGTCTCAGTCTATCTGGTCTATGGAGCAGTCTGGAGAGAGTCTGAGGACCTTGAGTGCTCCCATGGGTGACATAAAGAATATGGTCAGTGGCCTGGTTTTTGGTCTGGGGCGAGGGTTTGTGTCCGTCAGTGAAAGCATGGATATAATGTGTTATTTTGAATTATTGCCAGTGACATTTTTATGACCTAATGCAGAATTTTAATTTGGCTCACTGCAATGTTTTACAATGATCCAATGCAGTGTTTTGCTTTCCTCTGAAGTTCATTTGCTATTTTGCAGCTGATGTCATCCACATTTCCTGGGCGTCTGATGCTAACTGTAAGCACTGTTCTGTCTGAAGCTCTGTTACTTATATTAGACTTCAATCTGAGCTTTCATTTCATGCTGTTTGACCAGAAAGAGCTGACTACACTGGAACTACTACAGGTAAGCTGGTTTGTTTGTCAATTTCACTCTCATCTTTTTATTGAGAATCAAACTCTTAAACAGGACCACGAGCATTTGTATTGATTTCAGATTCCTGAAAATGTGTCGTTTAAATCCATTTAATATTTTTTCTTGAGTTTTCAGACAATTTTATATACATATATATTTTTGGCTGTGTTTGCTAATGTGTGCATTGTGTCACCATGGTCACTTCTAAATATTCCGCCATAGACATACACTACCAGTCAAAAGTTTTAGAACATTTTCCATTTTTTTTACTACTGTTTACTGTTGACCAAAACATATTCTAAACTTTTGATTCATCAAAGTGTCGTCCTTTGGCAGATATAACAGCTGAACACAATTGTGGCTTTCTTTTTACAATAGAAATCAAATATTCTTCAGAAAGTTCTTACCAAGTCTGTTGCAGATGTTCCCATAAACCTGTGACACTTGTAGGTTGCTTCACTCTTCTGTTAATTTTCTTCCAAAACCAACTCAGTGGGGTTTAAGTCTGGAGACTGTGCTGGCCACTCCATGTTTTCAAGCTCACCTTGTTCTTTTTTCTTGAGAAAGTTTTGGCAGAGCTTGAACTTAGCTGTTCAGGACTTACCTTTGTACCATTTCAATCTCTTCACTGGACGTGCAAGACTTGAAATGCAATAAATAACTGGAAAAATTAAGGTGTTCTAAAACTTTTGACTGGTATTGTACATGAAGAACACCCCAGCGTGATATCACTGCAAAGTATCAATAGTGACCTTTGCAGCAAAAGGCAGGTAAATGTCTTCTGAAGCAATGGTATTAATTTGCCAGGTTCAAATACAATACAAATATCAATATAACATAAGAATCACTGTAATACAAGCCTAATTAGGGATGTGTTTTATTCGATATAATCTGGTGCATTTTATAGTGCAGTAGGCCTATAGTTACTTTTCTGCATAATTAGTTGTTTCGCTTGAACTTATGTGCAGGTGTATAGTCTTGTGAGTGCTGTTTTGGTCAGATACAAGGTCAGATTATATATATAAGATTTAGTTTTGAAAGTTCAGCCACATGCCATTTTTGGTTGAAGAATTTCTTTAGCCAATGACAGGCCTAGCATTTTAGAGGATGTTTAATGTTAATCTCTTGCTCTGGGGTGCTCCCTGTGGCACACTGAGGCTCTCTCTCTGGTTTCTGTCTCTGGATCTCTGAGGAGTGGGTTGTGTTTTGAAGTCCTGCAGGATGTTGACCGGTGAGCAGGTCATGCATGGCTCTCTTCATCCCGGTGGCCAGCCTGGACCACACATGCGCTGCCTGTCTGAATGTCACAGTGCGCCCCCTGAACCGCAGACACCTGCCCCCGCCACATTATTCCACAGCGCTATCTTTCATTTACCTGGCCACTTCAAAAGCCAATGCATAGTCAACAACCTTTGGGAGATGGGGTCAAACACATAGACTATTCTTTTTATTACCATAAATGTCAGCAGTTCTCTTCATCCTCTCACTCTTTTATTACTCTTCAAATGTCATATGTATTTGCAACAGTCTGAAGCCTGGGGAGAGAGCGCCACCCAACAAAACATGACACGTGTTCAGATGGGAGGTCTCTAATACCCTGATTCTGCATAGTGGAAAGGTTGTAATTCACAAATCTGAAAACAACCCCATCAAAAACATACCTGGAGTTGTGTTTTGTTTCATTCACATGTTTAACACACAAACCCTGCATATTTAGGCTGAGTTCTTCTCTCAAACTGAAAAGACTCCACTGTGTTTTTAAACTCCACACACCTTCACTAGAATCATTTGGATAATTTCAACCTGGAATTGCCCATTTCTACCACTACATGACATTACAAGGCTGCCCTACAAAGGCAAACGACCTTAACTCACCAGAGTGTGAAACTGTGAAAAATTACTTCAAAGTTTCTTTTTTGTCCAGACTAAAGTATAATATGTAGGGCTCCCAAAATTTGACAACTAGCTGCTATAATGAAGAAATATTTGTATGCAAAAAATACTGAGCTTAAAATTGACCTTTGCCCCTTATTTGGCAGTTCCTCTACTCTGCCTTTGTATCATGAGCCAAAAATAAGGAGTCGTGCAAAGGCAAAAGGCATGACTGACACTGTTACTGCCATGTGACACTGTTACTGCCTTTTGCCTTTGCACGACTCCTTATTTTTGGCTCATGATACAAAGACAGAGTACAGGAACTGACAAATAATGGTCAAAGATGAATTTTGAGCTTAATATTTTTCACAATATTTATTCACAGGATAAAGGAGGTCTCAAATACTCCAAAAATTACATTTATTTTATTAACATTATATCATAGCTTAGCAAGAGTCCATTTTGTGTAATATAGGACCTTTATAAGGCCTGAACCTGATTGTGGATTATATTGTAAAAGCTGCTAATATGAATGCGAATGTGAAATATAATCTATTTTATATAGCATTTTCTCAACTAATAACTAATACAGAATCTACTGATGAAGTCACCTTTGTTATTCAATCAGGCACATTGTTACTGAGAATCATGGGAAACTGCCTGACACTTACCCAGACACTGAAATACTGTGACATCGTACCATCAAAAGTCTCACAATAATATCAGGGACTGTCACAATATATCGAGCTTCTGAACATCGGGAACTACATATCCCATGATTCATTTCAGTGCAGACAACATGAAGAGATATGTTTTTTACTTGAATTCTTGGGATTATGACAGAAATACTTCACACCAAAATCTTGTCAAGGTATTTTAAAAACAAAAAGTATTCCATTTACAATTACATTAGCCTCTTCGAAATATCGCATTAAATATCGTACTGTGAGATGTTAGAGACTGGAGAACTATAAGGAAACAACTGTGTGACACCCCCAGAAGAAACTGTGATTGACATGACATAGGGTTATCTATTACACAAGGGTGAGTTGTTGTAGAGATGTATGGAGCATTATCTATTATGTAAGGGTGAGTTGTTGCACAGTTGTACAGAGAATGGTATGAATGTAATCCTGTATCTCTCGCTGTTTTTAGTGGAGGTGTGGAGATGTGTGCAGTGGGTGAGCAGGAGTGTCCATCATGAGAACAGTTTGTCCAGTGTCCTCCTGCCCCTCACTGTGACAAATACCATGGTGTAATATCACAGTGGCAGGAAAGACTAAAAGTTAAAACCAAAACCCGACGCATGGTTTGAAATCAAAGTAATATGTGAAAAAATAAAAAGTATCACCAATAAAAGAAATAACAAACACGGAATTGAAAATGGAATTGGATCGTTGCAGAACTCACAAATGATACAGATAGACAAGCTGGGAAAAGCCATTCTTCTTAGTGGGAGGTGAACAGAGAAATTCTAAATCGACTTAATATTTTTGTGCTCTTCACTTTTTGGATTTGTTCCCACTTGGGAGTCTTGCAGAAAGTATTGTGAATGAGTGGAACAGTGCTTCACAATGGCACATTAGCACAAGACGGTGGCCTGGAGGTACGTGCTTGTCATGCAGCTGCTGTGGAGGCTCCCATTGGTCTCAGTGCTGCCTAAGCTCTTATCCCACGCTGCATGCATAATGAGCTCTCCAAAATGCATAAAATGAATTTGTTTCCTCACACTTGACAGTCGCGCGTGCTGTCGACACAGAGAGCTGTTCACATGTGGAGCGTGTCCGAGCAGAGGCCCATTAGTGCTGACTGGTGCTGACGAGATGAGAGGGTGTCACGGGGAGGGGTGGGTGTGTGGGAGAGCACCTAATTGAGAACGGGTCACTGGAAGTTGGAGTGCATGTTGTCAGAGGCACTGAGGTGACATGCACTGTGCTGTAATCATCACATATTATGGAAATACCTGGCAGGCTCATCACATATTTATTTTATTTTTCAATGAGGATCGCTTGTGAAGGCTGTAAGATCACATTATTCTTCAGATCAGATGGAGGTCAGTTAGGAATAGCTGATTATATGGAAAAGCAGGAAATATATATTATAACAGATAAATAATATATAACAAAATGGATGCAAAGGATACAAATGTAAGTGTAATGAGAGGGAAAACACAGAGGCTTATATTAAAGCTACCATCTGTAATTAGATTGACCCAGGCCTGTTGTATTCTCACATTTCACCACTAGATGCTTTCAACATTACTGCAGTCTGACAGTGTGACATCTTTGGTCTGTTGGAAAAAGACCAGAGAGCACAGGTGAGCTTGAACAAAGACCAGATGAGGGTTGGGGGAACAGGGTTCACATCTACTGGTTGAAAAATATCGAATTGAAACTTGAAATCTAAAATCTAATATACCAAAGCCTTGACCTTATAAATAAATAAATATTATGTAGATATAATATATAGGCCAATGCAAAAATATGTTTTAAATTCAGTAAAATATCAAAGATTTCCTTGAATCATTTTTAAATTTCATTGCTGATGTGCTGCGTCTTGCCTGATGTGAAAATTGGCTCCATAATTTGCAACGTCTAAATCACAGGGAAAACTGAGCTCCGATATGACACATTTTGGAACATGAAAATTACGATTTTAACGAGTATTGTATCAATGAATATCTTCATTGGTTTCAAAGTAAAAGTGAGTAAAGATTTAGCGGCACTGTGTAAGCGGTGACTGCTCTTGCCTCACAGTTTTCCTTGTCCTCTTTAGATAAACTGGTTATTTTCCCTTTGGAACGAATTTGTCCATAGTGGTCTCTTTGATTAGCTATAAACATGAACTATATGTACGAGAAAGCACTATTTGGACTCAATTAATTTGCTCTATAGGGGTGTTATGGTAAAGCATTTCCCCTTAATTTGACAAGTATAAACCAAAGTTAATGGAGCATATTTAGAAGTGTGCAAAGCCTTACCTAAAGCTGCTCCAGAGAATCCTACATAGAAAAGAACAATGCACAAAAGTGGTGACCTACATACAAACACAGAACATGATTATTTATAAAGCTATTGTAAATGTTTGAGGTCACACCCCTTTATTTGAGATCTGAATATAATTTTAGCTTTACGTGTTTGTGTGTATGTAGTTACGGAGGGAGCGGAGGGTTATTTTGTTGCATTAGGGAAAACAAATGAGCACAATGGGACAATTATATTTTTGCTTAGCACCACTGCACTCACATCGAACGTTATCAGACCATGTGCAAAATTAAGGTCACAGCTAATTAGCTCAGTGGGCTCAGACTCATGTTGCAATTAGTTTATTTTTAACTCGTCTACAGGTGCTGCTTGCTCCGCTACATGCGTTTACAAGGATATGCTATGGGTTAAAAGAAATGCTGCACTATTTATTTTGGTATTAGCGGGAATCTTCATCCACACAAACACAAACGCAGCTACTCCAAAACAAGCTAAAGAAATATTAAAAATTTAAATAAAGTTACAGATTGGATTATACATATGAATATAGTAATGTACCATGTAAAACTGCTAGTCAGATGCACATGCTCTCCAGTTCGTATAAAAAAAAAAAAAAAAAAGAAAAAAGTACAACCAGTTAAATGTATGTGTCCCAGGTGTGTGCTACTTTCCAGGGAGTTATGGGAATTTTTCATACATGAAAAATGAGAAACAATAAAAAATTTAACTTCAATCTAATAAAACACAAACTAAAATGTCTCATTCCTTGATTAAAGGTACACTGTGGAAAATTTTTGTTGGCCGTCCGTCACCTGCTTGTTTCTATAGATATATCATTGCACTGTCTGGATTTTTCCACAGTGTGACATTAAACAGCTCTATGTTTATATTTATTAAGGTGGTTGTGTAGCTCAAAAATACCTCGAATAGAACAGAACCTCCACAGATCTGACCTGTAATTTGGTTTGATCTCCATGAAGACAGAAAGGTTTAAAACCATACTGTGAAACATTCTAGATAAAGCAATAACATCTCCACAGGGAAAAGGATTTGACGTACCCTCTTCCAGAAAAGTTACGCAATGCACCTTTAAAAGGTGAGACTAAATATTGTATTCTATTTTGCATAATATTTACTGTATTTGGAAATTAATCTAGAACATAGTTGATGTGCAATAGCCTGATTCACCAGCCAGTTTCACTTCGTGGAAACCGTCTGACCTCGCAGCATTAGGATTTGTTTTCTAGTAACTGGAGAGAAATGAGATTGAGCGGAGGCACTAGGTGGCGCCAGCCTTGCTAGATGTGCGAAAACAGTAACAAAACAAAAACAACAACAAATATTTTAACAAATTTGAAAAGGAAGCATATCCAGTAGTAAAAGTATATATTCATAGTAGTTAGAGGTCACTGCCCATTCCAGCTCATGTGGCTTTTGGTTCATTCAATATGAAATACTCTCACAAAGTGGTTTGCAGACTTTATAAATGTGCCAAGGCAGTGACTCCTCTGGACCCACTTGTTTAATCAGCTCTTCCCCTTGTGTGCTTGCTATATTTTATGAATAGTGTTAATGCATTTGCTCTGTATCCCAGTGAACGTGAGGAGCTGGGGGTGAGGTAATCGAATGGAAACGCGGGCACCAAACTGGTTTTGCTCCCCCGGGCGTGGGAGCGTTTTCTCCTCTGCAGATAGAAACATCCCCTGGACTCCTGGGACGCACATCTGAAATTCATCCCTCACTTCTCTCAGGTGGATATAAATACCAGAGTGGAGCCGCTTTGTCCCCAAGTACAAGGCTGGAAATGGATGGGAGCGCTTCAGAAGGTGGCAAAGTGCTCGCAGCCAAAAGTGCTGTTCTCAGCCCTATCTCCCCAAATAAAAGCAATCAGTAAAATATTAAGCCAGCGATCCACAGGTACAATGCTGCGTGCTGTCAAGGACTGGAGAGACCAATGACACAGACTCTCACTTGGGCTATAAAAAACTTCTCCAAAGTTTTGTATGCAGAGTGTTTTGTTGCAGGCGGTGAGGGCATTAGTTTGCCCACCGCCCTTAAGTGAACAAAAGTGGCACTTGGCAAGGGTGTGCGCTTTCCCCTTAGCTTTTTGTGTGGGCCATAAAACATGCACAATGACAATGGGGTTATACTCCAGCAAGGTACGTGACCAAGATGTGGGGAAGGGTCTGTTGGCGGTCACTCTCTCCACGTGACTATGCAATTGACAAATTTGCTACTTTGGTGAAAGAAAAAGAGAATAGAGAACAGCTGCAGTAGAGCTTTTATGATTAAGTGGTAAATGTTATCTTAGGCTCCCAAGATTTGTATTTGTCGATGAGTGCTTTTATTGGTATTAAAATAATTTATATGGACACAGCTGACACAGCCCCTCCCCCCTGTTTTATTATTTTTATTTTTTTTACCAGAAAATGTGCTTTAAAATTATAATTTTTTTTACTATCATTAACTATAATTTTTACTATAATTTTTTGTATTTTACTGAATAATTTACTCTTATGTATAAATGTTTTGTTTTTAATTTCATGTATACTCTTTATTCATTTCCTTGAGCTTGTGGAAATGCCACACCCATAGACTGTATATATAAAAATACAGTTAACCTGCTAGCCGTCTTGTTCCAAATAGGAAGAGAGCATGGGCCCACCTTCAGCTCCATTGACTCCAGCTCCAATTCACTTTATATTGGAAAAACATCATCCCTATCTTCATAGGTGCTGCTTTTGGTCTTACAATTTTGTTTTAAACCACTCTAGATGATCCTGGTGTTTTTAATTTGCTATTTTGTCTGTAAATCAATTCCTATTCCTAACACGGAACTCGGCTCCAAATTAGCCCCATTACTGCCAGCCTTGGTGAGCTTCATTTGACTGGAGCCGACCACAGTGGATGACGTCACACTCACTTAGTCCACTTCTTTTATAGAGGCTACACCCCCTTTTAGATGATTAGTTAATTCATTCACATATCAAGTCTTTAGTCTACAGCTTTAAGTCACAGTTTGATTGGCAGCTGTGACACTGTATAGAAAGATGGGAAATACATTTTTCGCTGAATTAACATTCCACATTTTGATTTATTATAAGTGCACCTAACCTTTTATTTACATGTGGGGATAGCAAATCAACAAGAGGAGTATGTCTGACTTCGCATCCTCGCTACGATGTTTTATGACAGACACTAAAGATAATGTTCCGATAACTGTGCGTGATTTGTGTTTTGGCCCTGTAAACAACATGAGTGCAGGCGGATAGATCACGCCATTAGTGATACAGGAGATCGGAGGCATGCGGCCCGTGAGCTAAGATTTACTCCTCACCTTGCCCGTTTGTGCAGTTATAATTATGTCAGCGTAAATCTGATTTTTTACTGCCTAAGGGAAAGAGGCACTTAGTGAATTCACAGCGTCATAATCTGCCATCTTCATCTTCTCTACAGGCTATGGAGGCAGGGATGTACGCACAGTAGAAATCTAGGACAAACATCACATGTGAGTGAGTCATGACTGTGGAAATATTAATTACGGTATAGAAGCAGCATAGTCTCGGGGTACCGTCTAAAATTAAACACAGAATGAGTGTTGCGTGCCTTGTGTTTCGCTTTGGCCCCAGGAGAATGAGACCACCACTGCTGTACTGTATACACTGCTCCTAACATTTTGTATCACAAGTGGGGGTCTGTTATATGCTGGGATTAATTCTGCTTCCTGATTTCCCTCGTCAGCCTAAAACATACACAATGGGCTAATCTCGTCCTGACCACAGAACTATTTTTATAATCTCTTTTATCTGGAATATCAATAGTACAGGTGCACGATGTAACTTTTTCACGGGGGTCCTCCATCTGCTTGTCTCCATGGAGATTTTACTGCTTTGCCTTGAATGTTTCACAGAGTCCCATTAAAGGGCCTAAATCACATGAAATTTAACTTTAAGGCATGTTAGGAGTTGTGTTTTGTTTCAATCACACGTTTGCGTAATTCTTTATTATAGATCTGTCTACATCTCCAAAGCTGAAAATGCTCTGTTCCACCTTGTGATGTCATGAAGCGGTAATTAACAGCTATGTTTTACCCATAGACTGTATAAAAGTAGTGGACTAAGTGAGTGTGACGTCACCCATAGCGTTCAGCGCCGCTCAAATGAGGCTACGGTTACAGGAGTGAATATGGAACCAGGCTCTATGTTATGAACAGGATTTTTTTGATGGACAAAATAGCAAAAAATAAATAAATTCAGGATCATGTAAAGCGGGTTAATACTAACATTTTAAGATCAAAATGACAAGGCTCACTGCAGCAGTTACAGAGAGAGGGAGATCCCAATGTAAGTCAATTGGAGTCAGGGTCAGAAGGAGCCAGAAGAGCCTCCTGGCGAACTTCCTATTTGGCACGTGGCAGCTAGAGCGTTACAGTGGTCTATGGTTTTACCCTTTTAGTGTATAGACTTTAAAATGGACTTGGAGAGCTTCCTGTATTACCACATGACATCACATCACTAAATATGCAAGGTTTGTGTGTTAAACATGTGTGAATGATACAAAACACAACTCCAGGTCTGTTTGTGATGAGAAAATAATATCATAACATAGATCAGAAAAAAAGCGTAATATAGGCCTTTCAAACTTATCTAGCTTGCATTTATTCAATTACAGGTGTTTTATTGCTACAAAACTGCATTCTAATGGTAGCCAGATTCATCAGCCAGTTTCATTTTGTGGAAGCCATTGGACCGCTCAGTATTAGGAGACGTTCGCTTGACAGTAGATGGGTACTTTTTTTATTTGACCAATCGCTGCTATTTGGTAATGCACCAAATCCCGTAGGAAGAAGGGAAATAATGTCTTTCCCCTTGATAAAATTCACCAAACTTTCTCTTTGTTCCGGTTTTAAATCCTCGATATCAGGAATCGTTGCTAACACAGAAAACTGTCTTCTTCGTCTACATTCATCTCGACTGCTTTGTTTACTGTTGTGCTGTACTACAAAAACCACCCAGACAGGCGCTTGAGTTTGATGTCATGGCTTCACAGCACTTCGCTGATTGGCCAGTGCGCGGTCTACAACTTCTGGGATTCTTGCAAACCATCTATGGTATTCCAATTCCTGACCTAGTCACTGGAGAGAAATTAAATTGAGCAGAGGCACTAGAGGTCGCCTTTCCACAAATCTGACCATTAACTTGGTAGCATCTGCTTGAATGAAGACAAATCTTATGCTATACTTACTGTGGAACATTTCAGAAAAAGCAATAACTTCTCCATGGAGACAAGCAGGTGGCTGACCCCCCACCAGAAAAGTTGCATCATGCACCTTTAAGTTGTACTACATTGGGCCTTTGTGCTGACAGGGCTTTTTTCTGAGCCTCTGTGGAGCACCAAGGTCATAAATAGGGCTGGAGGTTCATTCCACAATCTATTAGCAAAACCAGGGGCTGTAAAATAGCTAAGAGCAGCCACCCATGTGGAGGGCTTGTCTAAAGGTTGTATAATGAGTGTGTTAGAGACATTATTATAAAGCCAAGACTGTGGAGTGCATGGGTGATCTATCTGCACCTGAAGAACTGAGGATGCAAGAAATAACAAGGTTGTCAGATTGGTTATTAAAGCTGCACTAAGTAACTTTTCTGATGGAGGGTTGGATGTCTACACGATATTACTTTTCTAACTGTTCTTTCCAAACTATTAAATTAAAGGTGCATTGTGTAACTTTTCTAGTGGGAGTTCTGTCAAATGCTTTTCTCTTCTGAGGAGATGTTATTGCTTTGCCTGGAATGTTTCACAGTATGGCATTAAACTTTTCCATCTTCATGTAGACCAAACCAGTCCAAGTTACAGGTCAGATCTGTGGAGAGGCAATCCCGCTCACACTCAGATTGTCTGTTTTTCTAGGAATTTTTCAGCTATAAAACCACCTGAAATTTAATAAATGCGAGGTCTTAAATGTTTCATGCCATACTGTGGAACATTGCAGGCAGACCAATGACATATCCATAAAAACAAGCAGGTTACAGTCCCCCAACCAGAAAGTTACATAGTGCACCTTTAAACTTATCTACCACAGTTTTGATCTATGGAAAGGCGAGCCCACTCACAGTAAGAATTCATGTTTTCAAGGTATTGAGAAATGAAACACCTGCAGCTGAACACATACAAGAATGATACGTTTAATACCATACTGTGGAACCTTATGAGTCAAACCAGCTCCATGGAAACAAGAAGGAGATGGACCATCCACCATAAAAGTTACACAGTGTACCTTTAAGAATGTAAAGTAATTGCCACATTAGAATACAGGATTCATCCAAGTAATGCAGTTAAGTTTGTCATACAATGTTTAGTAAAAAAATTATAATAAAAAATACAGTGGATTTTAGCCTCTTTCACCCAATCTTGACTAAAAATGTCCAAATAGCAACCACATAGTTTGGAAAATGAGGCTAAAACAAGGAATTCCACCAGGCTTTATAAATCACTAAACGGTGCAAAAGTAAATTCAAACTTGTTTAGAACAGCAAAAGAAAAGCGCTCTGCTCAATACTAAATCACTTGCAATGTACTTTTTCTAAGATTTATTTCTCAGTCAAAAAAAAAAAAACCTTTATATGTGACACTGCACTTTTAGTTACAGAAGAGTTTTCACCAGTTTCAAGCAAAAGTCTGACACTAACCCAAACTGTCAGCGTGTAGTTGATGATTGGCCTTCACCTGCACCTATCTCCAATCCAAGAGGTCACGCGGGGGTCAGCTCCGGAGCCTGAAGCAACCTGGCTCTGCACACCGCCCAATGAAGCCATCACCGCTGTGTTGTGCTAATACTGCAGCAGCCTGATTGTTGACCACTTGGCTGAAGGGAAGTGTGCAAAGCTCCGAGGCGCATGAATCATTTAAACTCTCCAAAGCTCCAGGGACCCACACCCGGAGAGAACAGGCTCCGCTACTGCACCTCTGCTAAGCACCATTTCATCTGAGAGCCCATTTCTATAAACAAAGAGAGGAACGCTACAATGTCCCTCTCATCTGCTCGCACAAAAACACTCTTTAGTGCCACTTTAGTATTTAGAGCATGTCTGCAAGTAGCGTACTCCTCGGGCAGCGTTTTCTCACCACTCCCGGCCTATCTAATTAATGCAAATGTATCTGGAGCTGCCGGAAAGTTGAAAAAGTCACAGAGGCGGATAGCATCTTGTTGCTGTGGGACATGAGCGTAGGATGCACACTGAGCTGCAGTTCTCCACGCAGGCACAGACTCTTTCATGTGGAGTGATTGCATTGCTGTGTGCTAATATTAAAGATCATTTAGTCGGTTTCAAAAACAACGGAATTCGCAGCTGCTTTGGGATTTCCTGTTCCCGGAAACAAAGCAGTAATATATGTAAATGCAATGCAGAAAAGTTGGAATGAGTAAGAATAAAAAGATATTGGGTGTTAAAGCTGAAGGAGTGTTAGAAGGATCTGATATAAAGCAAAGAATTTCAGCTTTTCAATTTTTAAATTGAATAAGGTCGAGTTACTAGTTTTCATTCTCTTTCTGTACTTTGTATACAACTTTGTATTGGTGACTTCCCACTGTGAGTCTACAAGTGAGAAAAGCTTTATATTGACCATGTTAAATAATATGAACATTTGGGTTTCTTGCATGGCTCCTTCAATAGGCGGGTTTTAACATTGTGAAATTTTACGGGTGGGTATGCGGGTGGGTACTGATTACACACGGGCAGGTCAGGACTAAATCAGGACTAAATCAGGACTAAACCAGGGCTAATCTTGGACTTAAGAGAGAGAGAACCCCAAGCCCTTGGAACAGGGTGTTCGCAAAGCGTGATCGAGCCACAGTTGTGCTCACCTCCGCACCGGTCCTTTTACTTGCGGTCACTCAACGGACTACGCGGACGCACCTCCGGACCTGTCCCAACAGTGAGTCCTGGTTTAGTTCTGGTTTAGTCCTGGTACAGTCCTGGAATCAGTCTTGGGTTAGTCCTGGGTCAGTCCTGGTTTAGTCCTGGTTCAGTCCATGGCATGTGCGGTGCAAAAGTACGGCATCTCGATCAGTGTTTCTTGTGCTCCATAAATAATGCCTGTGGAGTGAGGACAGTCGAGTCGGATCTGTGAAATTGTATTCGTAATGAAGAAAGTGGAATCGTTTCGTTTAATTTTGTGATTGTAATTCTTGAAGTCGTAAATTTTCAAATGGTAAATGGTCACATTTTTCTATAGCGCTTTTCCACCTTCAAGGCACTCAAAGCGCTTTACAACAAGGAACCACTCACCCATTCACACACACATTCACACACCAGTGTACGCAGACACTGTGGGCAAGGTGGGTTAAGTGTCTTGCCCAAGGACACAACGGTAGCATTCATCTGTGGGAGCTGTATTGTATTTTGATGTTTGCTTAGTTAGAATGCTTTAAATTTGTGTGTGATTTAACTTTGGTAATATCACGGGTGCGGGCGAAAATGGACCGGTGCAGGACTCTGCTACAGATATGGTACATCAAGTTCAAATTACAAATCAGATATTGCATCCTGTTTTAAGTTACTTGTGTAGTAGTTTTCCCAAATACTTTTTTAGTCTTACTTGAGTAATTTCTTTTACCACTACTTTGTACTTTTGCTTAAGTAATATTATTTTGAAGTAACAATACTCTTCCTTGAGAATATTTTTACCCACATAACCACCTCTGACAACAATACATAAAGGTTAATGGATTTTGAGCAGACATTTCTTTTATTACCCCCAAAACAACAAATCCAACTCTCTGTAGAAAACAGCTAATTAAAACTACATTATTACTGGACCATTGGATCAAAACTTTGAGTGCTTTAGTGTGAGAATTAGCGAAGTGGTAGAGTACAACAATAAGCCTCTAGCTAAATAGTACACAATTTCATATTAAATCAGATTGAAATAATAAAAATGTGAAGTTCCAAACTAGTAAAATTTTGTATCCACAATTATTATAAAACTACATACTCAGTACAGTGGCTCCTACACTTGAGTAATATATCACATCCACATCTGAAAACAGCAACTATATGAACTAAGAATACTTTTATCAATGAAACAAAAATGTGTTCTTTGCCCCATTCTCTGTATTGGATTCAGTTTCAAAGACAGTTTTTATAGACTTAGCTGCAGCCGCGATAGATCTCTACACTATTGTTTACAAAGAGCCCCCAGCACCTCTGAACAAACATCACAAAGTGGAGAGCTGACAGACAGCCCGCAGTGGTGATCGCGCGCGCTTCCCATCGATCCAAAGCTCCGAGACGCTGGAAGATCTGGGGGAGACGAAAGACTATCCCTCGCTGTCTGCTCGCCACAGACACTGGTCCAGGTACATTCAATTACTACTGTCTTCTGCCTCTAAGCGATGCCATTATGAAGCAGCCTCACAACAATTACAGGCAGAGAATGCATTCAGCGAGTCAAATGAAGTGAAACAGGAGATCAGAGAGACGAGGGCTTGTCTCTGAGGACCTGGTGTAAAAAGGTTTCAGAAGCTCCCTGCTCAGAAGACAAGAGCACAGGGAGAGAATGGCTACAGGTTGCATTTCCTTGAAGCAGAGTCCAATCTCGGAAAACAAAGGTCTCCAAGGATGTTTTTTGTTTGAGTTTTAAAGTCTTCATGCTCTGAGTCAAACCTGTGTAGTTCAGCTTATACCTTAAAGGCAATGTACCTGAGTTTTACTGTCTTACAATGTGAAAAATCAACTAGTTTATTTTTCACAGAGCACAGTTATTCTTCACTTACTGTACCTTATGCATTCTGAGCATCTTAATTATTCACCCTGATGAGTTTAGAAGTGCTTTTAACAACCTTCAGAGACCAACGTGGCACTTGCTGTCATGGTAACGTAGCAGCAAACCAAGAACTTTCTGATCTCTATGATAACTTTTGCTCAAATACATAAAAAACAAACAAACAAAACAGGAGCAGGGATTTTATGATCTGGTTCTAATTTCATCTTTCTCAACTCTTGTGTTCCAACTTTTGCATCCAGACTTGCTTCGAAGTCCAACCCCTGAAAGGACAGAAGGGGCCATTCTGTCTGAACTCTTTGTTAAGCATCTGTTTTTTAATTTCTTTCTCAAACATACACGATAAACTTCTCTTTCCAATTTCAAAATCCATCCAGATCTTCATCCTTAAAGTCTATGTTCAACATCTGAACCTCCAGGTCCTCTACCAAGTTTGACCGATCATTACCTCCAACCCTTGTGTCTTATGTCTTGGTCTAACTTCTGATACCTACATTCTCTCCATACTCTCCATAATGTCTGTCCATATATTCAACATTAGACCCCAACCTCATTGTCCAACATGGCCAACTTCTGTACTGTGTGTCCATCCACCAACAGCCAATTAAATCCAGCTTTATTTTTAGAACATTTGAGCAGTTGTAGAGCTTAACACTGTAAACCAAAGAGCGTTACACAAAGTGTATGCCACAAAGCAGATTAAAGACATGAAAGCAAAATCAAAACAGTAACTTCATCCATGTTAAAAGGGATTTAAAAACAGGAAGTGAATTAATCAGTCTGATGTTCACAGGAGCTTGTTTCAAAGTCTATAGAGCCAGAGAAAAATAGCTTCTTTTCATCATCATCTCTCTTTCGTCTCCACCTAAATTCTATCCCCAATCATCAAGTATGAACAAGGGAAGAAGAGAGAAGCGTGGAGAGGAGGAGAGAGACTTAAAGGATCCATATTACGCTATTATCTGATCTTTGTAATAATGTTGTTTTCTGATCAAAAACATACCTGGAGTTTTGTTTTGTTTCATTCACACATGGTTTAAAATACAAACCCTGCATATTTAGACTGCATTCTTCTCTCAAACAGAAAACACTCCACCTTGTGATGTCATGTGGTAATACAGGAAGTGCTCTACTGTGTTTTTAACTCCACACATCTTCACTAGAACCATTTGGATAATTTCAGTTCTGCAATTGCCAGTTTGTACCCGAACAAAAAGTAAGACATAGCTGTTAACTTGAAAATTACCACTACATGACATCACATGGTGGAACAGAGCATTTTGAGCTTTGGGGATGTAGACAGACTAATAATAAAGGATTACTCAAACATGTGTGAATGAAGCGAAACACAATTCTGGGTATGTTTTTGAGGAGGCAAAAATATTATAGCATGACTTTAATTTCACAAGAGTCAGTTTTGCGTAATATAGAACCTTAAAATGAAGCAAAGTGGATGAAAAGATGGAGGAAAGACTGTAGTGTGGAAGATGGAGCAACCTGTTCCAACACAGAGCCCACAACAGCTGCTCCACTAGCATGAGAGTGGTTGTCCAAATGTTTTATAGGTTGTCTCCCGACATTCTAAACTGCCCATAATTTTAAATTGAGCTGGAGGGCAGAATGGAAGACTTTGGCTTTCAATTTGGCTGTCAAAATTTATATTTCTTGTCTTGGTTTGTTGTTAATATCTCTGTAATTACTTGGCCTGTCTACACGAAACAGTTACTGCCACAAAAAAGTCCAACATCTTCTCTGTCAGCATGAATAGACAAAGAATAGATTTGTTTTTTTCTAGCTTTAAAAGTGCACTGTGCAACTTCTCTGGTGGAGGGTCTGCTACCTGTTTGTCTCCATGGAGATGCTATTGCTTTGCCTGGAATGTTCCATGGTAATTCCTTCTGTGAATAGGGGCGACTCTCCATAGATCTGATCTGTAACAGCGTAGTGTTGTAACCTGTTTGTCTCCCTTGTGATAGATAGGTTAAATGTGCACTGTGGGACGTTCTAGACAAAGCAATAACATTTCCACTGATACCAGCAGGTGGGAGACCCTCTACTAGAAATGTTGAACCAATTTCTAACAAAAGAAAAAAAAAAATCTGGGCAAACGTTTGTGTATTTTCAGTTTTAACATTTCTTCTAAACACGGTGAATTGCCCATCGATTATAAAGACCCCTGCACACATGAAATTATAATCACTGCAGTCTATTCAATACAATAACATCTCTTTTCAATTTTTTATTTTTATTTCAACACCATCTAACAGTAAACCTCCTGAGACAAACCTAATAGCTACTTCTGGTGAACAATTACTTTCAATACAGTTAAGTGTTCTGTGATGTAAATGTTTAAAGGGGTTGCAGCACGGAAGCCCTCCTCTCAGCACTCACAAACTCATCATTCATCCTCTGTGGCCCTGAGCTCCGTGCTGTGATACAGTGAAAACTACAGTCCTCAGCTTGTTTTGAAGTGTAAGTGTGCGATGCAGCAGGTCGGCTTTATTTATTTGAGAAAATGTAGAGAAAGAGTTCAGAAAAATCCCGTGTGATTTATGGAGCTACAGAAATGGACTTGCCTTACAGGTGTAACTTTAAACTGATGAGGGAAATATTAAAGTTGCTGCACATGACCCATAAACTGTATAAAGAAGTGGACTAAGGGAGCCTGACGCCACCCACAGTGATCGGTTCCAGTCAAATGAAGCTCATCGAGGCGGCAGTTATAGGAGCAAATTTGGAGCCAAGTTTCACAGCGAGTATCACAGCAACCAAAGATAAACAGTTTATGATCCGAGCTTTATCCTTGTAGTTGAGCAAATATTAGCCCAGTGCTTCTTAATTATTTTCTGTCAAGCCCACCCTAGGAAGAAGAAAACATTTCAGGCCCCCCCCACTCCACAGAACCACTACCAAACGTGGACAAATCGCATCCTCGCCTTCAGTCGCCAACATACAAGAGCAAATGTTTTAGTCACGTCTCCAGAGCAACTCCCGGGACACAAGCAGCATTGCGCTCACCTGTGTCATGAGGCGGTCCGCTCCTGTGTTCTCCGAGTCTTTAAAGATGATGTCCGTGTTATAGTTCAGGGCACTTGCATCATCCAGCATGACAGAAACCATTTCTAATGCTGCAGCAGTATCAGCTCCTCTACTTTTTGGTCACCTTATATAAGGCTAACAGAGTTTGGTGGTTTACTTATTCACATAGCGGGATGATTATTGGCAATATCCGGCACGTTTTCCCTGAAAAAACTCAAGCGGCTTATCAGCGTGATTGAGGTACAATGTCTTTAAGCAACGCCATAATTTATTTGGCTTCATGCTGTCCGCTGGCAACATTTGTAGACACAGTAAACACAGCGGTCTTTCCTCTTTTCTCATCATAGTCACAGTGAAGCCAAGCGCCACATAAGCTTTACATACAGTTTGTTCTCTGCACTTCATACCTCCCGCTCTGTGCTGTGTGTGCATTTGCTTGGTGCAAAAAAACCCCAATACTATAGCACTGATACTCCCTGTGCACACTCTGACAATGAGAGCGTCACTGCCAACTACTGTAGTGGATGTGCAATTACACATCCCCGGCATCAGTGCGCCCCACTATTTCAGTACTGGGAGTGTGCTCTTAGCATGCTAGTTGATTTTAGCTTTTACTGTTAAACTCTGCTCTGGTCTCTGAACATAGTAAAAAAGCTAAATGCATCATGGTGAATGAATGTTACAATATATACAATAAACAATACAATAAATGTTACAAATGTGCTTGGAAAGTGATGAATAATTTCACAATCTGTTTAAAATGAAACAGTTCTGTTTTTCATGTTTTTAACACAGTAAAAATCAGGCAGACAACACCTTTAATGTTGTCCTAATTATGAATCATATCCATTTGACCCGACCTATAACACCGTTGCATGGAGCAATCTGTCAAGACCATTGCACAACCCCGTTCCGGTAGTACATTTCTCATTCATTTTTCCCCATTGACATTCTGGGAAAAACAGAAAATAAAATGTTTTGAAAGCATAATCAGCTTCTTGGTGACTAATAAGCATAATACTATTTAAAATCTGTTTCTCAAACTTTATAAACTGCAAACTTATTAAAACATTTCACAGAATCTTGTATTTTAAATGTGCTTTTTGGAAAGCCGCATTATGGAGATCAGTTAGCACATACAGTAGCTGATTAGCCTCTGCAATGCCTTTGAACTCTTATAATTGAATTTTTTGAAAAGTCTATGCGGATATTTATATCTGGAACTGGAGCAGACTTCGAAGTATGCCGGATTGTTGAGCTCCATACTCTTTTGCTAGTGTGACAGTCAGTACCCTACCTAGCTGAAGGAGTCACCTATTGGACAAAAGCCATACTTCCAAACAAGATTCCCACCCTGCCTCGGAATCAGACCCACAACCTTTTTACTGTGAGGCACAAACAGTAACTACTCTACAACTGTGCCGCTGCCCGTTCAGCACAAAAATCACAACAACAAAGTGCTTAAGGGCTATTTTAATATTTACAGCCCCTAAATCGCTCTCACAAACCCTTTGGCCAAAAGCCTTGACATCCAAAACTGTAAATATATTTAATGGAAATGCACAAGCTCTACACTTTGTTAATCACATAATCACCCCCACTCCTCTCGATTACTCCCGCAGGGTTCCTCTTGCCTGTTGAGATTCACATGTCATAGCTTGTTGCCAGGTTGGTGTTATTATCTCTGACATGTCAACTATAAAGCAAAATGAAAAGCCACTATTGATTTTACCTGCCTGCTATGGTTTTTGAATAGCTGCTAAGTGGCCCACCTCAGGCACCTTTGAGGTTCCGGACTTGTTCGAAGAATCACTTTCTATTATGAAGTATTAAAGCGATGCCTGGAAGAATCAAAATAAACTACAAAAAGGTTGACTGTGCACATTGTTCTTTTAAGGTAAGTCTTAGATAAACAAGAAGCTGTCTGCAATTGTCGTCTGTGAGATCCAAAGTGCAATGTCTCAGCAGTGTAAAAAGAAACATTATTTGAATAAAAATTAAATAACAAAATGAAAATGTACAAACAGTATTTTAAGGTCCCTATTATGGACAATTAACTGCCATGAGCCACATCAGACTGTTGCTACTGTCTCGAAGTAAAGTGATCCTGCATTATTAGTCTACATCTTCAAGTTTAAAATGCACTGTTCCACCTTGTGATGTCATGAAGCAATAGTTTTCAAGTTAGCAGCTCCTTTTACCTTTAGTTCAGTAGAGATTGATAGTTCTGGGTGGCCTGATTCATCAGCCGGTTTCACTTTGTGGAAACCAGTCTGACCTCACAGCATTAGGATTCATTCACTCGACGGTAGGCGGGTACTTTTTTCATTTAACCAGTCGCTGCCATTTGGTCGTGATGTACGTAATGAGCTAAATCCCATAGGAAGAAGTGCAATAACGTCTTTCCCCTTGATAAAATTCACCAACCATTCTCTTTGTTCCGGCTTTAAATCCTTGATCTCGCCAAAAGAGAATGTATGGTTTTGTCTACATCCATCTCAACCACTTTGTTTACTGTTGTGCTGTACCACAAAAGGGACCCAGACAGGTGCTTGAATCTGATGTCATGGCTTCACACCTCTTCACTGATTGGCTGGTGCGTGGTCTACAACTCTGAGGTTCTTGCAAACCGTCTAGTGTATTCCGATTCTTGACCTAGTCACTGGAGAGAAACGACGGAGGTGGATGCACTGACTAAGTTCTGGGGCTGAAATTATCCAAATGATTCTAGTGAAAGTGTGTGGAGTTTAAAGACACAGTGGAGCACTTCCTGTATTACCACATAACAGAGTGTTTTCAGTTTGAGAGAAGAACTCAGCCTAATTATGGAGGTTTGTGCGCTAGACATGTAAATGAAACAAAAGACAACTCCGGGTTTGTGATGAGGAAACAACATTATAACATAGATCAGAAAATAAGTTACAGGTCCAATCTTCGAAGAGGTGACTCTGCTCAAAGTAAGAATGCAAGTCTATTTATTCAAATCTACTTTTTGCACATCCTGTAATTGATAATAAAATGCCAGTACAGGTGGCAAACCCTCTATCCAAAAAGTTACATAGTGCAACTTAAAGTAAAAAGTTGAAACGTCTCAGAGTTTACTTGTGGATTTCCTACAACACTGATATATGAGCCCATAAAATTTGACTATAACAAAAGTCAAGAAAGTTTAAAGGTGAACTCTAAAATATTTCCTTCAGTGACATTCTCAAATTCACCACATCGTCCCTCTTTCCCCCCCTCTCCCTCCCTACCTTGCATCTTCCAGGCCTTTCAGGAGTAATATAGGAACGGGGAGCGATGGTTTCCGCCTGGGACACGGTGGCTGGTCTGAGTCTTGTTTCGCTCGCTAACATGTGTGTGTGCTAGTGCTACCTGCCGCGAGCGCTCCCAAACGGCTCCCCCCGGACCCCTCTTCTTCCTCTGTGGGTCTAATGCATGCACCAGCTCCTATAAAAATGCCACTGAGCTGTGCACGCGGTTTATGGCTGCAGTCAAGTGAAAACCTGGTCTCTGCTTCATCTGCTTCTCTCTTCACTGTCAGGAACTGTTTTATGGCACCCTTACTTTGACTGATGTGGCTTATTTGAGTTGAGTTCTGATTTTATGCTACTTGACAAAGGGATGACAAGGCAACCCGGAGAGACAAACAGAAAATCAATTGTGTGAGTGCAGTTATGGTTTATTGAGTGGATAAACTTTTGTGGTTAGAAGCTGGTAGGTATGGATGGACACTGGCATTACGACTACGGTGGTAAAAAGATGAAATTTAGAGGTTCGGCAGGCTGTTCTGGTATAGTGATTGGGTGGGGTAATGTTGCTGTGTAATAAAACTGAATTCGATGTAGAAGAATGTTTGACAATGCACCGTTTTTCATTCAGTGCTCACTTTCAGGAGTGGTAAACTGCTTTTATAGCCACAGCTGCCCCAAGATGCTTGACAGAAATATGGCCTTTCTGACCAACACCAGTAGATCACATCATGCTGAGTTTTGCCCAAGGACACAATGACAGTACAGCGTTTCCCACAGGTTTATGACTGACTATAGTGACACAAGTTGTCCACATTTGAATTGCTTTTAAATATAGTTTTTGGGCTATACATAAAGATGGTAGCTGTGGTAGTAAGCTCACCAAAATCTGATTAATATCTGATTTATAGACCTTTAAAATGATTTAAAGGTCATGCAAACAGCACAACCTAATGTGAGTAATCAAAGCGACCATGCTCAGAATGAAATCAGATGATTTTCTCTTTACACTTCACTTTAATAATGTTTTAGATCCAAAAATCTTGTAATAATCAGATGCAGCCATTGATAACAGATTGCATTTTGTTACTTTATGTTTATAAAAAACTGTTTTTTCAAGTTAGGGATATTCAGATCCGATTTTGGTTTGGGTATTAGTCGCCAATTTCTGGCTTTTTAGAATATTGACTTGGATCGGATTTGGACAAATTGGCAAAGGAGTAGATCCTATTGCACTAACTTTTTTAATGTTAATTTTTTTTATGTTAAGTAGCCATCAGGAAAGGCTTCTTGTCTTTATACAGGCCTGGTGGTAAAAACACTGTCTTTAGAAATGGGCAAAACATTGCCCTTTGTCACTATGTTCACTTTGAAGCTGCTGCACTGTGGAGGAGTTTAAGACATTATTTTTTAATGTTGTAAGAGATTATGAGGCCATTTGAAGTAGGCCTTTTTATATCTGGTAACTTTATTCAACTGGGGCTAAATTCACCATGGAATACTTAATTATTCATTATCCATCTATAAAGATACAGTTATGTACATAAAATATTGCAAATATTTAAGAAATAGTATTGGATTAAGAGCAAAAAAGGACTCAGACATCCATAATCATTGTATCATCCATTTTTTTTTCTTTTTGTTTAAGGGGGCAAAAACTGTGACTGGGTGCCACCATAGACTCCTCAATTAATGGGAAACACTGCTGTATTCTGTCATTGTATTTGGGCTCAAACCATTGTTTTCCTGTGAGAAAACAACTGCTCTGCCAAGGCAGAAATGACGTAATTCTGTAACCTAAATAATAAATGTCCAAGAAATGTATTGCTAGTCCAGACATTTTGTAAACTTAAGTGAATTCCTTTGCCTTTATTTGCGCCTGTGCAACGCCCGTAGTCAGGACAGGATCAGATTTGGGTTGAGAAGAGTGCCGCTGTCATGTTGTGATTTAAGAGAGGCCTGGTACTCATCTGTCAGGGCTGCTCCATCCTCACCACATGATAAGCCTGATAGAAGTCTGGGTGATTTGTCTTCCAGTTCACTCATACTTTGCACAATGGGACAGTATACAGATGGATGGTGCTTTTCTTTGTGCCGTCATGCGGAAGGATACGAACAGCTTTTGACTGATCACACCCATCATGATAGTGCTAAACCAGGGCATCTCAAGTTGTGGTATGCACAACAGTCAGACACCTCTACGGGTGTCTTTTTTTGTCCTTAGACTGATCCTTTCTGAATTGTAGTTACTAAGCCTGTTTTTTATGTGATTATAATGACCAATTTGGAGCTTTTTAGTTAGAGATACACCAATATGGTTGATATTTAGACTCATAGCATATCAGCTATCGACCTTAACCTTTTTGTTTTGGTTGACCTGCAGCCTAAAAATACCCATAAAGCTTTATTTAAACACTTAAGCGCAAATAGAAACAGAAAACTGCTGAAAAATTGGGCTTTAGGGCTCTTTTATGGGTTTGTTCTGAAAAAGGGCTGTAGTAAATTTAAATTAATTCAGGGAAATAAAATCTTAATCGTTCTTACATATTGGCCCAAAGTTATTGGCAGAGCTTATGAGCCATCAGTTGTCCTAAATTCTAAACAATCGGTATTGGCCGTGGAAAAATCTATATAAGTCTATCTCTATTTTTAATCTGAATGGTTTGACTGGATCGTCATTGCTGAAAACATACAAATTTCTATTTTGTATGCAATTTAACGCAAAGGTAACCTGAAAAAACAAAAGAAACAGCAAAGAAACAGAGCTCAGTGAACAGAGCTTGGAGTAAAGATGCAGCTCCTTCTCATTGAAAGTATCAACTGAAATCTAGTAGTCAAGTTTCAGTCAAGTTTCAACTGTGGGCAGATCACTGGGTTCAGGAAAGTAGATGATATAGTCACTTTTTTAATGTAAGACCTCCATGATCCTCCATAAAAAGTCTGTTTTTGCATATTGTACAGATTTTGCTGTGGCACCACTTCCCATGCCCTGTGGAATAGTGTCAAAGCGAATAGGTAATGGACATTCTCAGGACAGTGGCTCCCTCCAGTCTGTACCACAGATGCATGTTTAATGTGAACGCCCTCAGGCCAGAAATTACCCAGTGAACAAAAAGTTATCTGAAAAATCGACACTAAACGGAGGGAGCACTTTTTCTACACCAAGAGTCCACATTAGCATTCAGTCGATGGAGGAACCAACTCTCCCTGGCTGTTTGCAGTCAACCAGTGCTGCTTTCAATTTTTGCACATAAACTGAGTAAGGAAAAATTTATTCTGACCAAGAACACTAGGGAAACTAGGGAATCAAACCATCAACTTCCAGTAGAATGTTCAACTATATTCAAGCTAATGGAAATGTTCCATCTTTCTGTTGACAGTCTTGAAGATGTGTTTACACCTTTAATTCAAAGTAAATCTACCACTCTGCTGAGATGAATCTGCTCTGTGTACGCCATGAAAATTGTGATAAAAAAGACTTTCCCGTCTCCGTGAAAAAGCCATGATTAAAAAGTATATCAGATGTTAGTTTCATCTCACTTCTCCTCAGCCTCAAATCAATTAGTGCTTTTGGAATGAAACGGCTAGAGCAGTGAACATGTAATTATTGCTTATAATGCAGTATATTCCCCTGGGGCTGTGCTTCTCTGCTGCTCATGAGCCATGCAGTCTACCTTTCACCACAGCCGACACTAGATTTAATCCCAACCCTTTGGAGACTTCGGAGACATCGCCTCACTCTTTTTGAGGCAATTTCGTGTACAGCCATGCATTTCATTTTGATTGCATCCATTTATTATCCATTTGGCCGCCCTCTTCAAAGCGATGCACGAACAGCAGTGAGCTATCGGGAGGAAGTCATTTCTCCGGTCCTACAGCGTCGTCTGAAAACAAAAATACGACCAAAATGTCTCTTTTGCCCGTGCTCCAGAGGCATCCAGTGTCTACGCAACATGGAATCCGTAGAAGACGAGAGTTTGAGTGACAAATATGGTCATGCTAGTGGCCCCTGTTGCGATTCGAATGCTTTCTGGTGTTACAACATCTGTGAGCGGATGCACTGTGGTACGGAATCCCACCATGAATTTCCTTTTTGTCACTTTGATTTGGAGGATAGATCGGCGCATAGACTGTAAGACTGTAAGTTAGAGGCATGTGTTAGCGTGACAACCTGGTTTCCAATGTTTTTTTTGGTGGAGAAAATTAACCTGTGGACAACCTGACAGCTGATCATAAGGAGTAGAACAGGTGTTGTATTTCTGTTATGGTAATTTCAGTACTAAATTTAGAACTTAGAAGCTATAACTTGTTCTTTTTCCTGTATCTACAGCCAGTTATTAACAAAATGAAAGCTCTGTGTATGTGTTCTTCGGTTGATGGTGCTCATGATCTTCACGTCTTTGTCTGTGTTGGAGATGTGGTTCAGGCCTAGTCCCAGAGCTGGTGTCTTAGATCTGTGTTTGTTGATGTGAAGAGTTTGAGAACTACAGCATTTCATCATCTCAAAGGGGAGCTAAGGCAAAGACCACATAATCTAACCTCTGAAAGCTCACTCAAAGAGCAGAATGAAGTCAGTAGACCAAATATGAATCTCCTGTTTGCGTACATCTTAGTGCGTATCAGTGGTTCGGTTGCCAGGCTGGTGCCATCTAGTGCCTCCGCTCAATTTCATTTCTCTCCAGCAACCAGGTCAGGAATCATAATACACTAGACGGTTCGCAAAAACCCCAGAAGTGCAAGTTCCAGCACCAGCTAATCAGCGAAGAGCCATACATTCTTTGTTGTCAACGATTCCCGAGATTGAGGATTTAAAGCCGGAATAAAGAAAATGTTTGGTGAATTTCATCAAGGGGAAAGACGTTATTGCCCTTCTTCTTACAGGATTTGGGAAAAGCTTAATATACCAGTTAGACCTGTTAGCGGTACATTACATACGTGACTACCAAATAGCAGCGATTGGTGAAATGATAAAAAGCACTGGGAACACTGCAAGGACAGACAGTTTCTACGAAGTGAAACCGCCTGATGAATCAGGATAATGGTTCGCAGCCTTGTAGATAGATTTGATTTATAGGTTAACCAACTTGCATTTTTCAAATTTTCTGCTTTGAACTGAAGCCCCCCAAAATGATCTCATGACCATGGTGGAAATGCCAATTTGCAGCAAAACTAAAGCTCGGAACAAAACCTATCAATCAATCAATCAAACTTTATTTATAAAGCGCTTTTCATACAAAAACGTAACACAAAGTGCTTTACAGTGATTAAAAACAATCCCACATTTCCATCCACCCACCCACTTATCCAACCCCACACCTGCCCAACTCCACACAACCAAACAACCCAGACACACACACCCACTCGCACACATACGCACACACACAAGCACACACGCACGCACGCGCACACACACACACACACACACACACGCACGCGCGCACACACACCCTAAGATAGTAAAATACATAAAATCCCCTATAGTAAAATGTGAGGCTGAGTACAGGCGAACCAGTTGAGAAAGCACCATCAGAGGAGCCGTCTACACCAGGAGCAGAGAGACGTCCACCACCACCAGGAACCACCACCGGAGCCAGGGGAGAGATGAAGCCCAAGCTCCAACTCTCCACCAGGAGCCCACGGGACAGAACCCGGCAGCCACAGCCGACCTCCGCTCCCGATGCAGAGGGCTCCTACAGAGGAAACACTGGAAATCCTAAAAAATATGCCTAAAATAAATAAATATACTAAAATGTGTAGAATAGAAACAGGTAAAAGTATAAGAATTTAATCAAAAGCTAAGCTAAAAAAGTGGGTCTTGAGCCTGCTCTTAAAAACATGAACGTTCTCTGCAGCCCTGAGCTCCTCTGGCAGGCAGTTCCATAGACGGGGACCATAATACTGAAAAGACGCCTCTCCGTGAGTGTGTGTCCTGACTTTGGGAATGAGCAGGAGCCTGCTGCCGGAGGAGCGCAGGGTCCGCGAGGGTTCGTAGGGTAAAAGCAGTTCTGAAAGATAAGAAGGCCCAAGACCATTAAGACATTTAAAAACCAGTAAAAGAACTTTAAAATCGATCCTGAAACTCACAGGGAGCCAATGCAGTGATTTTAAAACCGGTGTAATGTGGTCCCGCCCTCTGGTCCTCGTCAGGACACTGAATTTTGTAATAATTGCAAACCCGAAATACTCTTTTTGGGAAGACCAGAGAGCAGGGCATTACAGTAGTCTATTCGACTGGTGATAAAAGCATGCATCAGCGTCTCGGTGTTGGCCAGAGAGAGAATGGGGCGGACTCTGGCTATGTTTTTTAAGTGATAGAAACCAATTTTTGTAATGTTCTTAATGTGTGGAATAAAAGTCAGCTCAGAGTCAAAAATGACGCCCAGGTTTTTCACTTGAGGTGAAGGGTTAAAAGACTGTGCTTGTAGTTTGGGTAAAAGCTTCTCTCTCTGGGCCTCAGGACCAATGACTAAAACCTCAGTTTTGTCCTGGTTAAGCTGGAGAAAGTTTTCTGCCATCCAGGTTTTGATTTCTAGAATGCAGTTAAAAAGAGCATCCATTGGTCTGGTGTCATCAGGAGACATGGAGATGTAAAGCTGCGTATCATCTGCATAGCTGTGGAAGTTAATTCCATGTCTCCTGATGACACCACCAAGAGGGAGCATGTACAAATTAAAAAGCACAGGGCCTAAAATGGAGCCCTGGGGCACACCACATGTGATTTTATGGACCCTGGAGGAGCATGTGTCTACACTCACCATAAATGTTCTGTCTGTGAGGTAGGATGTGAACCATTTGTGAACAGCACCGGAGAGGCCGAGGTCTTTTAGGCGAGTTAAAAGAATAGTGTGGTCTACTGTGTCAAAGGCAGCGCTCAGATCCAGTAGAACCAACACGGTCACCTTCTGTGAATCATAATTTATTCTAAAATCATTTAAAATCTTTGCCAAGGCGGTCTCGGTGCTGTGGTTCACCCTAAAACCAGACTGAAATTTTTCCAACATGTTATGATCATCTAAAAAATTATTTAGCTGGATAAAAACAAGTTTTTCTAAAATTTTGCTTAAAAATGGTAGGTTAGACACTGGTCGGTAGTTGTTAAAATCATTAAAATCTAAATTGCTCTTCTTCAGCAGGGGCCTCACCACTGCAGTTTTGAAGGCAGCGGGAAAGACCCCCGTCTGAAGAGAGCAATTCATCATGGTTAAAAGCTCATCCCTAAAAGATCCATAAAATGACTTAAAAAATGGGGTAGGAATTGGATCTAAAAGACATGTGGTGGGCCTCACTGAGGAGAAAACTTTGTCAAGCATCTCAGCATTAACCAGGACAAAACTGTCCAGTGTTTCCTCTGGTCCAGACAAACACTCAGATGTACTAAAAACAGAGCTTTGACAAGATAAAATATCACATCTGATAGTGTTTATCTTACCCGTGAAGTGGTCTGCAAACTGCTCACAGAGAGAGTCAGTGGGTGTTAAGTAAAACGTGCTAAAATGAGGGTTTAAAATGTTGTCAATGGTTGAGAAGAGGACCTTAGGATTATTTTTGTGATTGGTAATTATTGTAGAAAAGTAATGGTTTCTTGCATTTCTTATTGCTTCGTTGTATATCCGTTGTTGATTTCTGAATAATTGGTGGTTTATTGTAATTTTGTTTTTCCTCCATCGTCGTTCTGCCCTCCTGCACTCTCTTTTGGATTCTTTTAGCTCTTCAGTTCTCCATGGAGGTTTTAGTTTAGTTTTGATGTTTTTGGTTTTGAGTGGAGCAACCTATGTGGGTCTGTTAGAACATCTAATCCCTTTGTACTTATTACTGATGTTAGAGCTCGAAACCTAACATTCACGCACAAATCTAGTCCAGCTTGTCCAGGTCTTATTGATGGACCTTCCTCACAGTGACCAGTGCATCTGTGCCTATGTGTGTATACAATGTAATCAGGGCCTTCTCATGGGAAACACAGGATTTAATAAAGCTAACCGGAGCTGCCTACTAAGCCAGAGTGGGTCCTGTACCACGTTTACAGAGCCTCTAACTGGATCAGCACAGCAAGGCATTTCATTAAGATCATGTACGTCCCATTTGCGTGCATGCATATGGGGGGGAGGTTGGGCTGGGCTGCAGTTCTCCTCAGAGCTCAGTGCTGTTTAATATTCACAGCACACATCGCACTAACAAACCTCCTCCCTCCCCTTCAGCACTTATCACATTTAACATTGAATAAGCATTCAAATAACGTCTGTTGAGGAATCATCCGGCATAAAGCTCCATCTGTGCTGCGCTTCCTTCCGCCTCCACGCTCGTGTAAACAGAGGAGCGCAGAGTCGCAGGCAGGCTCCACCGCAAAGCAGGTCACTAATCAGTAATCAATTCTACACCCAAAAAACAAGTACGCCTACTGGAAAATATTTGCGAAATCATTTAAAGAAAATGTGCGGGAGGAGTGAGAAGGGGTGACAGGGATCATAAAACTTTATAAAGGCAATAGCTAGGGAAAAAAAAAAAAAAAACAAACTCTTCGCTAGCTGGATCTGTCATCCATAGTATGAAAAATGATCATTAGCCACTGATCTGGCCCATTTAGAAGTTAAGCATTTTGTCCATATGCTCAGTAGACATTAACAACACCTTCCTACACATTTTCAAATATCCTATCTGAGCTGTACATGCATTAATTGAAAAGAAATGAGCGCACCATTCTTATCACCATGGAAACAAGTTGCAATCTAGTATATTTTAATAACAGGTATTAAAATGGTTTCTTGGATATTTTTCTTCTAACCTTCTGTCTGCAGCCTAACTGAGCAGCTGGAGCAAGACAATTATGAGACCTTTTGTCCTCGTCATTATCTTTTATTACAAGATTGTACCTTATCATTCTGAGGTCATTTCGTAAAAAAGGAGGTTGCAATTTTGCTGGTGAATCAGTGTAGCTTATGTTAAAGGCCATGTATCCAATTTTTCCTTGTGTATTTGAGCCAAATGTCTCTTGTCCCAGTCCAGATAAATCGCACAAGCTGCTCTTAAGATCAGAATATGTCCTACTGCGTGCTGCCTAATGTGTTTAATTGTCTGATAATCAGGGAGTGCTTGTTAGCATGCTAGTTACTAGTTGTTAGCATTACTGTCACTGGTCTCTGAAAGTTGTGAAAAGTGCATATGAACTCATTGCGCTGAATAATTAGTATGTATGGAATGCATTTTCCCCACGTTTTAAAGAAAGCAATCAGGTACAATGCCTTTAATTTATCCTCTTTATACTTTATACTTTTAACTTACTATCTAAAACTACAAAGCTCAACTATGCATTGTAAATCTTTTACATGACATTACTGACAAGAAAATAATATTTTCAGACTCATTCCCAAGCATCCATATAAGTGTGTGGAGCTGATTGAAGGGTGACACGACTGATTAAACCAGCTCCAGGTCACACCTCATCATCAGACACACACACACACACACACACACACACACACACATATATCTCACTCAAATTAACACCACACTCTGTAGTAAAAAGCTCCAGTGAAATGCATCCAGCATCTCTATAAAACAGAACGTTCTCGCTCTTTCGTTTTTTATTTCTTCATGTAATAGAGTAAAAAATGTCATAAAATATTGAAAAAGCAGCTCTTAAAGTCAAAGTGAGACGCTGTGTGGCATCTGCCTTAGGGATTCACAGATTTGAAAACCGTATTGAATATTGGCGACCGATATCGAACATTTCGGTGAATTAAGTATCAGCTTCCAAGATATCCACTCAGCAACTTTGGTCTATAAAATGGTGTAATGAGACTATTTACTATAGCGAAAAGTGGCCCAAAACGTCTCAGAATATTAAACTTGCATTTTTACAAAGCTGTTCTAACAGTTACAAAACACATTTGAATCATTTTAACCGTACAGTTTGTGTTTAAAGGAAATACTTTCAGTCAATATAGTCAATATTTTCAGTCTTTGCCGTAGGATTGACTGATATCAGATCTCAGCAGATACTTAAAACCAAAGTATCCACATTGGTATCGGAACATAATAAGTGATATCAGTGCATCCCTAGTTTGCAGTATAAAGTTTTTATCACCTGTGATCAAGGAAGTAGTCTAATGCTGGTGAACTGTTAGCATGCCAGTTGTTAGTGTTACTATAACGGCAAAACTCCACTCTGGCCTCTGAAATTTGTGAAATAGTAGTGAATAATGAGTGCATAAGGAAAGCCATAACTTTGGACCACTGAAAGCCGTTTGAATTGAACTAGTTATGTTATGTGCACTTATGACAGCAAAAATTTGGTAACCTACCGTGAGTTTTATTAAATCATTATATGTTCAGTATTAAGGTTTGATTCTAACTCTTTTCACTCACATTCTCCATGCTCGTAACTTTTAAATATTTAATACTAGTATATAAACCAATGTACTTTTTGCATGATAACATTTAGAAATAGTTATCTATAGGTCAGATTTATACTTGTTTCTGCTCCCTATAATTCTGCCATGCTTTTTAAATTAATGAAATGTACCATGAACAGCTTAGTCACACTTAACAATTGTGGGTTGCATACGGAGCTGTAAATATGCAAACCCTCCAACATACTACACATTCTCCTGACTTTTAAGAGCCTCATTTGCATAGACTCTCTTTTGGCGTGTCCTGTGTGTGTCTATACCCGCTCACATGTGGACGAGTCATTTCAGGGCTGTTGTTTGGAGCTTGCTGGAAAAGGGAGCAGACGTGGGTTGCATGTTGTACGCTGATGGATGGACCCTTGTGCGTTGCTCATGCGTTGAAATGGCCATACCCCGTGCTTGTTAGCTCATGTACAATTGCATGTCAAGAGAGAGACGTGCTCAAAACGCCATGAACAGCGGAGATGTTGTGGCTTCTAATTTGCTGTCAATCCCAAAGTGGTACATACACTCCTCTATGTTTCCCCGTGTTGGAGAGCAGGTCTGAACCCATTGCCTTTGCTGTTAGGTTGTATGGAGCGTCATAATGTTAGTATAGACAACAAGTGCTCCTGCAACATATTTTCTGCCTGTTTTTCTGTCCCAATTGAGACCTCTGTCCCTACTGTGGAACATTCTAAGCAAAGCAATGACATCTCCCTGAGACAAACAGGTGCTAGACCCCCCGCCAGATAGTTACACATGCACCTTTAACAATCTACAACAGAGGTTTTTTGTCAGATGTTTTCGCAGAGGGGCAAGCTACAATTGGTGTCTTTGCTTTTTCCCGTCAACAAAATATAACTCCTTTTTTATTACCCATATATACTGAACGAGGAAACATCACAGCAAAAAAGCTACGTAATATATATGTGGCATGCTATTGTAAACCTGCTTGGACACATCTTCATCTACATCTTCATACAGGTTTTTAGCAGCGCGGTGTGGGGTGACCCATGTGCAGTCCCCAGCCCCACTCTGAGCAGCTGCTGAGCCAGACACTGACATAATGACCTGTGGGGCTCAGAGACCAGGCTGTAGTGTGTGGAGACGCTCACACAAACTGCACTGTACAGGAGAGGCCTGTACAGTCTGACTCTAGACACACAAGAGCTGTCTTATTACATCAGGTATACTGCATACATCATCTATATCTGGTGACAGGACTTTGATTCTAAATGCATTAAAATCTTGTGTTGCTTCAATAAAAAAATAAAAATTAAAAAAAGCAATATCATGAAGAAAGTCAGTTTATGTAAGTATTATAAGCAGTGTTGGGAAGGTTACTTTTAAAATGTAATCCCCTACAGATTACACACCCCAAAATGTAATTTGTAACGTAATCCATTAAATTACTTAAAGTGAGTAACGTAATCTGATTACTTTGGATTACTTGATATTGTCATGTTTTTTTAAATTACATGAATGTAGCAACCACATCCTCAAAATTCTTGTTTGTTGTCTTCAAATGTCTGAGCCCAAGTCTCTATGAATAAGCAACTGTTTGCTGTAGAGAAACAAAGACCACGATATTTTAACATAAGAGGTTTTGTCTGTTAAAAGACAGTAACAAGATAAGCCTTTCCTTCACCAGATTAAAAAATATTATTGATAGAGAAATTATATGAGATCACCTTAAATTATGTCAACCTACTGTTAGGTGTCATGTTGTTTAGACCTGGTTTAGTCCTGGTTTAGTCCTGATTTTTAGACCTGGTCTAGATCAGGTCTTTAGTTCTGGTTTAGTCGTGGTTTAGTCCTAGTTTAAACCTGGTTCAGTCCTGCTTTAGTCCTGGTTTAGTCCTGGTTTAGTCCTGGGTTAGTCCTGGTGTTAGTTCTGGTTTAGAGGCGCACAGGAGGAAGTGCGGTTTACGCGAGAAAACACGGTCCACACGCGGCGCACGAGACGTCGGTGTCCGCGCTGTAACTACGGAAGGAGACGTGGTCCGCGGGTTCTCAGGTTGATGACGATGATGAAGTGTGTGTGTGTGTGTGTTTGTGTGTGTTTGTGTGTGTGTGTCCCCTCATGTGGCAGGTCACTATAGGACAGTAGTGCAGATATTATGAGTCTATGCAGGTTGTTTTCACCAGTGCCAGTAGCTCCTGTTTCACATTTAAGTTGTAGGCGATTTTATATTTGTTTTTTTATATATATATATCTCACATCGGGAGAAGAATTTCCAAGACACAAATGCGTTTTTACCAATGCACTGCTGCTTCCATTGACTGACACCGCCAACTTTAACATGACGTTTACATCGCTCTTATTGCGCGCGTTCTGTTTGGGCTTCAGGCAATGAGTGAAATTACCGAAATAAAAAAATAAATAAATGGGATGTAGCACAAAATGTGAAAACAGGAAAATACCGCCTTGTAATCCACTTATTTCAGCAAAGTAACTGTAATCCAATTACCACTCATTGAAACAGTAACTGTAACGGAATACAGTTACTCATAATTTGTACTCTGATTACGTAACGGCGGTACATGTAATCCGTTACTCCCCAACACTGATTATAAGTGAACTCATTTAATTGAATCTATATTAATTCAGGTCAAGTGCCATGGTGGCTTAGTGGCTAGCACACTTTCCTTACAACAAGAAGGTTCCAGGTGTGACTCCCTTGGTCTTTCTGTGTGATGTTTGCATGTTTCTCCTTCATGTCTGGGTGGGTTTATTCTGGGCAACTCAAAACATTCGCAGTAGGTCAAATCCTTCACCTAAAGTAGTTCTGACCAAAATCTGGAGATGCTCCTGACAGGCTGCCCCACTGGCATTGAAGGATAGGTCAGATGCTGAGGACAAATTTCCCTACGGGGACAAGAAAGGCTAACCTTAAGCTTAAAGATCAGGCACTAATCCCAATTTAACAAACTTCTACCAAAACTAGATACTTACTTCAGCAAATATAAAAAAAAAAAAAAAAAAAAAAAAATAAAATAAAATCATCAATTTCAAAGTCAGACAAAACCTGTCCTTATTTATGGCATAATTAAAGCAAATCAAATCATACATCTCTTTGCAAATGTAATATTAACACTTGGGATGTAATGATATTCAAGTTTCTCAATACGGTATTTTCACGATATACATCCCACAATATGATATTTATTGCGATATTTTGTAGACTAACAAAAAATTCTGAAAATGCAACTTTTTACCTCAAAATTAAGATTTAAACTTGCTTTAAAATTATGATTCTTATTATTATTTGTATTACTTTTCCTGTAGTCTGCACTGTAATGGAGCAAAGGATCATGGTACATTAGATATGGATATTGCTGCACCAAAACAATGAATTTAAGCAAAGAGACTTCGATATATTGTGATGGCCCACGGTATTATTGTGAGACTTTTGACAATACGCAAAACAATTTTATATTTATCCCTCTGCTGATGAAAAAAGTCTGAGCGCTCCTGGTTTAGAACATACATAACTTCCCCTTACTTCTCTTGTTATAGCTCGACCCACAGAAATCAAACTCACCCCAGAGGCACCAGACCTTTTCTAACTAAACCTTTGTATATGGCCCGGCTAATGTCGCTAATCTGCAAACCGAGACCTATCTTATGTGAGAATATAATACCCCAAGGCCCTATTAAGCCTTAAAGCATTGGCCGGATTGGCAATGACCAGAGAATAAAATGGACTTTTAAGTGTTGGAACATTCCCTGTGAACCGACTTGGACTTCAGACAATAGGACTGTCTACTATAAATAACTAGTATACCTGGCTTTATGGACAAATGATTGCGCTCGCCAAGAGACCAGACCGCTACACTAAGTTCTCCCCGCGGAACACTGAGAATCATTATGAAAACACCTTTAATTGTCGGGATCGCAGCCTGCCTTCTGAGGTCGGCAGGACTACAAACACCATGGTAAACGTAGTCCCCAGAGGAAAGGTAGAACTGTGCTTATGGAGCTAAACACAGGAGCGGCAGTGCTTTGCAGAACACAAGTGAAAGGATCTGCAGGCTATGTATGTGTAAGTTAGAGCCATTTATCAAGCTATTGTTGGATTATAAAACAAGATAATGTATGGAGTGTTATTACCCCGAGGACGGGCCTATTCCAGTGGGGTATGCAGGGCTGAACTGGAAGTGTGAGAGTAAGTTCCCTGAACAGACATAGACAGAAATAGTTTATTGTAATATTTGCTGTATATGTTTTTAATCTTATTGCCAAATTGTCCTCTGTGTTAAGCTACTGAAAGTGAACAGGGGTCATTTTTGATGATACAGATATATCTGTCCATGTCACTTTAAGTCCATGTTAAAGGGTCTTCTTCTCTGAGGGTTCCGTGGGCCTGGGTTACACAGAGATCAGCACAGAGCATTCACATTCTGGAAGCGTTGGACTTCAAAGGCAGCAGCATGGTTCTGCTGCAGTGATTTCATTGGAGGAAGTTCACCCTGGGCACAGGAGCAGAGAAAGACATTCAGGTTGACAACTTTGTTAACGTCCCTCGTTTCAGGTGAATGCTCGGAGAATGAGTTTGCTGAGCGGCTCAAAATCTCTCAAATTAATATATGTAATTCTAAATAAAGTCCGCCTGTGGAAATGGCCAATGGCTTAAAGGATTAAAGAGTTTTAATTTGTTAAACAAATGGCTGGAACCAGATACGGACACACCGTGAATTGAAAAGTCATTTGAAAGGCTGTGTGGCCCAGTTAAAAGAAGTCTTTAATATTTTTAATTAAAAGATGAATAAATGTCATCATGCTGACAGCTGACATATTCATCTGTCACCTGTTTGGACGTTCTCCATCAGGGGGCAGTGTGTGGAGTCACATCCTCAGTCTGTCACTGGTCAGGATCACAGCAGCTCCATGAGACAAACACAAACAGGCTGTGGGCTGAGACAGCGGAAATATCATTTACTTAGATGCACATTTGTTTTATAAAATGGGATCAAACACCTAAACTCCCACAAACACACTTCAAACAGAGTGTCTAAACTGGGGTCTGGAGGACACAAGGAGCGAGAGAGAGAGGGGAGGAGGGGTGGGCTCTGGAGCTATAAGGAGCACTGGGATTGGTCAAACAGGTCCACGTTTCAACCTCTGCCAGGTGTTTGTGATCAGAAACACGTGGTGTAACCAGGGCAACAGCGTGATTTCACAGAGTGCTGGAGATTACGGTGGCCACTAGGGGCAGCACAGGCTTACATTTTGACAGTTTTTGACCATGAAGCTGCAAATTCACATAGTTTACACTAAAATTGTCAAAAGATGACTAGGCACAGTAGACGATGCTAAAACACCATGTATACAGTTTAGCGCAAAGTATGATTGATTTAGTGTTTAGTTCCACTTTAATTTCCTGCATTCTCCCCATTCTTAGTACAATCAGTATAAATCTTGTTATTGTCCCTTTTGGACAGAAACCCACCTTTAAATCAACTGTGCATGCGTCAATAGAAATACAGAAATTGATTACTTAGATTTTTTTTAAGCATTTACAGTAAGTTTACAGTTTATATTGTTTATTTATAGTGAACAAAACAGTGAACAAAACACCAAAACTTTGCTGGAAGAAAGCATAGTTTTTGACCACAATTTTAAGCTCTTGTTTGTAGCAAAGGCTAACGTCCTGATACATTCACAACAGAATAAAATGGTGAACATCTTGGCATAACTTGTAACAAACTTATGGGCTCTGCAAATCCTTAGTTTGTTCATCTAAAGCCCAAAATAATAAAACTTTAACTCAAATACTACACACTGTCATGTATACCCGTCTCTTTAACATCAACAACCCTCCGCACTGCCCCACCCATGCTCCAAACCACACCTGCATACAAACTTAAAACTTTACCATTACTTTACATTACTTTACCAGGCTCTCCGCTGTAGCCTGTTCACCCAGCTCACATCTGATTGCTGGTGTCTGGCGGCTGGCCGGTGAGTGGTGCAGTGAAGGTGACCCTGTGCTGACTGCAGATGTCTGTGATAATCATAGCAGCGTGTTATCAGATGAGCGCCAGGCAATTCAGATCTAATCAGTCCCATTAGAATGTTTCCTTCTACACACGGGCCGGACCAGCGCTCACACACAGAGCCATCAGGGACCAAGAGCTCACAGGAAAACAAGTATGGGCTAGAGATGGAAAGTTATCTAATGATGCTTTATTTGGCTGTTTTCAAAGTTGTCACACACAGATTAATATTTCATTTAATAATACTGAAAGGTTGAGTGCACGTTTGAGAATTCTTGAAAGAAGTGGACTAAGGGAGTGTGACGTCACCTATAGCAGTCGGCTCCGATCAAATGAAGCTCACAATGCTAGTAGTTATGGGGCGAATTTGAAGACGAGTTCATATTAGGAATAGGAATTTATAACATAGCAAAATAAAAACATCATGTAGAGCAGAACATTTTAAGACCAAAATGAAGCGCCCCCATAGTCACTTCCCAATTTGAACACAGCGGCTAGTGGGTTAGTTATGTCAGACATTATTTGTAAATCACAAAATAAAGGTGGATTTGACCATTATTGAACATTAATAAGGATATTTTATTGTTGACTGAGTGATCGTGTCTCTCTGAACAATTAGTATCATTGAACCAGCAATAAAAGGGATTCATAAGTCGCCTATTTGGACATTAAATGTAGCCCATTTCTTTTTCTTTTCAACATTCAATTGAAGCAGCAATTTTGGAACAAAATAGTCAATAATATAATTACAAAAAGATGAGAAATTATACGAAACATGTCTTAACATTTCAACATTTCTAATGAGATAGGTGGGCCTGTCTGCATTTTTGTAGTGTGTTCCAGTCCGGGGTGCAGGAGGAGAGCACAACATGTAGATCAGTGTCAGAACTGTATATTGCAGACCTACGTGCAAATCGTGACAAGTTGACCCAAAAAAAATCTCTTGTGACCCACTTGAGGGTCACGATCCAGTCTTTGGGAGCCAATGCTCTATAGTATAACATGTGCTCTAAGTTTGAGTGTGGCCTCTAATACTGTATCCGTGGGTGTGATCACATGATTTCTATAGAGACACTTGTGTTGCCCTGTGCTGCCGTGTGCTGTGACATGATATTTGGTAAGCTCTGTTGTCAGCAGTATATCGTATGCCCCCTCTCCTCCAATTCCACCTGTTATTGAGCTGTCTGAGGTGCAGGGCATCTTCACTATTCCACCTGCTCTTTAGTGGAGCAGGGAACACAGTGATCAATTTTACACAGCTATGCTATTGACTAACCTTAAGCGGCCATTTACGCAGGGCTGGATAAACCTGGAGGAGCAGGGTCAGGAGGAGAATTCTAACCAAAACAAGCTGAGACACTGCAATAAAGTTGTATGATCTCTGCCACTGTTTATGAGCAAGCAAAGAGTGCCTATGTTTTATGTATGTGTAAGGGTTGATTGTGGTTCAGTAGGCTATGTGTTTGCCCATCGATCAGAGGGAAGCTGGTTCAAGTTTGAATGAAGTAACGAATTAAAAAACAAGATAATAAAATGAGTAGCTGTATAACTCTATAGCTTGTTAAGAAATAAGGACATTTCAGTGATACAGAAGATAGAAATCAATTTTTTTTTTCTTTTTAGATGATTTTTTATTTTATTTTTTATTTATTTTTTTTTAAGTGAACTGTTTTCTATCCTCAAGAACAGCTCAATGAAAAAGTTAAGACTAAGATTTAGACCACTCATAACTTCAGTATGGCTGACTAGACTCCTAAATATCCATTTAAAAAAATGTCATCATGTGACCTCACTACAGCAGAGAGAAGTCCTCAGAGGAAAGTCAGGCTGAACTGAGTCTTTCTGCTCTAACATCTCTCACTAAGGTCATTAGAAATCTCTCAGTTTCAAATTTCCCCAGATTGTTGCATCACAGATAGAAATCTGGATTTCTCCTGGGCAATTTTGAAGTGCATAAATCATCACTGGATTTACTCTAAGCATTTCTAATTGTTTCTCAAATGACTAAATGGCTCTATTAGCACAGTAGTCATGTTGCCTCATATCTTAATTTATATAGTTTTCATTGTTAGACATTATTGCAAGTTGGAAAACATGAAATACTAATGCCAAGGTGTCCAAAAGTGTGTTTACAAGACAATTAAAACCACAAAAAATACCTGCATCACCAATAAAATGTTTTTGGGAGTAAATAACAGTAAAAGGAAGCCTGAAGAAACTAAACACAATGCAGATTAAACCCTGAGAAGCTAAGCAAAAGAAACGAAGTGAGTAAATGAAAAAAAAAACAGTTTATGTAGTCTGACAAAGTCTTAAGTATGGCAAGTCCTGTGGGAGTTTTCCAGTCTGCAGGTTTCTGAATCTGTAGCAAAACGGGTCCAAGAAAAGAACAGTGGTGAACCAGTGACGAGCAGCACAGGGGGAGTGAAGGCTGCCAGCTTGGTCCTGACCTACAAAAACTCCTCTAACTTTAAATGCTCTGGGGTTCTGAGAAAATGTAATAATATTATATAGGCTGTCATAATTTTTTTGCTCAACACACTGCTCTCTTTACATTGACTCTTGTGTTTAAGTGTTCCATTCTGGAGTCGGATTTGTGCTCATTTGGTTTTAGCTGTCTGTGTAAATAGATGATAGGTTCTTGTTGTAATCCACAGAGGAGAGGAATGAGGAGTCTGGTGCGCGGGCAGGGCTGCTGACAGGAGCAGTGCAAATCCCCTGACATCTTATTTTAGGCGGAGTAAAGCCCCGCGGAGCACACAGCGGGCCAGTACAGAGGAGCCCTGAGGCGAGGGCCCTCCACACTCTCTCCACTTATCTCTGCTCTCAGCAAAAGAACCACGCAGACCTAATACTTCTCCAGGTACGCTATTCTACACTATTCACTTCTTTATATGTGGCAGTTCGCTTTATAAATGGGTGGAGGAGCAAAGGTGCGTAAGAATTATGTACAAGTACAGTGATAAGGATAAACTTGTGTTGACTGTATAAAGAAATGGACTAAGGAAGTGTGACGTCACCCATAGCGTTCCAGGCAAATGAAGCTCATGAAGTTAGCAGTTATTGGATGAAATTTGGTCCGTATTAGGAATAGGAATTTATTTACGGACACAATAGCAAAATAAAAACACCCGAATCATGTAGAGCGGGTTAATACGAACATCTTAAGACTAAAATGATAAGGCTCACTGCAGCGGTTACAGAGAGAGGGGGGAGGATTTTTCAATGTAAAGTAGACGTCTGCGAGGGACAGAATTTTCAGTCTTTCTCCCGCCCACTCCCACAAAGAACTGTAATTTTCAGTCCCGCTCCCGCCCGCAAATCCCGCAAGATGAGGACGTTCGCTTTCTTAAGCTCTATCAGACACGGAGAAGCTGAAAGGAATTGTCTAAATGTGTGCGAGATTAGACCACATATGCAAATTTAGGCAGCTTAAAATGTTTTTATTAATGTCAAATAAAATATCCAGCACAAATGATGTATGATAGGCGTATGTTAATCATTTATATATTTTACTTTAAACTCAAATTTAGTTTGCGGGACTGCAGTTTATCATCCCACCCGCCTGCTCCTGCATTGTGTAATCCTGCGCTGCACTGTTTTGCGTTAGGACATGCGGGAATGCAGGGCTCTAATGTAAAGTCAATAGAAGCTGGAGTCAATGGAGCCAGAAACACCCCCATGCACACGACAGCACATATATATATAGTTCATGGTAGATCCTCAGAAGAGATACTCTGCTATAATTTGTAAAAACACGATCAATGCAGGTTGTTAAAACTGTATAAATTATTATAATGTGCTTTTTTGTATAGTACTATTTTCAGATGAACTATTTTCAAAAGAATGATGTCAATGTTTGTGATGTAGAGAAAGGCAATGAGATCTGGATGAAAACTGAGCTCTATATATTTTCTATTATAAAGCAATCTAACTAAAGCTGCAAGCAAGAGCTGATTAAGGATTCAAATTAAAAGAAACTTGGAGTGTTTTTTTATACAATGGCGTAATGTGATAATGTAATGCGATCGCTTTTGTTAGTTATTTTTTCAATCAATTTTTGTGATTTGCTAGAAATTTAGAGGCAAGAACATTTAAGATGGTTTGCAAAAATATCCTCTGATCATTGTTATTAGGAAAAAAAATACTGCAGTTTTTCATTAACAGGCCTATATTAAGCTATTTTCTGACCTATGTTATAATGTTGTTTCCTCATCAAAAACATACCTGGAGTTGGGTTTCATTTACACATGTTTAGCACACAAACCCTGTGTCCACTTTGTTCCACCTTGTGATGTCATGTGCTAATACAGGAAACGCTCTACTGTGTTTTTAAACTCCCACCTTTACTAGAATCATTCTGATGATTTCATCCCTGGAATTGCCAATCCCTACTGAACAAAGTTTTGTTTTAAAACTCACAAGAATCCTTTTGTGTATTAGAAGACCTTTAAATCTTTGCTTTCTTACGTACATATTGTAATAACTAGTTTAACAAATGCAGGAGACAGACAGCCGTGCTCCGAGCTGACTCAGCAGGAGAGTGGGGTCTGGGGGGACCATGCTGGCTCTCATTAGCTCCCTCTTAAAGGGATTGTCCTCTGCTCGCGCCTCAATGGGACCTGCTCCTCTGGCCCCGATGTGCTGCGGACACATGGACCACACATGGACCACCGGAGCCTTCATAATTGTCATTAATTTGATGCGCTCTCCACCCCGCCATTTCATTTAGAGTCCAAGCGGGTGTCCCTTAGCCCCATGTTTGGAGAAAGTCATTAAAATTGTTTCACACGGCGCAACTTTAATTCCTGCCGGTTTTGCACAAATGTGAGTGAGCACTTTGATTCCAGGCATAAGCTCTGGTAGTGCGGGTCCCTATGGCGCTTTACAGGAGACCTCATTTACATGCTCCAGTCTCTCTCCACAGACATGTCAGGAATCACTCACACTGTTTGGTTTGAGGAGCGCTCCATCCTCTCAGTGAATGATGATTTCCTGTGTCAATGACTTAATGGGGTAAATGATAACGAGCACATTTGTAAAGATGTTTTGGTGAAGTATGCCCTGGTTAGCACTGAAGTGAAGTGTGATTGACACTAATGCAGCATGAACTGGTTGATAAACATAAAAGCGAGAGGCGAAAATGACCCAACAATTGTGCAGCGTTTTCTCAGAACAGGGTCAGAAGCATGTTAAAGTGGAACTGAACATTCAATCCACTTTTCTCCTCTACTTATTGTGTATATTTTTATTTTTATAGCATTATCTATACCTAGTCATCAAAGTTTGTGCTGCTTGAAGTGGCCTCAGTAATTTCCAGTAGTTGGTGACATCACAAAAGACTGTCCAGATGTTTCTAAAACAGGTGGAGTTTGAAATGCAGATAACTGAATCCGTGTATCATTCGTTCATTCGTTTTTCAAAATAAAACCAAAAATAAAAAAATGAAAAAACAGCTATTTTCTTCATTATTGGTCTTCCAAAACCAAAACTGAAAATAGTTTTTTCAGTTTTCAATTTAGTGTTTAAATGAATAATGGAGAAAACGAATAATGGCTGTTTCCCTTTTCCATGACTTAAACTGTGATGCCGGACTGAACCAGGACTAAACTAGGACTGAGTGTCAGGACGGGCCTGGAGGTGTGCCCGCTTACACTGTCGGGTGATCAAAACTGAGACTGGGACCACCGGGACCAGACCGGAACCAGGACCGGGACTGAGACCAGTTCTGGTTCAGTCCATATACGGCACAAAAGTCCAGCATCGCAGTTAAAGTCACGAAAATGGGAAATGGCAGTTTTCTCCATTATTCATTTAAACACTAAATCGAAAACTGAAAAGCAAATCATTATACATTTTTTTCATTTTGGTTTTGGAGACAAATAATGAAGAAAATAGTTGTTTTTTTGTTTTTTAATTTTTGGTTTTATTTTGAAAAACAAATGAACGAATGATACACAAATTTAACTGATTGACCAGTCACACTTTTCCTTATACCTCCAGACCCGGGCCCCTCCTCCCCACTCACTCTTGACTTTAGTTCACAGAAATTGTAGTTTAGGAGCTCTTTTTGAAATGTGGTTGTGGGCGGAGTTTAATAAACAAACACAAAAAATACTTATCCATACCAAATGTACTCATTATGGATGTTTAATGACTATATAGACAGTATTTACTGGAATACTGCAATAAGTGCAAAGAGACTGTACACGAATGTGCTTTTTACTGAATATAACATTCTAACATGATTAAAATTACTCAAAAAAAAAATTACAAAACCAAAGCAATTTTAGTATGCATTTTACTGTGTGGCTTCAGTTACCTTTAGTGAACAGTTTTTTGTGAGCACTCTGCTTGATACTCTCAAAGAAACCATATAAAAAAATGAATACATTGATAATACTTGCAGTTTACAAGCTTCTTAATCATCTCAAAGCTCACATGACACGTCTTGTACAGACAATGTGGGTGAAGTGTCTTGCCCAGGAACATAACAAAAGCCATTCTTCAGTAGTACTTCATTAGTGCCCTACATGAATCCCTTCAAATTGTCCTCTCAGTACTATGAATAGAACTTTGAGCTGTGAAAATGTCTTCTTGTGATCTGAAAATTCAACCCCAACTTTGTAAAAACACTGCCTATTTTTATCCCAGTGAAGCAAAAGCCTTTTTCAAAGCGACAACAGCGCCGAGCAGACACACTCTCTTGACATTCTAATTAACAAAGTAGTTCAGGAGACACCGCTGCTTGCTCTGATGTTGCTCTGTTTGGCAGAAAAGTACAATTAGCTGTACATAATGAAACCAATTTGGGGGATGCTTTCACACACTGTTTGCTAAAGTGCTAATGAAATTACAAGTGCTTAGCCTCCCTGCATTAATGAATCGTTACACAATTCATTATCTAAGTATGTCTGCGGCACTGTGCGGACATGACAATTATATTTATTAAAGGAGCTACTAATTAAAGGCATGGTTTGCGGTTGGTTTTTATCCACGGACAACAAAAAAAGCGCCTGTTCGGGACAAGCAATTAGCGGGCCCAGACAGGAGGCCCGGGCAGGGGGCAGAAGAGCGCCACAGCCACAATGGTAATGAGCTGTTTGAACAAGCACTGCAAACAACAGCGAAAATTATTTATGTACAAGAGGGAGATGTCCGCGCCAGTAAACACAGATTTTCATTACAAAAATACATGCACGTATACAGGCAGGGGACAGGGCATCAAGATTCACCAGCGGTCAAGTTATGTGTATTAAAGGTCCTATATAAAGCAAAAATGACTCCTGGGAGATTATAGCCGCGTTAGAATGTTGTTGCCTCGTCAAAAATATATTTGGAGTTGTGTCTTGTTTCGTTCACGGATGTTTGAGTAGCGCTGCAATATTGGGCTGGCCACATCTCCAAAGTTCAAAATGCTCCGTTTCAACTTGTGAAAGTGATAGTTTTGAAGTTGACAGCTATTTTTTTTTATCAATTGAACTGCTTTACATGACAATATCTAAGGTTATGTTTACACTGAAACAAATCACCGTATCGGAAACAATTTATATCCAGACATGTCGTTTCTGTGTCTGCAATCAAAGCCTTCTCTATCCACACCGAAACGAGAAACTGTCTGAAACTCTAGTCACATGACTAGGCTGGGGTCATGTTGTTACGATGTCTCGACGTCACGTGGGCGGTAAAAACAAGGAAGTGGAGCACCGTGTCTGAAATTGAAGCAGCCGATTTCAAGCTGAGGAAGATGGCAAGTGTGAAAGTAGCAAGTAGTTCTAGCTATGCTGTTTCCCATTTGTGTATGGTTTGTTTAAATTGTTTTCCGCAATAGCATCATATGACCGATGTCACAAACCCAGGGAATCAGGAAGGCGCAAGTCACAGTGACGTGGTCCGATAAGGATGCAAGTAGAGCTCCAACATTTTCAGGCATCCACACAGTGCCGGATCAGATCTGTACTCAGATGAATTCGTGGGAGCTGGCGGCACCAGATCATTCCGCCTCTGGAGCCGTTTTCCATCGGATTAGTGTGGACAAACACTGCATCCCCAACGAAAAAGACTCAAATACATGCTAGTGTAGATGGGGCCTCAGAATGATCTGAAGTTACCTTAAAAATGTTCTCGGTTGAGATGAGATTGCCACAGGAATTTTACAATTTCTTCTGGTACATCTGTGACCAGACCATATGTTTATAGAACAACTTGAATTTATGGATATTTTGGCATTGCTTGAGATGTGTATCCAGACTGTTTCAAAGTTTTACACCACATATAGAAAGTTTCTGTGTGTCTATATCTGGTGTAAAACTCTAGAACAATCTGGATACACATCTCAAGCAATGCCAAAATATCCATAAAATAAAGTTGTTATATAAACATATGGTCTGGTCACAGTATATAGAGAGTGGGTCTTAATATTAGAACAGCCTTCTGTAGTGCTGTTTTATGCTTGTTGTTTCCTTGTTGCAATATGATGACAGTTATGTTACCAAGCTGTAACAGTGACTCTTTGTCTGCACTTGTGAATAGTTCATATAGTTTAATGTAAAATGTCTGAAAAATGCAAAAGAAAGCTCATTGTGTTAGATTAGAAGAGTGTGGGTGGGATTACATACATTTTCTTCTTCCCACTCCTTTTTGGGCAATTCTTTGTTGTTATTTCCGCTATGATTTCATTAATGTTATATGATCCATTGTAAAATAATGTCAATTTCCTACTTGCCCAAAATAAATACATAATAAATACATCAAGAACGAAGAAGTTTTAACAACGCTAAAACAATACCTGTGAGTTTGGTAAATTGGGATAATATTTTTTAAATCATTCTAGTTAAGGTGTATAGAGTGTTTTTTGTTTGAGAGAAGAACTAAATGTGCAGGATTTGTGTGTTAAACATGTGTGAATGAAACAAAACACAACTCCAGGTCTGTTTCTGTCAGCATTCATTTTTATTTAGTATTTTTATCAGTACAAAAATATACAATAATTGTGTGTGTGTGTGTGATTGAACAAACCGCTCCACTGCCTTTGTCTAACCAGCCAGTAGATGTCATAATGTATCAAAACCTCTGATATCTTTGGGATTCAGTGTGATGACTGTTGCTGTAGGAATTTGCATTTCAAAAAATATACAGTATCTCTTGATTAGTCAGAACTCTCTTCATACCTATAACAGGAAACCAAATCCCACGAATACCACTGGATATGTATGGCTCATTGACCAACACAACCCTGAGTGAAAATGGTCCGTGTGAGAGACCAGCCTCTTGACCTGTGGAGGTGGTAACATGCATACAGCTCTCAGTATCTCCTGCAGCATTCTGGCTCTGCAGTCTCTGAGGAACACCACAAGAGCCAGACATTCACTGGTATGGACACATGTTTCACAGTATGGCGTTATTTATCTACATGGAGACAAGCATATGATAGCACCAGGCTGCAGGCCAGATCGGCACAGAGGTGACCTTTGAGTAAAAATGCATATATTTTTAGGTAATGGAATAAATGCAAGATTTGTGGAAAAGCAATCACATTTCCACAGAGACAAGACAATGGCAGATGCTCTTCCATAAATATGTGCAGCGTAATTACACTACCCATTTTAAACCTAGGGTGACCAAATGTTCCTATATTTTCCCAGGACAGACCCAGTTTTGAACCCTGTGTCCCTGTTCCAGCAGATTTATACAAACCAGTGATTTGTTTCAGTTTTATACAAGAAATGTCCCAGGGGTTCCTATTTCTGACCAATGTGATACTCACCAACAGTAAAGAGGGGAATATATTGTCACTTATTTAACAAAAATATAGAAAACCATGCTTAAAAATTAACATTAAGCAAAAAATGCACTAACTATTAACAGGAGAATGAGCAATTTTTGTGCTCTTTTCACTGTTTTATTTATTTCAAAAATCCCAACTGGTGTGTCCCAGTTTTGAATTTTGAAAATCTGGTCACCCTACTTTACAGGTCCTACATTATGCAAAATTCAACTTTAAGCCATGTTTTAATGCTGTTACCTGATCAAAAGCACACCTAGAATTGTGTTTTGTTTCATTCACACATGCTTGAGTAACCCCTTATCGTAGTTTTTAGGTTAACAGCTACACAGCAAAAAGTGGAGTGTTAAAATTGACTCTCACAGAATCAACTTTAACATTTTCTCTGAGTTTATAGGAGTCCAATCTGTTCTAGAGTTGATTTAACATTTTTGGAAATGTTAATGAACACTGGACCAAAGTTCCTGTTTAACCCCAAAATCCAGTGTTATATATTAATGTTTTGAGAGTAAACAGATAACACTTTGTAGAGTTATCCTGATTTATCTAAACAACACACAAGAAGTGTTTTATTTTTACTTTATTTTAGTTAATTTAAGATGAAATTATGCACAAAACTGGTTCAAACTGGTCTTCTCTCGCAAAAGTTTGAAGTGGTGATTGGGAGGAGCCAAATTAACACTAAGAGAAGTTGAATTAACCTCAACCACATCAACTCTGGCAAATAACCCCAACTCCAACCCCCATTTAAACTTCAAATAGTTAAAATAACACTTTTGGTGGTAAAAACAACTCTGAAATATTTTACCCTAAAATTTTAACCCTCCAGTTTTTGCTGTGTACCTTTTACCTTTAGTTCAGAAGAGATTAGAAATTCCAGGGCTGAAATGATCCGAATGATTCTGGTGAAGGTGTATTTCCTGTATTAACACATGACATCACAAGGTTTTTTGCCAGCCTAAATTTGTAGGATTTGTGTGAATGAAACAAAACACAATTCCAAGTATGTTTGTGATGAGGAAATAACATGACATAGATCAGAAAATAGCGTAATACGAGCGCTCTAACCTGATTTTGAAACTGACCACTAAAACCTATGCAACGGAAATTCTCCTTCTGCGTTTGCTAAGAAGTCTTGGAGTGATTATTTACTCACTGGCCCATCCCTCCTGTGGTCTCATTTACCTCGGCCCGCCCCTCCCATGGACTCCCCTCACACCCCCTCGCCCACACCTCGTCTGGGCTCGGCTTGGCCCGTGGCTCCGTGTACCAGCCTCATGATGGATGCTCAAAGAGTTGACCCTGCGACCATCGAGCCAGCGGGCAAACAAGGCTGGCTCTACACCGCGCTGCCAAGGAGAATATTGATTTTTTTGTTGTGTGCACTTTGGACACCAGCAACAAATCCAAACTGGCCCCATCTGTCTAGGGCTGGAGAGAATCCAATAGCTTTGCATTGTTACTACGGCGACGGCTGTGTAGCGCCCGGAGATGGCTGTTTCTGTTTTTGTAGTGAAACAATGCAGGCCTCCCACACACAGATGTAGCTCTGGGGAGGCATGAGCATAGGAGGTGGTGCGTTTGAAGAAGCTGGGAACAAATCAAACTGACCCGCTGCAGTCCTGGGGGTGATCTGTGCCGCGCTCATCCAGGGCTTAAAAAGGAAAGTAGCCCGCCCCCCCCCCCTCCTCCCCGCGCCCGTCCGCTGTGGGGAGAGCCAGGCATCAGCCCACAACAACGTTCTGCTCAAACTTCATCTGTGTTTTTCTAGTACGTCTTTGTCTGGTTTCAGTGTTTTTTTAAGCATCGTATTCTATCATGTTTACACTAAAAATATGGCTGTTCTATTTTCTGAAATCTTAGCCCTGCCTTACACACAAGCGTATTTCAGACTGGTTTTTCGAGATGCTTTTCATCCTGGAAGACAGTAGAAAATGTGAAATGGGGGTATAGAGTGGGGAGGGACATTCAGCTATGACCACATCTGCAGTATTTTTCAATTTAAGGTGCACTTCTAGTAAACTGTAACGTCTGTAAATCTAGTAGAGCGTCTACTATGGATGTAACAATAACCAAAAATCGTGATATCGTATCGTTAAAGTTTTCACAATAATATCGTGAACCATGACAGTATATCGAATTGTAAGTTTCTTTGCTTAAATTAAGAGTTATGGTGCAGCGATAGCTAAAAAAACACAGAGGGAACTACATAGACCAGGCATGTCCAAACTATGGCCACATTTTTCTTGGCCCTCGGGCTTCCAGGTGAAATGGCCCAAATTACCTTGCATCAAATAAAAAATTTTTTTTACTGCAAGTTTTCTGAAAATCTACCTTGATAAAGCTAATATTTAATATTTAGTGTGTGGTTTTAAGGATCTAAGCATGAATAAAGACTGATGGTTCATTCTAATGCAAATATTTCATTTATTCACTGCCCTCTGCTTCATCTGTGTTTAGATATGTGGCCCTTGATGAAAAAAGTTTGGACACCCCTGACATAGACCATGAACCTTTGCTCCATTTTTGTGTAGACTCCAATTAAAAATAACAGTTCTAAGCACTTTCAAGTCTTAGATCTTTGGATTAAGTCTTGTCAAGGCATTTTAAGAATAAAAAAAGTTGCATATTAGCCTCCACAAAATAGCGGAATAAATATGGTAACATGAGATATATATTGTGAAAATACCGTACTGAGAGATTAATCGTGAGCCTCCCCACCATATCGTGAACTTTCCCATGATATCGCAATAAATATTGTATCGTGAGGTTCATACCGTGACGTTATCGATATCGTATTGTAAGACTTGGATATCGTTGCACCCCTAGCATCTACACCTGTTTGTTTGCATGGAGATGTTGATGTCTTTACCAGAATGTTTAACAGTATATCATTGATCTTATATCTCCATAGAGATGAGAATTGAGTTGACACTACCAAGCATGTTACAGATCAAATTTGTGGAGAGGCAAGCGGTAAGAATACAGGTTTTTTCAAAGGATGTCTGGGCAATAAACCCACATGCAACTGAATAAACAGAAGGAGTTGATTGAATGCTCTACTTAAATATTCAAGAATGTCCATGACAACAAGCAGGTGATGGACCTCAGTCAGAAAAGTTACATAGTGCTGCTTTCAAGTGTGGATTTTTGGACAATAAACCCACCTGTAAAATATAAGATAGACAAATAGGAAAGGCAAGGCAAGTTTATTTGTATAGCACAATTCACACACAAAGTAATTCAAAGTACTTTACAGAATAATAAATATTTTAAAATCACAATAAAAACACATCAAAACATTAAAAAAAACATCATAAAATTAAAAACAGAGAGAGACATTAAATAAGAGTGAGGAATGAAAAATGAAAAACCTTTCAGTCATATGCAGCTAAACAGAACTGTTTTGAGCCTGGATTTAACCAGCATCAAAGTAGAGGCCTGTCTCACATCTTCAGAAAGTATCAAAAATATCTTTTTTTTTTTACATAAAGAAGCATTTTATGGAGCTAAATTATTCCCTGATCGTGGGAAAGATGGACTGGTGTGAGTAGTGTTGTGTTTTTCCTCGAATGATGCAGAAAAGAGGGAGCCACTGTCTGTGTAAATGTTCACGTATGTTCACTAAAGTTATATAATCCTGCTTCCAGTGGCTCCATCCTGTGACTGACACTATATTAATGCTTTTGTTACATAAAACCTGATATAAGAATTTGTCCCTTCACCATTCCTCGAAAATAAGGTCTTTAGCACCACCATTTAAATGAAGGTCTCCACTTAGCCTTTTCCATTTGTTGTGTTACTTTCACCAAGGGCAGCTGCGATCAGGAAATCCAAAATTGTGACTGGCACACAAGAATCCAATTTACACATCCTCACGGCGTCCAGAATAATAATCATTTGGATCAGTTTTGTGTACACCAATCTGTCTCACAGCGCAATCATACCACTCCATTCCTGAAAACAGCCGGTGAATAGCCCCTGTCTCTCTCGCTCTTCTGCTCCGTCCTACACCACTCACATAAGGAGACATGAGACCTGGCACAGCTCGGTACGAAATTTGGCACTCTTTAGCGCTTTTACATTATCGACCGCCTATATATACAGTACATGAGCTGTGTCGAGCTAACCTTTCTTCCTCTATTAAACAGTTCTGTATTTCTTCTGCCCACAGACCGGCAGTGTGCCAGCGCCATAAGGCATTGTGCGCATTGCCGTCGGAAATGTAACATCACTATGCACGTGAAATCTTCGCGTGATGTCACTCGTACACAGCCAAACGTCGGGTTGGGTGCTGTTGGCAGATTGGCAGGCTCAGGACGCACAGACGGAGAATCGCGCGAAAACAAAGCGGCATCGACCCAGATCTCAACATGTGTCACGCATTTATTTCTGTTGGATCGAGCGCTCATTTGCATACACGTTGCTTCATGTTTGATTTGTCAATAAAAGGATTTGAATTGATGTAGTTTCGGCAGTAAGATCTCACTGTGGGGACTCATGTAGACGCAATATGGATTTTTTATTTATTTAAAATATGGTTTTGCATAATAGCTCCCTTCAAAATCACCAGATAAATCATCATCTGTTTAAAAAGACTTCAAGATCAGAAAAATTAAAAAATAAATATCACTGCTACCAATATTAGCACAGATACAGTGACCATCATTATAAAACCAAAAAGTACTCAAAGACCCCTTTTTAATGACCGGACTGTGAGTTGGTTTGTTTCGGTCCGGGTATCTGTGATTGTTCTTCTACTGGAATTGAAAGTCAATGAAAGGGATGTGAGATTAAGTTGTTTGTGCAGAACAAGGCAATTTGTTTGTGTGACTGGCCGTTCCAATAGGACTAAAGAATTAAAGAGTGAATGCCTTAAACAGATTACTGTGCACTTCCATCAACACAACAGTCACTCACAAATGGGATGTCAAGAGTATTCAGTAAACTAATCATGGAAATGTAATAATAGTGATTTATTATTTTGTTATTACTATTTTTAATTAAAATAACTCATTTCCATTCACTCTACAATACAACGAGGCCAGAACTAAATATGAGGTGCTTTTTATCTGGTTATTTTGTCCCATTGACTTTATAACAATTGAATTTATTCAGAAACGTAAACTCTTTGTGATTATAGTGAATAAAAATTTTTTACTTTTTTGACCTTGTTATGATCAAAAACGTATCTAGGATTATATTTCCTATTCAGTCACGCTTATTTCATTAATCCTTTACAAAGTCATAAGTTAGGATTTGAGTGCTGAGAAATCACTGCTTTAATTTTACCTGGATTGTGACATCATAGGTAAAAATTCACATAGGCCTCCTTCTGAGCATTTCTGCCAAATCTTCGCATATCGGCCATGTTGCATAAAATCATTTCTTATTGTTTTTACACATTGCTTGTCATTAACACAAAATTCAGGTGAGGGAGTGCACACTGATGGAAAATAATGTGTGCTTTCAATATGCAGACATTATTTTAAAGGTCCTATATTATACTTTTAGTCATGTTAGAAAGTTGTTACCTCCTCAAAAACATACCTGGAGCTGTGTTTTGTTTCATTCACACATACTTGAGTAACCCTTTATTGTTAGTTTTCCTCCAAAAGCTTAAAATGCTCTGTTCTACCTTGTAATGTCACGAAGCGGTAATTTTCAAGTTAACAGCTACTTTTTACCTTTTGTTCAGTAGTAATGGGCAATTCCTGGGCTGAAATCATCTAAATGATTCTAGTGAAGGTATATGGAGTTTAAAAACACAGTGGAGCACTTCCTATATTACCAGGTTACATCACAAAGTGGAAAAGAGTGTTAGAGATATATACCTAAATATGCAGGATTTGTGAGTTAAATGTGAGAATGAATCATCAGATCAAAAACCTAAGACGCTAAAGCAAAGAACCATGTAGTGATCCAAATAATGCATAATATGTGTCCTTAAAAACCTTTGTTCACTAACCAAGTTTAAAAATCACAAAAGTGCACAAACAGGCTTCCACAGATTTCCAGTCTTGTCTTCACTTACAAACTCCATCTCCGACAGTTATTTTAAGGCAGTGCAGTGTCACCTTGAGACCGGGCGTTATGAAAAACACTGGTAATCAGCAGAGACACATTCTCCGAGCTGCCTCATCAGCGGACATCCTAATTATCCGCTGGGCTTTGGAAAATACCGACCACTCTGCCAACCGCCGGAGCCTTCATTTGGAGAAAGACAAAGAGAGCGGGGGCCATTTTAACTAGCACGTTTGATTTACAGTGTTCACCTTTGAAGAAGTCAAACTGAAGCAGCCCCGCGTATCTGCTGTCTCAATTAAATGCTAATAGGCCTCATATTTTCCAATAAGCGCGTGCTAATAAATCTGTCCATGCCAAAAGCGAAATGGTTGTTAAAAAGAACAGAAACTTCGCTTGTAAACCAGACTGCGAGACATGGCCTGCCTTCTGCACCACTATGGAATGTGCAGAGCTATAAAGTAGACAGTAATGTATCATATATATTTCTTAAAGGTGCTTTTCGTGAACTTTAAGCCATGTTAGAATGTCGTTTCCCCCTCAGAAACATACCTGACATACAGACACGCTCTCCTGTACTGCCACATGAAATCACAACAGAGAGTGTTTTCCATTTGAGAGAAAAACTTTGACTAATCTGTGTGTGTTAAACATGTGTGAATGAAACAAAACACAACTCCAGGTCTGTTTGAGGTGAGTATAAGCTAAAAACATTATAACACAGATCACAAAGTAACATAACATGGGCCCTTTTACTTTTCTGTGGCATCTCAAAGTATTCATTGTCCATATTAGCATACCCAAATGTGAGTTTACTGCAGTACATTTACTTTAGTAACTTAATAAAGCTGTACTTCCTGGGATTTTCATTTTGTAGATGCCATACTTCCCCCCTCTTCTCAAGCAATATATTTTGTGCTCTTACTTGATTAACTTTTTGGTATTCTTCCCACTGTTACTAAGATTACAAGTAACAAAAGCTTTATATTGCCAGGAATATATGGTTTGGACATTTTTATTTTTTGCTCTACTCCTTCAGATGTGATTTAGTTTTTTCTGAGGCCATTTGTTTGACAGTAATATTTTTCCAACTATATTAGAATTAATCAGAAAATTGACATGTTAAACAATGTAAGGTTTTTGGCCTTGTTATAATAAAAAAAAAACATACCTATATCATATTTTCTATTCAATCACACTTCAATCATGGTTTATTAGTCTTGTTAATCTGAATACTCTGAAATCACTCTGCTTTCATTTTCCCTGAATTGTGACGGTATAGGTAGAAATTCCCACAGGTCTCCTTCTGAGCATTTAAACTATATTAGAATTAATCAGATAATTCACCTATAGCCAGTTACTCTTTGTAAAGGTCAAGTTAGCTCTTATATACATTAACACACAGTCCATGGCATTTAATAGTATGGTTATTTTAATTTGGTGACTTCCTGTGTGAAACATTAGCTTGGTATACAGAAAAGACGTAAAGTAAACACAGCAACATTAAGGGTGAAAAACAAAAACAGCGATGAAAAGTTATATAAAAAACTTAAAGATAGCAACAGGGGAACAAGGTTTGTTTTATTTGTGAAGGTATATTTGAGCTTCTTGTAATTTGTATTGAATTAATGTTAAAATATGGATAATGGTTAAACTATGTAAAGAGCTAGTGATACGGTGATCATATGGGAACTTCTGTTATTTTGTTCTTGTCTAGCTGTTACGATGGTTCGGCATGGAAAAGATTAAAAATCATTTAACCGTCAGTTCTGGCCTTCTCAACTCTCTCTTACTTGTGTAGTAGTTTCCCCAAATACATTTTAACTCTTAATTGAGTAATTTAAGGCTACGTTCATACTGCAGGGCTTAATGCTCAATTACGATTTTTTTGTGAAATCCGATGTTTTTGCGAGAGTCGTTCACATTTCCAATTAAATGTGACTTGTATGTAATTTCCAGTGTGAACAGTAAACGGCCCAAAAGTGTCCTGCATGTGCACTGGAGGACACGATGACGTCAATCACAGCGAGCGTGCTCTGTGGTAAGGAAGTTGTCCAAATATAGACGCGAGCATCGAGCACCTGGCGATTTTAAAGTTCCTCTCGTACTGGAGCCAGAACATGAACAACTTACTTGTTTTAAGGAGGAGATTGAGAAGGAGAAGGACAAGGTTTTTGGCCGTGGCATTTTGTGGGACAGCAGCAGCGACGTCCGTTGAAAGGAACATGTGGATGTGGAGCTGTGGCCAAGAGTGGTGAGTGGTGATGTGCTTCACTTCAGTGACACGGAGTTCATAAACAATTTTCGCCTACTTCAGCGCAGAATAGTGACTTTTGTGGCTTGTTGATAACGTGTAGGTCGGATGAATGCGCTTTGGCCGTTCAGACTGAATTCACATGTCAAAAGATCGGATATGTATCGGTTTCAGGAGTGGCCTGGGTCGCATTTGAAAAATCGGATCTGTGTCTTTCAGACTGTCATTAAAAGATCAGATACAGGAACATAGGGGCCAAAAAATTGGATTTGGGTCACTTCAGGCTGCAGTCTGAACGTAGCCTATTAAACAACTACTTCTTAACTTCTACTTGAGTGATAATATTTTGAAGTAATCTTCAATATTCAACTTTTGGGTACTCCACCTCTTCCTAATACCGGCGTGGTAACTGATTACTCCCTAAATCGCCTTTGTAAAGCAAGGACAAAGATTTTTATCATAATGAATAAATAGTTAGAATGGTTCAGATTTAATTAATACTCTGACCTTAACTCTCAACCCTATTTTTAATGAAGTAGTTACTAAGCTTGAATAAATTTAATGATTTTATCTTCTATTTGTTCATTATAAATTAAGTTTTTGTTCATACCTGGAGTTGTATTATGTTTAATTCACACATATTTAACACACAAACCTGCATATTTAGGCTGAGTTCTTCAGTCAAATGCAAAATAGAGTTCCACCTTGTGATGTCATGTCATAATACAAGAAGTGCTCCACTGTGTTTTTAAACTCCATACACCTTCACTAGAATAATGTGGATTATTTCAGATCTGACATTGCCAATCTGTATTGAACTAAAGATAAGAGGTCACTGTTAACTTGAAAACTACCAATACATGACATCACAAGGTGGAACAGAGCATTTTGAGCTTTGGAGACGTAGACGGGCTAATAATAAAGGATTACTCAAACATGTGTAAACGAAACAAAACACAACTTAAAGCTCATAAAAGTCAGTTTTGTGTAATATAGAACCTTAAAGGCAATTAAAATTCTACCACAAACTACTTTCAACACAAAAAACTGTAAATATTAGCCAATCAAAGCGTGTTGTCTTAAATAACATGTTTTTAAAAAGCTGAATTAACGCAGGCCACACTCTCCATGGCCTTCCTGTGTTTTATAGTGCTGAATTGAGGGCCCAGAGCCAGGTTGGGCACTAAATAATCTCTTTATAAGGACATTAAAGCCGGGCACAGAATACGCCACGCATCGCTTTAACCTTGGATGTTTACAAAGCCATCGAGCTCCATGTTAATCATCACGCCACGAACTCTTGCACCTTGTTACAATATGTGCAAATACTGAAGAAGAAGAAATGGGTCCAATTATCAAGACTGCAGTGTGAAGCTGAGTTATAATTAAAACGCACTCATTACGGAGCAGAAATTTAAATAATGATGAAACAAAAGCAAAGAGCTGTTCATTATTCATAACATGTTCAAATATCTTTATTAAAGCTGCGTATTGCATTACAGCTCTGCACTGACTCTAGGTTTATTTTTTGGCAGTAGAGGAAAGAACGTTGGAAGTTTGAACTCAAGTTAAAGTACAGAGTTACTCGGGTAAAAATACCAAAAGTATTGACTACCATAAATTGTAGTTAAAAGGCCGATAATAAGATATTTTCTGATCTATGTTATAATGTTGTTTCCTCATCAAGACATACCTGGAGTTTTGTTTCGTTTCATTTACACACAAACCAAACACAAAAGTTCTTTCTCTCAATCAGTAAACACTCTGTTCCACCTTGTGATGTCATGTGGTAATACAGGAAGTGCTCCATTGTGTTTTTAAACTCCATACCAGTTGGATAATTTCAGCCCTGGAATTGTCAGTCTCCATTCAACAAAAGGTAAAATGTAGCTGTCAGCTTAAAAACTACCGCTTCATGACATCACAAGGTGGAATAAAGCGTTTTGAGCCTTGGAGTTGTAGACAGATGAATACAGGATTACTCAAACATGCTACTCAACTCAAGTTCATTTTGTGTAATTTAGGACCTTAAAAGGCCTGTACCATGTCCTGACAGATATACTGTAGAAGTAACTCTTGAGGTTAAAAAAATAAGTCAGCTGTGTACTGAATGAATGTAATTATAAAACGTTTCATTATCTGCAGGAGTGTAGAGGATGTGGTACACAGAGATACGCCGTCCACCCACTTCTCCTGACGTGAAATATAAAAAAAAAACAAATATAAAATAGCTACAACTTAAATGTCAAATCGGTGCTTTTGGCAATGGTGAAAACAACCTGTAGAGGCTCATGATATTTGCAGTACTGTCCTATAGTGACCTGCCACATGACGGACCAGGACTGAACCAGGACTAAGCCAGAACTAAACCAGGACTGAGTGTTGGGACGGGCCCGGAGGTGCACCCGCGTAGACTGTCGGGTGACCGTAGGCGGAAGGAGCTTCACGCCACATGGGGTTATGCGCAGCTGTTGCCCGATCACGCTTTGCGAACACCCTGCTTCACAGACTCGGGGTTCTCTCTCTTTCTCTTTCAAGTCTAAGATTAGTCCAGGTTTAGTCATAGTTTAGTCGTGATTTAGACCTGGTTTAGTCCTGGTTTAGACCTGGTTTAATCTTGGCTCAGTCACGAATCACGTAATCCCACTTAAAAAAATCCCCACTACACCACTGACCACTTGTCTGAGAATCAGAAAGTACACAGTTATTATCCTAGTTGTTATTAGCTTTATCGTTACGACAAAACTCTTGCAAAAAACACTATAAACTCATCACAGTAAATAATTAGGATGTTCTGAATTCATAAGGTAAGCTATTCCTCACTTACCTTATGAATTCCAAGTTTTAAAAAAAGAGTGAAAAATCTGGTACAGCACCTTCAAGTAAAAGTAAAAATTATGCCTGAAAAGTACTACTCAAAATAATTACTTTAGAAAAACTTTTGTCAATTAAACTGTGTTCGTGTTACATGTTTAAAATCGACCAATTACAGTAACACAAGTAGCTTTTTGTAATTACTATGTGTTTTCTGGCAATACAAGCCTTATAAAAATGACTTTGTTGGATACGAGTTGTAAAATTTTTGGCAAACGTTGATCTGCTAACTAAAATCTGATGACATTTATGCTAGCACTAATGCGAGTAGGAAGCTGTGAGAATACGTGTTGTTTGTAGCCTTTAAAGACTTGTTTCTTTCCTGCTTGTCTGGTGCTGGGACATTGAAATGTGCCACCGCTCTAGTGGGAGGTGACACTGCAGCCAGCCCACACCACAACATGGCTCTGTGAGAAGAAGTTAGTGAGAGAAAACTACTTAACAGAGTTGGTCTATGTGAAGAAACATGACTAATGTGTTGTCAAAAGTCAATTGTAGCTACAACGTCAGACGAGAGCTCCAGTCTGCCCTTCTACAGAGCGGAGAAGTTAAAGATGTTTTTAATTATATTAGTGATAATGTTGCTCCCTCATCTAAAACATGCCTGAAGAGGTTTTAGATGTCATTCACGCAGTTTCAGTAATTTAGTGATCTCTCCTGGGCCCTATTCAAACCCCCCTGTGTAATGTTCAGCCCACAAGCCAACGTCATCCAAGCTCCCACACGACATTTCTTCATAAATTTACAAAAGCATGATACAAAACTTCACACAACAACCTGATGAACCTGATGAGTAGTGCTTTCATTAGCAGGTTATGTGATGGCGCTCTGGAGGGGGAGTGACTTAGTAAAGAGCAAAAGAGGAGGAATCTTCCTATAACCTCTTGTATAAAGTTGTGATTTTATATTCTATTACTTATATTTCTATTTTATTTTTACTTGTACATTTATACTTATATAATTATGTCTTATTTGACACCTGTTTCTTGCTTTATTTTCTGCTACTTATTTACAATTTATTATTACCATTTATAGTTTTGCTCTTATATTTATAGTGATGTGTGAGCGACTGTGTCCAAATAATTTCCCTTGTGGATAAATAAAGTTTGTGTAAGTCTAAAAGTATGATATAAAACTGCACACAACAATTTGACAAACCTGGTAGTTGTTTCAGCAGCAGGTTTTGTGATAATGCTCTGGTGGGGGAGTGACTTAGTGCAAAGAGCAAAGGGAGAGGGAATCCATAGCACCAAAAAGAAAGTGAAACTTATTAACGCTGTTAATTAGGGATGTAAAAATATCCACATCTCCAATATTTTCACAATATGCATCACACGGGACGATATTTATTGCAATATTTCATGGAGACTAACAAAATTGAATTGAGTGAATGGGCTGCTTTTTTCTTTTAAAATGCCTTTACAAGCCTTTGTTTCTGTCATCATCCAAATACTTAAGATTTAAAAGTACTTCATAACAGTAATTTCATCCTGTACATTGGACTGAAACGGCACAAAGGATCATGGTATATAGTTTATCTTTTTTTATTTATTTATTGCTGCACCATAACAATAAATTTAAGCAAAGAAACTTGTAATTCGATAGCTTGTGACAGCCCACGATGTTATTGTGAGACTTTTGATGATACAATGTCACGGTATTTCGGTTATTGTTACATCCTTACTGTTAATACATTGTTTTTGGCAAATATATAATTTTCTAAACAATAAATGGTAAATCTATAGCAGTCAATACTGGTAACTGTACTGGAATAGAGGTAGACTTTTGTTACAGTTTACCAAAATCAAATGTATATATAGAGGTAATACACAATTTAGACTTCGAACTGTGATAATTTATTTATCTAATCAGTGATAAATAAATGCATGACACGTGGTGAAACAAACCTAAAGCTGTTTGAATCATATTTGATGCTTGTAACACTGTATAATGCATCTTAAAATTGTAAAATATTCTGAATGAAATACTCTGATTGGATGATAATGAAATGTATTCAGTATTCTGTAAGTAAATATATTTTCAAAGTATCTTTCCTGACTACTGCCTGCAAAATGTTTATAACTATATACCGTATTTTTTGGCAGCTTCAAAAATCTGAAAGGTCAAAAAGTGATACGCAGTCAGTCCATTAAGAAAATATCAGTAAATTGTATTTTTTTTAAAAGATTTTTTTCTTTTGGTCTGTTCACTCGCTCTCATTTGAATCATTTGGATAATTTCAGCCCTTAAATGTCTTATTTCTACTGAACAAAAGGTAAAATGTAGCTGTTAACTAAAAAAAAACTACTGCTTCACGATGAGCTTTGGAGATGCAGACAGCCTAATAACGCAGGATTATGGATTACTCAAACATGTGCGAACGAAACAAAACACTCCAGGTATGCTTTTGATGAGGTATCAGCATTTTAACATGTCTTAAAGCTCACAAGAGTCAATTTTGCATAATATGAGTCCTTTAAAACACCATTTGAGAAGCTCTTGTGCCTCTCTCTCTCTCTCTGTGTAGTATGAGCAGCTGAACAGACAGCTCTCCACTTGTCCGGCCCGATGAATGATTCAATCTGTCCAACACAAATCAGATGCAGTGTCAGAGCAGCAGACAGGACTTCATCAGCGGAATGCCTGCTCCGCGTCCTGCACTATTTCCCCCTCCTCCGCCAGCTCCTACCTCTCAATATCATCTCATTTACTCCCCAACACACCCACCACCCCCTTCAGCACCCTCCCCGGCCGGCCGCGCTACGGGCTCAGAGGCTGGGTGTCCCTTCGTCCTTGGCTGGGACCCATCCATCTCTGTCAGTGTGAGGAGGTACCGCACAGCACCCCTCCCCTCTCCACCTCTGCCAGGCCCACCCCGGGGGGCTCCGTCTCTCAGGCACGTCACTGTTAAATGGAGCCTTTACATGCTGACTACATCTGTGTTCACTACATGTTCAGTATGTGTGAGAGTGTGTGTTTGTGTGTGTGTGTGTGTGTGTGCTGTGGGCAGGGGTGTAGTATCCGTGTGATATGGGAGTAATAAAAGGGAGATTTACTGGCATTTAGGAGCAATCAAAAGACTGTAAAAATATGCATATCTATCCATAATAGTGGATTAAAAATTGATTTGGGGCTCTACGAACTATTGACAGTCTGTATATAGGGATTGGCCCATATGGATTATTATTATTTTACTTTATTTAATTTTTTTGTACCGATACCAGTATTTGACCTTCTGTTGTGGCCAATAATCAGTTTTGACGATACCAGTATTTAGCTTTTAAAATTCATAACAAGGCCCACACATTTATCTTAAGGCAAACATGTCCAAACTATGACCTGTGGGGCAATGTGACCCTCAGACAAATTTTTCTTGGACCTTAAACTTCCAGGTGAATTGGCCCAAATTACTTTGCATCAATAAAATATTCACTTTTTACTTTAAGGCTTTTGAAAATCTACCTTGATAAAGTTAATATTCAATATTTAGTGTGTGGTTGTAGGGATTTTAGCATGAATAAAGTGTGATGGCGCATTCTAACGTGTTAAACATGCACATATTTCAATTATTCACTGTACTGAGCATCAGTTTACAGCCCTCTGTTTCATCTGTGTTTAGACATGTGGCACTTGATGAAAGAAGTTTGGACACCCCTGTCTTAAGGTGAAGTAAAGATCACAGATTAACTTTTCTCAAAATAATAACAAAATGTATTTATCTGGGATATAAAATACAATGTTAAATATTTGTGTAAATATACAGCCATATAACACTCTTCTATTTCCAGTTTTACTCATTAATCTGATCAAAAAGAGCACAGAGAATAGCATGGAGCAGCATGAAAAAATATCAGTATACATCAAATATTGTTATCAGCCGATGTCGATATTGACAAACTGATGTCAGACAATACAGATACTATAACCGATATATCACTCATCCCTATTCAAGGCCTTTCCCCACTGAGTTGTTTGGAGTTTATTCTTGCTGAAAGAGAGGATCTAAAGACTCAGGACCAGTGCTGTAGTACAAAATTCTTCATGGAGATGTTAATGCTTTGCCTGGATCTCTGTCTTCATGGAGATGAAACCAGACCAAGTTACAGGTCAGATCTGTAGAGAGGCGACCTCATTCACAGTCAGAATGCCTGTTTTTGTTGGTATTTTTGAGTTATAAAACCAGCTGTAATTGAATAAATGTAAAGTATCTGTTTAATGTCATATTGTGGAACATTCAAGGCAGAGCAATGACATATCCATAGAAACAAGCTCCAACCAAAAAGTGACATAGTGCAGCTTTAATAAAGGCACTGCTCTGGGCCCTGAGACAACAAGTACACTCCCTCACACACTCTACCCCTTTAATCCAACATCTCGGACATGGGATTCCTTGGAACTGCTTTCTGTTTGCTTGTCTTTTTTCATTGTTTAATGTTTCAAACTGTTGGTAAATCTTGGTCAAATCAACAATTTTGTCAAATCCTACAAGGAGTCTTCTGTTGTGATTTTGGGCTCTACAAAAATACACTGAAAGGAAATAGAATATAAAATGCACATTTGTATCCACAATTCTGTTTACAAACCATAACAATCCCTAACAGTCTTGAAATGCCAAGTTTGTGCACGGTGGACCCCCTGGACCACGAGCGCGACTTTGATGACACAGAATAAACTGGTTTTCAATACAGTTATTTTTCCTCATCCTCAACACTTTAGATCTCTGTAATGGTGTGGCTTATCAGTATTATTTCACAAGCTAATAGGAAAATGTTGAGAAGGTTCTGCTCTTTAAAAACAACGTTATTTATTCAGTTGATGTCTCTTTTTCTAAATATTATAAGCTAAGGCACCGTCCTCATTTGACATTCATTTGAAACCAGATGGTGGTCCAGGACAAGTAAAAGCCTCAATTTATACCATGTTATAACGTTATTCTCACATCAAAAACATACGTGAAGTGGTTTAATATGCCTTCCATGCACCTAGCGATCTCTCCTGAGCCCTATTCGAACCAGTACAAACCCACGCCTCTTGTGCAGTTATACAAAACAACTCACTACTATTTCACAGACTTGTTCAGTAGTTTCGTTAGTGGAATGCACGCTGAGTTATGTGTGTTATGATAACGCTCTGAAGGGAGTTTGATCTAGCATGGGGAGCAAAGGGAGGAGGAACTAAACTGATACTAACTTAACATTTGAGTGCAAACATTTTCAGAACAATAAAAGGTAACATGGCGATCGATTTATGTTTTGTGTTAGCAGCTAATACGCCATATGGCAGAGTCCTGTACCGGGTCAAGTACCCACAAATAGCTGCTGAAATGGACGGGTTTTAACATTCTGGATTTTAATGGAACGATGGCAGACCAGGCTGAGAGAATGACTTTAGTGTATTTATTACATGAAACCATAGGGGAGGCGATCACTTTGCTCCTGGTTTAGTCCTGGTTTAGACCTGGTTCATTCCTGGTTTAGACCTGGTTTAGTCCTGGTTAAGTCCTGGTTTGACCTGGTTCAGTCCTGGTGTGGTCCTGTGATCAGTTCGGTGGTTGCGGTGTGTATATATTTATGCTAATGACACTGGTTCAGTCCTGGTTTAGACCTGGATTAGTCCTGGTGTAGTCCTGGCAATTATCTCTACGGTTGTGGCGTGTATATATTTATAATCCACTAATGACACGGCATAGGTTCAGTTCTGGTTTAGTCCTGGTTTAATCCTTGACTACTGGGCTGTCGGACTAATGGGCTAACCCCAACGAGTCCGGGCTGGTGCGGATTTAACTTTGATATAATTACGAGTTAATGGGCGGCTATGGTGCTGTACTGCGTGGGTGCTCCAAAAGTGGACCGATGCAGGACTCTGCCCTCTTTTAGTGCAGTCTGTAGTCAGCGCTATAATTTATTAAATCTTGTAGAGTGTCCACGCGCTTCAAAATCCAGAAACACCCTTGCCACCAAATGTATTCTAACGTGTCCTTTATGTAAACTCCCAGTCCACACATACACGCAGTAACCCCGGTATCCTTCAGTAGACCGTATTGTGGACAGTGCTGTGTTCTGAGATATGTCCCTGTGCTGTGGAAGTCCTCGTCTGTCATAAAAGCCACGCTCACTCTCCTTTGGTCCCACGGGGAGCGGGAATCAAAACCCGGCATCGGAATTCTCGGCACAGACCCTGCACCCATCAATCACCCCATCATCTCGGAGCGCCGCCACTAAAAAGCTCCCATTCTCCTCTGAGCGCACCCAGGGACGCAGCCAGAACAAAACAAATCCCCCATCCAGTCACACTGAGCCTCAGAAGAAAATAGATCCGCCGACGAGGGCACTTTGAAAAGTCCGGGCTGCGTGAGGAATGGAGATGTGGCGAGATGGAGATAAACGCTCGTGTGTGTGTCGGAGGAGCGGGTTACAGCTCTGTGACATTCAGTGATGGAAGAAGTACTCAATTTTGTCGCTTAAAGCTGCACTGTGTAACTTTTCTGGTGGAGGATCCGTCAAATGCTTGTCTCCATGAAGATGTTATTGCTTTGTCTGGAATGTTTCACAGTATGATATTAAGCCTTTTTATCTTCATGGAGACCAAACTAGATCAAGTTACAGGTCAGATCTGTGGAAAGGTGGCCCTGTTCACAGTCAGAATTCCTGTTTTGTTTTGTTTTTTAAGTATTTTTTAACTATAAAACCACCTGTAACTGACTAAATGTAAGGTAGGTTAGGGTTAAGGGTTAGGGTTTAATGTTAATATTTTGCGCAAATTTTGGGATATTAAAAAATAGTGATTTTAGGTACAGATTAGTGCTGAATTTTATTCAACAGAAACAACTGAAGCAATATTTTTTTTTTTCTAGCTGTTTTTCTTGGTATATTTTTGTTTGCTCAGATTATGAATGTGTTAAAAATAAACCATCAGCCTTTTCAGCAGGTATCAAACTATAATAATACTAATTAAAAAAAACAACTTTACTTTTCAGTCCTGCTCAAAGATGTAGTGAAAAAGAAACTACTTAAAACTTAAAAATAACAGCAATAATTGAGAATATACTACTACTAAACATTTATATTCAGAGTGTGAGATCAAGTTCACAGGGTACTTGAAACAAAAAGTTGTGAACCGCTGTACTGTATGGAAGGTGAACGCCGAGCTGCATCTGAAACTATAAAACGAAGCCAGTCCCATAACGGACATATGATTGCTGGAGCTAATGAAATAAATATCACTTTCTCTTGGCCATATATTTCTGATTGATGAGCAGATCATAGTCGTTAGTCTCAGCGAGAGGCTAAAATGGATATGTGGCACTAATTGTAATTTATAGGTTTAATTATGTGCCATTAACTGCTGTTATTTCTTAATGAGAGGTATTACATGCTGTCCTTTCTCTGACCTTCGACCTCCGCCTGTGATCCGTTTGCTCGAACTCATTCAACAGATATGGAGAAATTAACATTAAAATATGTAAAATAATGAGGAAAAGTGAGTGGTTGGTCACATACAAATCAAAACAAAGAGCTCCCTATTTTGATGGAAAAAATGTATCTCTGTATGTCCAGTATTTTTAGAGGGGACTAGATTTACCATTATTACTGTTAACACTGAGGGGAAGTAGACATGCTGGCGCCACCTAGTACCTCCGCTCAATTTAATTTCTATACAGTGTAGTCAGGAATCGAAATACACTAGACAGTTTGCAAGAACCCCAGAAGTTGTAAACCGCACACCGGCCAATCAGCGAAGAGTGAACAGTGAAGCCATGATGTCAAACTCAATTATTTGGGTCCCTTTGTGGTACAGCACAACAGTAAACAAAGTGGTCGAGATGGATGTAGACGAAGACAGACATTCTGTGTTGACAAAGATTCCTGAGATCTAGAATTTAAAGCCAGAACAAAGAGAATGTTTGATGAATTTTATCAAGGGAAAAGACATTATTGCCCTTCTTCCTACGGGATTTGGAGCATTACATACATCACAACAAAACAGCAGCGACTTATTAAATAAAAAAAGTACCCGCCTACCGTCGAGCGAACGAATCCTAATGCTACGAGGTCAGACGGTTTCCACAAAGTGAGACCGACTGATGAATCAGGTTAGAGGGGAGGGGACATATTAAGCAAAAACAGCTTTTATGAACTTAAATATAACAGCGTTTTTAATCATTACTCAAAATTGTGTTTAAAGAGCCCATATTACACCGTCTTCTGATTCAATTCAATTTTGTTTCCTCATCAAAAACATACCCGTAGTTGTGTTTTTATTTCATTCACACATATTTAACACACAAATTCTGCATATTTAGGCTGAGGTCTTATCTCAAATTTAAAATACTCTGTTCCACCTTGTGATGTCATGCAGTAACACATGAACTGCTCCACTGTGCTTTTAAACTCCATATACTTTCACCAGAATCATGTTGATAATATCAGCCCTGAATTGTCTATCTCTACTGAACTAAAGGTAAAATTTAGCTGTTAATGTGAAAACTACCACTACATGACATCAAGGTGTAACAGAGCATGTGTGAATGAAACCAAACAACTCCTGCTATGTTTTTGATGAGGTAACAACATTCTAACACAGCTAAAACCTCACAATAGACCATTTTGCATAATATAGGCCCTTCAAATTGATTCAAGTGCTCAGAAAATGTCTGTTTTCAACCACCCCCTGTCTCCCTGTATCTCTGTACTTAGTTGTGATTATTTGAGAAATGCAGTCATTTTCAAAAATAAAACTACATCATCTGCTTGTTATAGTGAAATGACAATATGATGGGCTGGGTCTTTCATTTCTGGAGTATTGAACAGGAAGTGAGTGGACCTAATTCTATTAATATTATCTAATATCACAGAGAAAATAAAGCAGAAATTTTTGCTAAAACGGTAGCCTCAATGTATATATATTTTAACAAGGTGCAAGGGAAAGGTAGTGTAGAATGCTAGAATAACCCATTTTCACCTCTGAAGAAAGAAAACACAACTCTAGTGTCATGACAGAGAGAAAAAAAGTGAAAAAAGATAGTCAAACCAGATGCTTCAGCCCAATGAAACGTGTGGACTTCCCCTCCCATCACTAGCCCAGACACGGACCTGTCATGTGGACTGATATATGTCGCTGTGACAGGACCCTCCTCCTATGTTATTAGCCTGTCTCCTCTGCTCTGTAATCAGCCCCAGATCTCGTCAAAGCACCAGGGGGCACTAGAGGGGGTACCGCTGTCACTGACCCCACCCACCTCCTCCGCCCTGCTTCTAAAAACACAACACGCACTTCGCTGTCTCGGGGAGCTTGTTAGGAAAACGTGACAAACAAAACTGTAACACCAGCTCCCTTCTCCTCGGCACAATACTGATCACTGTGAATGTGGGAGATAGCACAAAGGAGCCTGTTGCTTTGACGACCATCTTAATTAGTGCTTATTTGAGTGGAAACATGGGTGCAGTGGGGAGGCGCCGAATGAATACGCGCTGAAGTCATTTTAATTGTGATGATTTTATGGCGTGATTTCGGGGTTTAGAAATGAAGCGAATGGCAACGGGGGGCGCAAGGCTTCTGCAAGTATTAGAGCAGTACAAACAAGGCTCAAAACAATAGACTCTGACAGAAATGAGTGATATAGCAATACAAATTTGAATTGCGATCTAATCTTGTGATATGATATTTAGAGGATTATCATATTGATTTCATTTTTTTTGGTTTGTGCAGCTCCATACTCAAACACACTGTCCACTTCTCCTTTAGGTCAGCTTCTGTCATGAGTGAGTGACAGGTGGATTTAACCAATCACAGTGAAGCATAAATTTGAATAAATCTAAGGTAGCGCTGTTTAATGTAATGAGCTGTTTAACTCCCAACCAAAAGGTTTCATTTGCAGCTTTAAAAACACTGGGGAGCACTTTCTGAAAAATCAAACAAACAAATAAATAAAATACATAAATGTATAAATACATAATACAGCCGGCACAATATATACAGGATTACTCAAAGATACACAAATGAAACAAAGCTCTAGACAAGATCTTTTATCTATTATCTAGTTTTAGCATAACATAAAACCTCCAAATTTTTATTGAAGCATACGTCTGTTTGAACTACAATGACTACAGCGGAGTTCTATAGCGTGCAGTATGTCTCCCCTCAGTCCATATCCGCGTCCTTTCAAGTGGACACAGCAGGAATTAGTCAGGCCTGGTGGCGGTGGATAACTGTCCATCTGCAGCAGTGGGATGAGACTACACATTGGTACAGACACTGACTCAGCTTTGGCAGAGGAGCAGAAGAGTACAAAAAGTAAAAAAAAAAGTAAAGGATCATTGAAAAGATAATTGAAGATGCATTGGAAAGAAAACTGAAGATGGAAAATGAACCAACTCAACAATGTTATAGATAAAATTAACCAAGGAGCATGCTTATTATATTGTTTTCTGATCTATGTTGCTGTTGCTGTTTTCTCATCAACACACAAATCTTGCAGTTCTTTTCTTAAACTAAAAACACTCTGTTCCAACTTGTGATAGCATGTGGTAATACAGGAAGTGCTCCATACACCTTCACTATAATCAGTTGGATGATTTTAGTCCTGGAATTGCCAGTCTCTACTGAACAAATGGTAAAAGGTAGCTGTTAACATGAAAACTGCATCACAAGGTAGAACAGAGCAGAACAGAACAGAGTTTTGACCTTTAGAGATGTAGGCAGACTAATAATGCAGGATTACTCAAACGTGTGTGAAAGAACCAAAACGCAACTGTAGGTATGTTTTTGAGAAGGTGATTATTATAACATGGCTGAAAGCTCACAAGAGTCAATTTTGCATAATATAAGACCTTTAATACCCCACTAATAATTGTGTATGTATACATCTAAAAGGCAAGCATAACATCTCAGGGGACACTACAACCAGATTTCACCACCATGAACTGACACCGGCGCTGACAAAACATAGAAATGCCTCACTATTACTTAACTGTAGCCAAAAATATGAGGGTGTTAAACAGAAATATTCCATCTGGCTTATACAAGTTTAAACATTTGTTGTGAATCATGATCTCATCACACATTCGCTCAAACGAACTGAACCAAAAGAAAATAGAATATTTTTCTTGTGTAAAATGGCTCTGCATTGCAAATATATTGAGAAAAAGTGCAGAAAACTACAACAAACATGAAACTGCATTCGCCTATTGGCCAGAATCACTACCTCATCTGTACCTGATCTGTCACTTGTCAACAAAACTAGAGCTACTTCACATTTTAGTGGTTTTGATTTTTTCAGATATGTGGGCTAGGTTTGAAAGCCCCCTAAAATACACTTTTTGCAGCATGCTTAAACCAGAGACTTTTTATATAAATGGACATAGCTAATAGGAAGTGAGCACGGGGGGACGCTTCCGAATCAGTGTATCATTCGTTCATTAGGTTTTCAATATAAAATAAAAAATAATAATGATTTGGGTTCGTTTTTTTTATTTTATTTTTTATTTTGTGTTTAAATGAATAATGTTAAAAATGGATAATGGCTGTTGTTCATTTCCATGACTTAAACTGCGATGCCAGACTGGCATCAAACTGGGACCAGATGGGGACCAGATCGGGACCAGACCAGGACTGAGACCAGGACCAGAACGGGACTGAGACCGGTGTAGCCCTGGTTTAGTCCTGGTTTAGACCTGGTTTAGTCTTGTTTTAGTCCTGGGATCAGTCCTGGTTCAGTCCATATGCGGCGCAAAAGTCCGACATCACAGTTTAAGTCACGGAAACTGAAAAAACTAAACGTTATCAATTTTTTTATTTTGATTTTGGAGACAAATAATGAAGAAAACATTTTTTTTTTCTCATTTTCTTATTTTTGGTTTTGTATTTAAAAAAATGAATGAACAAATGGATTCTCTAGTCCAGTCCACTGACTCTTTCTAATTAACTTTATATTGAACTTGAATTGTCACTTCTCTCTCTGTAACTACTGCAGTAAGTCTCATCATTTTGGTCTTAAAATGTTCATATTTACCAGCTCTATCCTGGTGTATTTATTTCACTGTTTTGTCCATAAATAAAGTCCTATTCCTAATATCAAACTCCAAATGCACTGCTGCTGCATGCTTCATGAGCTTCATTTGACTGGAGTCTTTTGCTAAATCCATGGGTAAAGACAGTATGTCAAAAAAATGGATCTCACTACACAACTTCCTGTACTACTGTGACGATAATTCAGTATTTTTTGGTTTAAAGCCGCTCTATGCTCACACACACATTTATTTAACCAATGACTGTGCGGTGGGTGGTCCTAATTCCCTCATGGAACCAACTCAAACCCACATTTCCAATATATGCCAGTTTGCAGTCCCTCGCTAATGACCGCTCTTCCTTCTTGTTCTGATTCTACCTTGAACACTATTAACAGAAATGCACTGGGCGTATCAGCTCCTCCTCTTCCATACTGTGAGGCTTAAGAAGCTCGTTCGGAGGAGGCAGCCTGAACCCCATGAATAAATAATGTCCCCGCAGGTCCCAACAGCAGGCCTTTCCGAATACGAAGAGGTTTAAGCCTTGGTTCAACACAGTTCAGAACGCAAAGGCAGCACACGGACGAAATATTAAAGCGGGAGATGTCCACTGTTGATTTCCTGTCTGGGTTTTGAGCGAGGCTGGAGGTGGAGGGTGGAGCATGGCCTACTGTATGTTTGCCCTTCCCCCCTTCTCTTCGATCGGCATCGCATTTTCTGGAACTTTCCCCGGGAGTAGAAATGAAGACATCTCAAGACCCAGCTTCAAACGCACGGCTCGGTAAACAGCAGCGGAGAGCCTGTTTCATCTGGGCCTCTGGGATGTTATTAGGGGACTCTGGAAGCTGGAGGAACTGGAGGTGGGAGGGGGGATTCAGGGTGCTCCCTCCCATCCCAGGACACGAACCGGAAACTCGTAAGCAGAAAAATGCCATATCAGACAGCGTAAGAGGAGACAAGAGAGAAGGCTCAATCTAGTGAATCTGTATGAACGCAGGAAGCAGAGTAGAGGTACTTTGCACATAAGGAGAGCCCTGGAGATCTGACCTGTGCTTAAACTCTGTGGTCTGTGTGGAAATCCGCAGACAGCTGATAGACAGTCCTTGAGGTCCAAAGTATAGTTTAGTTTTGAATGTGTGGTTTAGACTTTTTATTATTGGAATACGTGTAGGTGTAGCCAAAAGTCCAGATTTGTTTTAAGGTTAAAGTGGAACTAAACACTAAATTCACTACTAATTTCACTACTAAACTATGTATTTGGTGTTTAAATTTAAGTGCAAACTATGTAAATGTGCAGCTTTCTGGTAAAAAACATCTAAATTTAAGTGTTTCCTATCTTCAGTCACTACACCACTACTATTTCAAGTGGTATGTGACATTACAAAAAACTGCCAAAACAAACACCTGGCTGTAGGGGCGAAGTTTGAAGTATAGATACCTGTAAGACCAATCACACTGTTCCTTATATCTCCAGACTCCGCACCTCCTCCTCTCTCACTCTCCTCTTTAGATATTTCCCAGTTTAGCAGCTGTGTTTGAAATGTGGTTGTGGGTGGAGTTTTTGTGTTTAGGCCCAATACAATCTGTCCCCAATAAGAATTTGACCCATTCTTCATAGTAAACCGCAGTGTAGTGCTTCAGGAATCCTTCGCTAGATCTGAGATATGTCTGTGGCCACAGCTGCCCCTGGGAAGACTGATACAAATGAGCCTGCCAATTTGCAGCATTGACCCCTCCAACCACTAATCACTCATTTATACATAGACAGGGTGGGTGAAGTGTCTTGCTTAGGCACAATAACAGAATTTGGTTAAAGCAGGAATCAATCTTATGACCTTTGAGTTGCTGAATAAATGTTCTTACCACTGAACCACTATCAGAACACTATAGGCTCTATTCACGCTTACCAGAAGATGTTTGGAAATGCCTTGCGATGTAGTTACTGACACTGGGCATGTAATAAAACTGTGGATTCAGCAGCAGCGTCTTCACAACCTGCCAAAGCTTTCCATGGAGAACGTGAATAATCGCATCTTCAGTGTCACTTACAGGCAGCTGGTTCTAACTCTTGATCTGCTGAACATAACGGAACACTACAATTACATCTTTTTTTAAAAGTCAAATTATAATACACACATTTATAGGCAAAAAGTAAAAAAGAAAGAATACATCGAGATGAAGAAAACCAGGCCATTTTCTCAGTTTCCCCAGATTTTGTCAGAGTTACTATTGCCCAAAGGAAGTCGTCATCTGCGTGTTTCCAGAAATCCAGTTGGTGAAACCATTAGCCTGTCATTTGACAGAGTGGGTAGATCTGCAAGGCAAATGTAAGTGAAGATGCATAACCTAGTGTCAACCTGGTCTTCAATGGATTTGAATGTCCCTCTCTGAGCTTTACCCCTCTTCAGGTTCCTTGTTTATTGAAGGCTACTCTGCCCTACAAAGGCAGAATGCCGTAACATCATGTTTGGTCAAAAATTAGTTCATGTCGTTTTGGGGATATTTAAAACCTCCTTTATTATGTGAATAAATATTATGAAAAACATTGAGCTTGAAATAGACTTTTGACTCTTATTTGGCAGTTCCTGTCCTCTGCCTTTGTATCATGAGCCAAAAATAAGGAATCGTGTGAAGATAAAAGGCACTAACAGTGTATGGTTTGTTTGTGTTTCTGATTTAGTTCATAAATATATTTGGCACAGGATTTTAACACATTTAATAAATATACCTTTGTAGTAAATTATACTTAAATTATCATTAATGTGAAAGTATTTTGTGTATTTATTCATACTGTACACACTATACTGCAAAGTAACTTGTCTGTCAAACGCACAATCCTGATCAGCACCAAACAGGAAATCCAAGGTCTTCTATATCATTTCAAACCCCATGATGTGTGTCTTTGTGAGGTGTTTTTGTAATGGATGGAAGTCTGGGGAAAATCAAGCAAATAATGATCATGTCAGTTTCTGCCTTTTGCCTTTTGTCTTTTGTCTTTTGCACGACTCCTTATTTTTGGCTCATGATACAAAGGCAGAGTACAGGAACTGCCAACTAAGGGTCAAAGATCAATTCTGAGCTCAGTATTTTTCACTTATAAATATTTCTTCATTATAGCAACTAATTGTGAAATTTTGGGAGCCTTGCCTATTATACTTGCCTGGACAAAAAAGTCAGTCACTCAGTTTCACACTCTGGTAAATTAAGGTCTTTTGCCTTTTTAGGGCAGAACTGTTTACCATAAACTGATAAATCACGACTGTAGGCTGGCGTAGATTATAGATATATAATAGTAACAAGAACTTCACTTCACACAATCTTCTTATGCTAATATGAAAGAAAAAAAAAAACAAGTCATTTTGCAAAACCACATAATCAAGTGAACCTCTAAAACATAACACCACTCCAAAATGAACCATCATCGCCGCATTTGTCTCATCGAAAACAAAGAAGATATTACACATTTAATAGCGTTCAAATGCGAATCTGGAGAAAGACTTAATAATAGATCCCGCAAATAGAAAATGCAAAGCGTGACGGACGAGATTTGGAGACGTGAGATTTGGCTCGACATTAGCGCGTGAAGAGAGATGCTAACATGCGCGGAGATGCTAACATATTGTGCTAACATATTCTGTTTGTAGAGAGTCCTGCTGCAGTGCATTAAGCTGAGGCCCGCCCTAAACATCTTCATTAGCAGCCATCACCCTGATTAGCTGTGATATTGATGACTGTGCTGCTGTCAATCACCATGCACGGGTAACTGTGTGTCTCTCTGCTTCTGCACAACAGCCACGACATCGATTGGATCCACTCCTTGTTGGATTAATGAGTGTGCCGAGAGCAAAGGGAGGGGCGGTGTGCAAAAGAAGCTCCTAATCACTGATGTCTAAAAAAACGGATGCTGATATGCAGGCAATTTTTTTTTCCCTGGCAGATTGTCTATTTATTTCTTAAAGGCGCTACATTATGCAAAATTGACTCTTGTGAGCTTTAAGCCATGTTATAATGTTCTTGTCTCATCAAAAATATACCCGGAGTTGTGTTTTGTTTCATTCACACATTACTCTGTCTACATCTTCAAAGTTCAAAATGCTGTTCCAACTTTTATCTTTTGATCAGTAAAGATTGTGATTCTAGTGAAGGTGTATGGAGTTTAAAAACACAGTGGAGCACTTCCAGTTCTGCTTGACATCTAAAAGGGAGAGAAGAACTCAGCCTAAATATGCAGGGTTTGTGTGTTAAACATGTGTGAATGGAACAAAACACAACCCCCAAGAATGTTATTGATGAGGAAACAACATTATAACATAGATTAGAAAATAGTATAAGTCCCCAGCCCCCGGGCCATGGACTAAAACCAGAACTAAAACCAGGTATAGATCAGGTCTAAACCAGGTCTAAAACCAGGACTAAACCAGAACTAAAACCAGGACAACATCAAAACAGGATTTAACAAGGACTAAACCACACCGCATCTTCTCACGTACGCCCCCCCCGTTCCGCGACGGAGATCACACCGATCTGTGGTGCAAACAAGGTTGAGGTTGAGGACCACTACTATAGAGAAAATATATTGTGTTTTTTTAATAGCTATATAGACACCTGTGGATCAATTTCGTTGTTTTTTGGACCTTTCAATTTGCAATACTAATCTAAAATGGTGTTATAAAAGAAACAGGTTTGTTGACCTCTGGGTTGGAAAAATGCCGAGCCCAATGAGGTATATAGGGAGCTGATCCCCGCCTTCCCCTTTATAGATGGTACATCACTGTTAACATCACCACATCAAAGGGCTGCTGTGCAGGACCACGCTGTTAGCCCCTCATATATGGCACAGCACTAGTTTGACTTTATAAGAAAAGAAAGTGATTTTCAATAACTATCTTTAACTATGTTTAGTATTGTGCAGTATTTTGACACAATAAGTTCAGTTAAAATAAAACTGTACAACATAACAGAGATTAAAATGAATTACGCTTAATTAGGACTTTTTTATTTTAATAATTAAGTTTATTTCTAATATAATATATAATATAGTACATTTCTGTTAAAAGCCCAGACTAAACTGTAACGATATCAGAATATAGTTTCTTATACTATTGTCCATCCATTTTCTCATGCTTATCCTGGGGCCAGATTACAGGGGCAGCAGTCTAAGCAGGGACTCCCAGACTTTCCCCACCCCAGACACTTCCTCCAGCACCCCAAAGTGTTCCCAGGCAAAGCTGAGTGACATAGTCCCTTTAGCGTGTCCTGCGTCTTTCCCAGGAGCATCCCAGGCAGATGTCCAAGCCACCTCAGCTGCTCCTCTGTACACGGAGGAGCAGCAACTCTACTCCAAGCTCCTCCCATGTGACTGAGCTCTAATAGTGTGTCTTATTGTAAACACTGTGTCAGGCGATATTGCAAAATGTATATTTTTTAAATACATTGTACAGCCCTAAAAGGTTATCTTAGTTTTGTATTGTTAGTTTACATTAGAAAAAGTAAAATGAAAATGACATGGGATTACTGTATGTAATGTGAGAAAATATTAATATTGCACATTTGTATTACTGTAGTGATCTATGTTCCTGTGCATATATTGATAATGTATTCCCTTTAATTCTCTGCAGGCCTGTTTGGCAGATCCTTCATGCTGTAGTCTCTGTCAGGAGGTCTTCATTAGTGTTTCAAAGGCAGGCCACAAACAGCCCTGAGCTGCAGCCCTCTGCCACCACTGGTTTCCATCATTTTATTAACATGCGCTTCAATATTTATGTCCTTGGCTATGAAACTCTAACCTTTACATTGTGTTAAATCTCCGACGGGCCGGGTGTAGAGGAACTTGGTATTAAAATATCTGTGTATAAAGTACCAGTGAAGTAATGGAACAGGGCTTCAGAGTGGACAGTGCATTCAGCAAGCCAAATGCGTTCTTGTGATATGTAAAGTGTGCTGGTTCAAACAGAGCCCTGCGTCAGTAGAGCTGCTGAGACGCTCAGGGAGAATACATCACACACCATCGCCTATGTCGGAATATAAGCAGGAAAAGAACATGGCAGTATACAATGGGGAAACGCAATATAGATTCAGACATACGAACGAAATATACTCTTAAAGGGCCGATACCTGATCTTTTTCAGATGTATTTTAGCAAAAATTGTCTTGCCCCAGTACAGATGTAGTGTATAATCAGCTCTTGAGGTCAAAATGAGACTGCTGTGTACTATCTGCTTCTAATTACAAAGCATGTTTTGTTCAGACACTCAGGAAGTGTGCAGTTAGCATGCTAGTTGTTTTTGTATGTACGTATGTATGTAAGACAAAAATTAGGTAGGATACAGTATGTCAAAGGGCGAGGAAGTATTTTTTTTTTATGTATCCAACTGTTCCTAGGCTTCACAAACCTTTTTGCACATTGTTTGTATTCAGTGGGGATTTTTTAAGTGGGGGTACGCGATTCGTGACATCATCGATGTGACCCCTATCCCCCTCAACATGATGCAGAATCATGTTATTAACATTAATTCATAATCTCCTGCAGAAGATAAATCATAGGCTACAACACATGTGCCCAGGACTAAACCAGGAGGAGTAAACCAGGTCTAAACCAGGACTAATCTTGGACTTGAGAGCCACAGAGAGAACACCAAGCCGGAGGAGCAGGGTGTATGCAAAGATCACGATTGGGTGACGACTGCGCTTAGCCCCATAGGGCGTGGAGCTCTGCGCGGGTCCTTTCTCTTGCATTCAACCAATGGTCTACACACCTCTGAGCCCATCCTGACACTCAGTCCTGGTTCAATTCTGGTTTAGACCTGGTTTAGTCCTGGTTTAATCCTCCTTGTTCTGTCCTGGGATCAGTCCTGGTCCCCTCATGTCTCAGGTCACTATAGGACAGTACTGCAGATATCATGAGCTTATGCAGGTTGTTTTCACCATTGCCAGTAGCTCTGGTTTGACATTTAAGTTGTAACTATTTTATATTAATTTTTTATATCACATGTCGGCAGAAGTGGGTGGACGGCAAACCCCCGCGTACCACACCCACTACACCCCTGTTTGCATTCACATGAAGATAGTTTAGAAAATCAGATACTAATATAGTAGATAATAAGTTAGTATCGCAACTAGAGATTCATTTAAACAGAAAGACTGAAAAAGGCACACTCACTGGACAAATGGAATCTTTCCCGAATAGTTACCTCCGCCAAGGAGGTTATGTTTTTGCCGGCGTTTGTCTGTTTGTTTGTTTGTTTGTCTGTTAGCAACATAACTCAAAATGTTATGGACCGATGTTGATGAAATTTTCAGGATTAGTTGGAAATGTAAAAAGGAAGAACTGATTTCATTTTGGGGGTGATCCGGAAGAAATCCTGGATTCTGGATCACTTAGAAATTTTAGTTAACATTGTGGTAAATGGGGCCAAAAAATTTGTTTCTCAATATCTTGGTTAATTATTGACCAAACCCCTTGAAATTTGACTCAGGGATGGACAGTGGGATCCTCTTTCATATTCCAAAGGCTGATCCGGATCTGATCCAGAAGACTGATTTTATCGCAATTTATATAAAAAAATGGGGGTAGTCCTTGGCGGAGGTCTGCGCTCTCTGAGTGCTTTTCTAGTTTTAGAATGATCTTGAGCTGTATTAGAACAAATATAAGACCACATAATGGACAACTATAGAACCTACCAGGACGACTTAGCGATTACATAGAAATAAGGCCACAAAGAAAGTAGTACAATTTAATGTAAATATCACTATGGTATTGGAATTTGTATTTAGTGTCGAGTCTATTCGTCAGTATCAAAATCAAGTTTGAAATTCTAGTATTGTGACAACACTACTTTCAGAATTCACATTGCAAAAACAGAAAAAAAAATTAGTTAATTAAATTCTACCTGTGCCAATTAAACAAAATAAAAATACACCTTCTCACAGTACGTTTTGTCCTTTACAGACGGTAATTAGGAGTATCAGTTGAATATTGTGCCGGTACTTTTTTAGCACGTCGGCTTGAACACTGCCAAATCTCATTATTAGCTTCATTTATGCAGCTCTTGTCTTTTTTCCTGCACTTTGCCCTATAGAAATTATCCCACCATCAAACTAATGGTAAAAGCATTTAGAGAAATTGTTCATGTGTGGGGTTACTCGTGCTTCTCTTTTAATGAAATCTATAGATGCATTAGGCTTCATTTGGACATAAAGGGTATAGCGCTGATTGCAAATGGCCCTGGCTTTTGCAGACCAGCTCACGGATGGAGGTTACATAACAGCTTTAAGTGTTCTTTTGGAAAATTGCTCATGATTTAGGAACGCTCTTGAATTTTCTGGCTGAGTGACTTAACTGTCAGTCATTCCCAGACTCTACACGCTCATGTCTAGACAATAATAATCTACTAAAACCATTATGTAAAGTGGCCATTAGGGTTCTGGCTTGTGGGTGTCACCATGTCAAATGTCTATATCCTAAATGTCTATAGGAGTGTTTTGTGGTACATGGCGAGCTACACAGCGTAATTAAAGACTATCAATGTTTCCTACACTGTCAAAATAGTAAAAATATTATAAAATGTGTTGTTATAATGCATAGAGCTAATGATTTGGGCTAAAGATTCTGACTTTTAACTTTTTCTGAAGAATCAATAAAATCACAAAATAACAAATTCACTTGCTACTTCCCCTTACCATTCCTTAAATCCTCAAAAATTTATAGGACTTTTACATTAATTCCACTTGGGCTTTTTTTTTTTCTTAATTACAAGTCCACAGATTTCATTTTAGTGAGATATGCTTCAGCTTTGACATGGGAATTGTCAAGACCCCAAAAAAATGCTCACTCTGCTGTGTCTCAGATCATCCCCAGGGACTCCAGCTATATCTATTCTTATATTTACCCCAAATAATTCAGGCCGTATTTGAAAACTAACTTTCCTCTGTGCAGAGCTTGTTAAAATTGGAGTAGATGAGACATCAGAGGCCACAACTACAGACCCTCAACTTCACAAAGAGTTCAGCCATTTTTCTGTGCTCCAAAGGGTTCAGGTTAGCCAGGCTGGGGCCACCTAGTGCCTCCGCTCAATTTCATTTCTCTCCAGCAACTAGGTCAGGAATCAGAATACACTAGACAGTTTGCAAGAAAATTGTAGGCTGTAGAAAGTTGTTTGCAAGAAGTTGTAGACCGCATACCAGCCAATCAGTGACGAGCCTGTGGAGCCATGATGTCAAACTCAAGCGTCTGTCTGGGTCCCTTTTGTGGTACAGCACAACAGTAAACAAAGCGTCGAGATGGATGTAGATGAAACCATACATTCTGTGTTGGCAACGATTCTTGAGATCGAGGAGTTAAAGTCGGAACAAAGAGAATGTTTGGTGAATTTATCAAGGGGAAAGACGTTATTACCCTTCTTGCTACAGGATTTGGGAGAAGCTTAATATACCAATTAGCCCTGTTAGTGGTGCATTACATACATCACAACCATATAGCAGTGATTTGTTAAATAAAAAAGTATCCACCAACCGTCGAGTGAACGAATCCTAATGCTGTGAGGTCAGATGGTTTCCAGGAAGTGAAACCAGCTGATGAACCAGGTTATATTCAGGTAGAGATTCAGCTTGAATTGAGTCATTTTTGGTAAAATAGACAGGAAAAGTGGGTTTTTTAAAAGTTTTTCTGCAGGAGGAAGGGTCCGCCACTTGCTTTTCACCATGGAGATGTAATGCTTTGTTGGAATGTGCTATTATAAGTATCACTCTCCAAGGAGATAATCAAGTGATGAGCACGTGACTCTGCAGGGAAAGTTATAATTCAAATCTGGGTAGGCGATCCGGCTCACAATAAGAGTGCAGAATAACATTTGTGAGTAAAAAAATAAAAACTCTGTATGTACAAGAAGGATGAGTTAAATGTTATATTGTGGAACCTTCAAGGCAAACAAAACAAAACAAAACACATATCCAGGGAGATGAACAGGTGGTGGACCCCTCTTACACACTCTTACTCACTTAAATTTTTAGGCACATCTAAACCTTTAAAAAAACACTACTAGTAAGTTGAACAAAGTAAGTGTTATATTTTTGTATTCCAGAGTGGAGAGAACTGGAGTGAAGAGGGATGCTGACAGTGCGCAGCATGTTTCAAGGTTGTGGTGAAGGAGTTTGGGCTGCTCCAGAAGACAGCCAAAGTAATATTGATTTGACTTTGCAGTGGAGAGGGTAAAGTGAACAGAAACACCCAAACATCAACAATCATCCAAAAATCACCTGGTGTGAACTTTTCCCGCTGCAATAAATGTTTGGATTGGAGACGAATAAACAGGTCAGTGACTCGGTTTTCTCTGTTATTTCTTACTTTTTTTATTCTAATAAATTTTAAAACTGCTGTGCTCAGAAATTGGTAAAAGAGGAATGGCCCTAAAACTGTCCCCTGTGGATCCCCTCTTCTTCTAATTACAATCAGTTTAGTTAATGATGATATACTGTTAATGGTTCATAGGTTTTTACTGCTACTGCTGCTAAAACATCTTGGTGGCTATCGGTACTAGTTTAAGTTTGTCTTGTTTGTTCCATTTGCTTTGAGGAGGTTTGGAACTCACAGTGTTTAAAAAAAAAAAAAAAAAAAAAAAGCACTCACAGAGATCCAACAATTTGTCTTCCTCTATTTTTAAAGAACAAAGATATTCTCAGTAATTTCTTAGGGCCTGTTTACACGAGAACACTTGCGGGTAAAAATGACAAAATATTTTATAGGAAGTGCCTTTCATTTAGACAGTGACGGCGTTTTTGGGACTTAAAAATGCAAAAATCTGAAACCACCCTCGAGAGTGGAAAAGTTGAATATGCTCCGCTGTAGTGTTTCCGTCTACACTGCCCAAGACACAAAACTCTGATCTGCTCATGTCATGTACAAGTTTACGTCACATACATACAGTACACAGAAACCTGGAATGCAAACCCAATAGAATTCCACACACTTTTGCGTCACCGTATGCACGCAGATTTCCTCCCGAAAATACTTGTTTAAACGCAAAATAAAAATTTAAGACGCGACGCCACTTTTGCATCTTATGTTCAGACCATCATCATATAAACGTAGCCTTAGTAACAGTTTGCGTAGTTACAAAACAGCTTCTCTCCTCCTTGCTGACAATACTGAGATCTCCTTGCCTCTAGAGCATTTTATGTGAATTAGGCCATTTAAATTACAAACCCAAAATTAAGCGTCAAGGTGCACTGTGCAACATTTCTAGTGGAGGGTCCACCACCTAGTTGTCTCTAATCTTTTTAATCTGACTTGCTGAACTTGAAGAACAATAATAATAATGATCATTTTCAGTGTTTTAAAAATCATTTCAATAAATAGTAAATACCGTGGGACTTGACAGATATTTTGTTGTAATGCTTTGTAATGATTTTCAATTATGGGATATTTCAGTAACATGGGATATGTTTTTACATTTCCCATGTTATTTTGATCCCTTATGAAGTGGATTACCAAAAAACTCCACCCATCTGATCCTGGTCCGGCTTTTCTGTCAAATTTTAGAACCCTTTGTGGCCCATGAGTCAAAAAGTTTGCCCAACCCTGGTCTAGAATGTTCCCCAGTATAGATTAAACCTATCAATTAAATCGATCAAGCAGGTTACAGGACTATGCTACATTACATTTCAGATCTGTGGAAAGTCTCTCCTATTCACATAAGAAATTGCAGTATTTTTGAGCAATAGAAACAAGCATAATGTAATAAATGGTAGACGTTTAATGTCACACCATGAAACATTCCAGGCAAAACAATAACATCTCCACGGAGACAAGAAAGTGACGGATCCTCCACGAGAAAAAATAAGTAAGGTACATTTTAATCATTACAAATAAATTAATAACACATACAATTCTTTATTTCTCAAAGTATATAAAATTAAAAAATATATATATATGATAATACAAACCAGCTTCTAACTCTCTAAGTTCTCACCACAATTACACAAACCAGGCCAGGTTCCAGTTCCAGATTAATGCTGACATGTGTGAGGCATTGAAATATTGTGGGATATTTGCTCACCAACTTGTACCTACAAAGCCTCTACATTATCTCTACCTGGGTCCAAGTGAGACAGAGCATGTTTTGAAGTGAAGCTGCTTGTTTTCCTGAGAGCTGACCTGTATTAGCTGACATTGGTTCTCCTTGTCCTTTCCGAGGGGGCGGGGTTTGGCCCAGATCTTTGTGTTGAAAGCCCACAAATGGCTCCCGTCCAGCTTCATATTAACTCGGCTTAATCCTGTGTGTGCACATCAGCAACTATAAATCTTTCCAGTGATCTCTCAGTTTTTCCTCAGGTCAAGGAAATATGCGCAATGTTTTCATCTCACAAATGAGAGGGACGGGCGCCGGACTTTGAGTGAAGAGCACAGGATTAACCACTTTCTCAATATCACTGTGTCATTTATCACGTACGGCCTTAAGCACAGTGGGTTTTTCAAGAACAATACAAGTCTTGTCTTTCTGTGGTTGCAGTAGCTGTGTTCACATGGATTCCACAAATGTCATAATCTGATCCGAAGTAAAACTAGTAATGTAGTTAAAGGTGCATTGTGTAACTTTATTGGTGGAGGATCTGCTTGTTATTGCTTTGCTTCGGGGATTCCACAGTATATCTTGTATTTACTCAATTACAGATGATTTTATTTCTCAAAACTACTGTGTTATTGTGGTGAGCAGGTCCACTTCTCCACAGATCTGACCTGTATCTTGGCCTGCTGACGTGAAGCTACTTGGAGAATCCATGGAGAATCAAAATTAAATGTCATACTGGAGAACATTTGAGAAAAAAACAACACTGAGTCAAATTGTGGACCCTCTACCAGAAAGGTTACACAATGCACGTTTAAGTACAAATTTTTGGTATCTGTATTTTACTTTGGTACATTTTTAAGTGGACACTATTTACTTTTACTTCATTACACTTAAGAGTAGGTATCTGTACTTTCTATTCCACTGCATTTTTTAACTGGACTGAGAAGTGAGTAAGTATTTTTTATTATTATTTGAGACCTGCTGAAAAGGCTGGGGGTTTATTTTTATCAAGTTCATAATTTTAGCAAAGAAAAATATTATACTAAAAACAACTAGAAAAAGTCAATTCAGTTTTCTGTTGAACACAACTCAGCACAAATCTGTATTGAAATCACTACATTTGAAGCTTTATTAGATCTTAAAATCTGTGCAAAATATTTTTTATTGTTTAAATAAGTTTTTAAATGGGTACTTTAATACTTTTACTTGTATAGAATTTTTCATGTGATGCTTTTACTTGTACTTGAGTATTTATTCGCTCCGGTATCTGTACTTCTACTTCCACCTCCACCACCACTGCTGATTTTTGGAGTAGGACTGAACAATTTGGGAAAAATATGTCTAACAATAAAATATTTTGTTTAGATTTTGAAGTCTGGATTTTAAGCATGTCCAAACAATTGACAAACAGACTGAAAAATGTAACTAAAAGGTATTTCAGAAGGTCTAAACTAATGGGTTAGCAGAATGTAGTTGTTTTTGTGATCACGATGTGAGTCTTGCAGCCCCATTCTGCAGTTATCAGATTATCCAAATGTCATGCGAACAGTTACATCTGATGTGGCTAATCTGATTCCTCTTTCATCTTTCTTTGTTTGAACAAATGATACCAAAAAGGGCAAACTAATGAGGCAAAGACAAAAATGAAAGAGAAAATGTTAAAGATCGAAATTGAGTTATTTTAAAATTGATTGTACTTTGTCTTTCAAATACAACAGTTACAAAAATGCATTAAAACTGCACTGGGTAACTGTTCTGGTGGAGGGTCTGTCATTAAACTAATATATTTTGTATTTATTCATTTACAGGGGTTTTTATTTCTCAAAACTACTACAAAGACATGCATTCTTACTGTGAGCAGACCCACTTCTCCACAGATCTAACCTGTAACTTGGCTTAGAGATGTGGTCTGCTTGTCTCCATGGAGATAGTCAAATGAAATACCATACTATAAAACATTACAGCAAAAAACAATAACATCTACATGGAGTCAAGCAGCTGGTGGACCCTAATCTGTGTATCATTTGGTCATTCTTTTTTCAAAATAAAACCAAAAATAAGAAAACAAAACAGCGATTTTCTTAATTATTTGTCTCAAAATCAAAATTAAAAAACAGATAATGATTTGTTTTTCAGTTTTCAATTCTGTGTTTAAATTAATAATGGAAAAAACGGATAACGACTGCTTCCCATTTTAAAGGTGATAAGGATTTTCCGGACGAAATCCAGGACTGTCCCAAATTTGCATGTGAAACCTACGTGAAATGACACGCCAGACTGAACCAGGACTGAACCAGGACTGAGGAGGAGCGGGTGTCGGACAGGACGAGAAGTGAGGAGCAGGGAGAACCAGGACAGGAGCGGTGCGCGGAGATTCCGTGCCCTGAAGTGAGGAGCGCGGAACCAGGACAGGAGTAGGCAGAGAAGGTTGCGCGGAGATTCAGTGCGTGACTAGACAGCGGACTTTTCTTTGCCTTGACGTCAGACAAGGATCGCTTTCGGTCCTGACGGACTACCGGAAATAAAGACGATAATAAGCAGAAGACCTGTCCAGAGAGGGACCAACTGTCTTTAGACCTGCGTCTGCCAGGGACTGATGATCTACAAGACCTTAGGGCTCGGACTGAGGACTCAAAAAGACTTTCTTTTGCGGACTGGGACTGAGACCGGACTGCGAGAAGAGGACGCAGACTGTTCAGGAGTAAACACGTCTGGGACTGCTGACAGACGACCAGAGGAGGACAGACGAGACGGAGTTTGAGTAGCCTGTCAGACAGAGTCCTGGTTTAGACCAGTCCAGAGTTGATGTTTTAGTCCTTTTTTTGGTCATATAATTCGGCGCAAAAGTTCGGCATCACATTTTAAGTCACGGAAACGGGAAGCGGCCGTTATCCGTTTTTTTCATTATTAATTTAAACACAAAATAGAAAACTGAAAAAACAACTCGTTATCTTTTTTTTTTTTCTTCATTTTGGTTTTGGAGATAAATAATGAAGAAAATCGTTTTTTTCATTTTCTTATTTTTGGTTTTATTTTGAAAAACGAATGAATGAATGATACATGGATTGACACTCTGCCAGAAAAGATGTCACTAGGTGTTATGGCTCAGATTTTTTATTATTTTGTGCACGTAAACATACCACTTATCAGATTTAATTATTGTTTTATCAGATTATGAATTATATGAGTTTCTCTGACCAGGTAACTGAACCCCAGATTATAACGTTACTTGCTCAAAAACATCCATTTGCTTCATTTCGCAGTCACCAACAGATGGCGTCCTTGCGACCTTCACAATGATCCATCCACGAAAACAAGGCTAAAGCAGTTTTTAAAGATAACGTTAAAGCAAATTTGCATTGTCAAACCAAAACTGATCTGTGCGTGTATCAAACTATGCACCTAAACTAGTCATTACCCTTAATCTTTCTACCATATTCCACAGTTAACCAGAGCACCCTGTTTTTAGGCCAAGTCCTTCTTTAGGTGTGGTGTCAAATAATGAGAAGATTAATTGTGTGCTGCAAAGAGCAAGCCCAGCGAGTCTGCCTCTGGAGTGAGCGCTCTATAACAGGAAGGCACAGCTCCACCGGGAGACTTCAGGAGCGCCGGTGCGGGCCGGTGGAAAGAGATACCTCCACCCAGGTCCGCAACCGAAGAGCCCTGAGACCGCCCCTGTCCCCTCCCTCCTCCTCCTCCTCCCCACCTGCGCTGAGAGAACCTTATATGACGGCTGGCGCTGTACAAGGGCACGGCTGTGAAAGGGCAGTCTGTGCGAGGGGCCTGCTGGGTTTCGCCGAGGTCAGGGGGGGTCCGGCGGGAGGTGGGGGTGGACGTCAGTGCCAGTCCGCAGATGGTGGTGCCTCTTTGTTTCGGCTAGACGATTGAAAAACGGAGAGAATGAAGGTTTGCTGTTGGATTACTGTATATGAGAAGCCGGCAGGTAAAGCCATGGACCATATGTTCCACCTGCAGTGAAATGTATATTTGTGGAAAGTCCTCTAAAACACCTTTCTTCATATACACAAGAGACAAGGCGCTATAAGACATCCTGATTGGCTTTGCGTGAATGGCATGTATGCGTATGTAATTATTCTGTATTGCTTTAATAGTGATACTGAAATTGCATTGTGGTTTGCCAAGGACACTGGCTGCTCAGTTCTTATTTATCTTGGCCTTAGCTCAGTTGCCCTGGGGCTGAATGACAGGAATGTGGCTGCCAATCTGTGCCACTCTGCCAGCGTCCTCTTTCACCACCTTTTGAATAAAATCTTACTTGATTTAAAGGGACAGTCCAGAATTTTGGACATAGGACCTCATTTCCTAGTTGGTGTTGGAGAAATGTGGAGTAACTTTTTAAAATATTCTATCCAGTCCTTGTATTTGCAAAGGTCGCTGGTGCTTGGCTAGTCCACATCAAGTTAGCCTGCCACTAAAAACAGTCTTGCCCACTCCGCAGTGCACCCGAGGCGAAATAATTATAACGCCAGATTGTGGATGTGAATGTCTGTGTTGATAGAATAATTTCAGAAGTAAAACCAACCTTGCATTTGAAGGATTTATGTCTGAGCAACAGCAGCGAGTTGTACTTCTTGATAGAAAGCTTGGCAGCGGAGGACTGATATCACCTAGCACCTATCTTACCAGCAAAGTAAAATTCCGCTGCTGCTGAGAAAATAGTCCCTCAATATGTGACGATTCATGCGATGCAAGGTTAGTTTATTTCAAACATTATTCTATCAACACAAACATTTACATCAACAGTCTGGAGTAATAACAGAGTTGCTTCGGGTGTTTTGTGGAGTGGGTAAGTTTTGTTTTTAGCGGCAGGATAACTATGGCCATTGACATGCACTAGCCTAGCACTGGTGACCTCTGCAAATAGAAGGACTGGATGGAAGATTTTATAAAGTGTTTCCACACGTCTCCAACACTCTGGCTCACTAGGAAATGAGGTCCTATGTCCAAAATATCAGACTATCCCTTTAAGATTAGAAAACCACTTTACATATACACATCTGTAAAATTATGCCTTATTTGACCCAGTATTACTTGTTTTTTTGCTATTCATTTTTTGTTATCACCCACCCTTAATTTTTTGGATACAAAACTGAGATACATTAGAGTTTATGTTCTAATATGATCCAAAGATGTATGGACTTAAAAGCTGCATTGTGTAACTTTACTAGTGGAGGGTCTGTCAAATGCTTTTCTCCACGGAGATGTCATTGCTTTGTCTGGAATGTTTCACAGTATGGTATTAAACCTTTCTACATTCATGGAGACCAAACCAGACCAAGTTACAGGTCAGATCTGTGGAGAGGCAACCCCAATCACAGTCAGAATGCTTACTTTTCTTGGTATTTTTAAGCTAATGATGGAACATTAAACTTTTTTGATAGTCTGAAACCTGCTTGTCTGATTTGCTTTGCTTTCCATGGAGAATGCAAGATAGATAACTTTAATGTCATACTGTGGAACACTTCAGGAAAAGCAAAAACATCTCTGTGTAGTTGTAGTCCTCACCAGAAACGTTAAATAGTGCCCCTACTATAATTCAAGAGATGATCAATACAAGAATCCACAAACCCATAATAGAAAACTCCACCTAATAATCTCAGACAGTGTCACTTGGCTAACGCACTTGGTCAAACTGCTGCTCGCTCTGATTCACTGTGCGTCTGATCAGGGGGACATTATCATAGACGAGTGCTTTGGTCTGCTCTTTGGACACTGGCGGACCCATCACTGCTCCATTACAGCCCTCACACAAACAGGATCTGCTGGCAAACCTACTCTGAGTGCCATACAGACACAAGTTCCTTTTGAAATCCAGATCAAAGCAGCACGGAGACTAGCACTGCACAGAATATTCATGAACCCAGGCATCTGTCACCGCGACTCGATGAAGAGGAGGAGGTGACATTTGTCTCCCAGCAATAAGGGACGGCCTTCAAATGGGGAGTGAGTAAACAGCCCAGGAGCAAATGGCTGGCACTTAAAGTTTGCCTTATCACGAGCGGAAAACAAAAACTAGCCCGGAGCATTTCTTTGCCGCCCATGAAACACGTCACTTTGCATACTTTACTATTCAATCAGTATTTATTCCTTTCCTTAACAGCAGCCCTGACTGTGCAAAAACGCTGTCCTTCCTCTTGGCATCCAGAGTTGAATTTAAAGTCACACAATGTCAGCGCTTATTTAAAAGGTACTATATTACGCAAAATTGACTCTTGTGAGCTTTAACTGTGCATTGTGTAACTTTTCTAGTGAAGGGTCCGTCAAATGCTTTTCTTCAGGAGATGTTATTACTTGTCTGGAATGTTTCACAGTATGGTATTAGTATTCTATCTTCAAGCCAGACCAAGTTACAGGACAGATCTGTGAAGAAGTGACCCCGCACCGTCAGCTTGTGTTTCTACTAGGTATTTTTGAGCTATAAAACCACCTTTAATTGAATAAATGTAAAGTAGAGCTGTTTAAAGTCATACTGTGGATAGAAATGAGCAGGTGATGGACCCTCAACCAAGGAGTTATAGTGTACCGTCACGTAAGTCATGTTAGAAAGTTGTTAGCTCATAAAAACATAGTTGTGTTTTTTTTCATTCACACATGTTTGAGTAATCCTTCATTATTAGTCTGTCTACATCTCCAAAGTTCAACATGCTCTGTTCCACCTTGTGATGTCATGAAGCTGTAGTTTTCAAGATACCTTTTGGTCAGTGGAGATGAGCAGGTCCAGGGCTGAAATCATCCAGATGATTCAAGTGAAGCTGTGCGAAGTTTAAAAACATAGTGAAGCACTTCCTGTATTATCACATGGCATCACGAGGTGGAACAGTGCGTTTTCTGAATTTTGGACATAGGACCTCATTTCCTAGTGAATCAGAGTGTTGGAGATGTCCGGAGGCACATTTTAAAATATACCATCCAGCCCTTGTATTTGCAGAGGTCACTGGTGCTAGGCTAGTGCATGTCAATGACCATAGTTATCCTGCCACTAAAACTTCTTACCCACTCCACAAAACACCCGAAGCAAAACAATTATTACTCCAGACTATCAGCGGAAATGTCTGTGTTGATAGAACATAATGTTTGAAATAAAACTAACCTTGCAACATGTGAATCGTCGCATGTTGAGGGACTATTTTCTCAGCAGCAGTGGAATTTTACTTTGCCGGTAAGACAGGTGCTAGGTGATATCAATCCGCTCAGCTCTATCCAAACTTTCTATATTTTCAGGACAGTAGCTACATTGACATGCACTAGCCTAGCACCAGTGACCTCTGCAAATACAAGGACTGGATGGAATATTTAAAAAAGTGTCTCCACACATCTCCAACACTGTGGCTCAAACTAGGAAATGAGGTTCTCTGTCCAAAATTTTGGACTGTCCTTTTAAATATGCAAGGTTTGTGTGTTAAACATGTGAACGAATCAAAACACAACTGCAGGTCTGTTTTTGACAAGGAAACAACATTATAACATAGATCAGTAAATAGCATAATCTGGGCCCTTTAAATGCGATATTAAAAAGACTTCTCGTGGTGCTCTGTGGGAGATTGCATGTTCAGACTAGTGTGGGTACAGTGTGTTTTCAGGCCTATAATTTGGAGGAAGGGGTGGTCCGGGGCAGCGATGAGGCTTGCATGCGCCCGCTGGGAGTCCTGTTCTCCAGCGGTGCCCGGAGGTCCGAGAGGTCAGGTGTTCTGGAGTAGTGGCCATCCCACTCGAACTGCACCTGCTGTGAAGAAAGCGGAACAGAAATGTCAGCAAAGCACTGTGGGGTAATTTGTCTTTATGTCTAATTCTAAAGGAACTTGTGACTTTTATGGGTTATTTCAGACTCATTAGGTCAAATCTAATCACAGCTGAATGCCCAGTTTTTACCTGTTATGCATCTCAGGTCCAACAGGGGGCACTACATTTAAAAAAAATTCTCATACAGAGTGTGCAATACTGAATTACTTTATATATTTTTAATCAACTGTTTCTATTTTAGTTTGTCTGCACATCCTAGTATATTGTATTCCATTTTGAGTTCAGTTCAAGTTGGGGTGGAGTGAAGAACTTTCTTTATGATAGAGCAGTTTCATTTCCTGCATTCTGATGTATTTTATATTCTGTATCTTTATATAACTCACCAACCAACAGAATCATCTTTATTCTCACTAATCTTGGGCCTCCTTTGAAACATGAGCAGAGGATTTGCACAGACTAGTGCGGTGAGCGCCATAAACTTTAGAGTGACTTCAAATATTGAACACTGTTTTGTTGTTTAGGAGGACTCAGCACATTTTCACTGCTAAATAAAGAACATGGTATGCTCCAAACACTGTAAGATAAAATAAAATTTTAAAAAAGTTATAAATAAAACATGGTATAATAGATTATTTTTTCCTAAACTTTTTTTTTTTCAGTGAAATCTTTGTGCAGTGGTGCAAATTCCTGTTGTGGAGCAATGTAAAAAAGACAGACACAAATTTAAATAATGATCCAAATAAAGCATAAAAATATCCACAAAAATTACAAAAATGTAACTGCTATCAGAAGATAAGGTGCACGAAAGTCAAATAATCAAATCATTTAATATTGCCACGCTTTGGTCACTTACGTCGGGCGTTCAGTGCACAGTTGTGGACATCTGTGATGAAATTTCTAATTGTGAAGAAAATCCTGAGTGAGACCAAAAGATACACTTAGAACCACGATGAGCTGTGACTGATATTCAGCCGATCTGTCTGATATTAGGTCTGATAGTTTTGAATCTTTGTGCAGAGTGAGCCCTGTTCTCGTTGTGCGTGTGATCAATCAAATGCAAAAGCTCCTCAGTAACAGCAGAAGAGCTCCACCATGACCAGGACAATCCCTCTTCGATTTCCCTTCTTTTGCAAACTTTTACAAATGCAGATACACCACTAGTATGCAGTACTAGCCTCAGCGAACCTGTACAAATAAGGCGATGTTATCACGTAGAGCCTGGAGTCTGATATTTGCTCTGACAAACCTTTGCCATAACCACAACTGATGATGTGCACCATGGCATGTGGTGTGCATGTGTGCTGTGGTACCAGTTCAATTCCTCACGCTGTGTCGTGTGACGCCCAACAACCTCATCATGTCTAAACAAATGTGAATCCCACTCTTGAGATAAACATCACTGGTTGAGAGGTTAGTTCCACTGACCCACACGCTGGCGGTGCAAGTTCAGCTCTCACACATGAATGCTGCTGTTGTGTCCCTGGGCAAGACACTTAACCCACTTCGCCTGTGTCTGCGTACACTTCTGTATGAATGTATTTGTGAGTGGGTGAGTGGCAGCGAATGCGGCAGAAGACCTTGCAGCGTAAAAGACTCTGATACCTTCCAGAGGAAATATTTAGAGGAAATGAACCATTTCATCACCACCTGAAACACCAGAGTGGACTAAGAATGAGGCCTTTCCTGTTGTGTTGACCTGGGTTCCCTCTGGACACTGCTGTGATGCTGCAGGACACCCAAACCCTAACCCTGCTGACCCAACCTGACCAGTCCTTCTGTTAAACTGCACTGAGACCTTTGACTGAGACACAAAGGCGCCTGAGAAGCACAGAGTAAATGTTGCTGCAGCAAAACTTGAATTTCCCTCAGGATCAGAAGAAGGATTTGAAGAAGTATCTCTCTTTCTCTGGTTCCTTGATGTAAAGTGCTTTGAATGCCTTGAAGGAAAAGCACTATATCAAAAAGTAACCGTGGCCATTTCCCAATAAAGTTGATGTAACTCACTTGTACCTACCTCTTCTTATCTCTCTGAAGTTACTGACCAGATTGAGAAGATGCTGCATTCTTTGTTCAGCCTGAAGCCGATCACTCACAATATTCACCAGGACATCCATCTCCATGACACTCTCCAGATGGCCTGTGTCTTCTTCGCCTTGACAACCTCTCAATCACACACACATCTGATCCTCTGTCTGATAACACACATTCTTGGGTCATGTTTACTAAACTTCACTAATTATATTTACTGTTCCGATCTCTATCGACTTTTGTTTATTTGGCTCGTTGGACTGATTGATAGTGACAGCATTTGCGACCAGAGGAAAACAGATTTGTAACAATAAAGACTTGGTGACACAGAGGTACTGCGGACTAGGGCCTGCTGTGCTAATTACACTAGTGCAGTAATTAAGAGTGTGATTAAATAAACAATAAGCACGAAATGAGTTGTGTCAGAACCTCACTTCCCGAACAGCAGTGTATTGGTTTGTGCATAGACAGAGAAAGAGGTCTAGACGAGAGCAAGAGAAAGAAAGGAATAGAGAGAGAGAAAGAGAAAGAGGAGACTGAGCAGACACTACAGACAAGAGAATAAGAAAAAAGAAGAGAAGAAAAATAAGACAATAAAAGACAAGAGAATGAGCACTCAATGTACAATAGAGTGTATGTGGAAGAGAGAGAGACTGGAAAAGATAGAAAGAGTGAAAGACATAGAAGTAAAAAGAGAGGTATAGGGAGGGATATGAAGACATGTGAATAGAATGGAGAGAAAAAGAGGAAAAGAGAGAGGGAGAGAGACAAGAGAATGAGCAGGCAGTGTATAATAGTGTATGTAAAAGAGGGAGAGAGTGAGACAGAGAGAAAAAGAGGAAAATAAGAGATAGATAGAGAGAGAAGAGAATAAAATTAAAAGAGAGTGACAAAGAGAAGAGTGAGAGAGACTGTACAGATGAGTGTATGCGAGAGAGAGAAAGAAAGAGAGAGAGAGAGAGAGAGTAAGTGAGAGAGATGGAAGAGAGCAAGAAAAAAGAGGGAGGTAGGGAGTGAGAAAAAGCACAAAAAGAGTGTGTGTGTGTATAGCAGAATTCGTACATACAGAAAGTAATTCAAAGAGCTTTACAGAGTACATTTAAATGACTATACAAACTAATCCAAAAATAAATAATCATCATAAATGAACATTAAAAAGAAGAGTGCAGAATAAAAAACTTTCAGTCATACGCTCAGCTAAACAGAACTGCTCTGAAGCCTGATTTAAACATAGTCAGAGTAGAGGCCTGTCTCACATGTTCAGGTTCAGACTGTTCCAGGTTTTAAAACTGAATAAAACACCAAAACGCTGACTCTCCATGTTTAGTCGTGACTCTGGGCACCAGCAGGAGGCCGGTCCTGATGTACTTTGGTGCTGGGCCATGGAGAGACTTGTACACAGGCAGAGCTGCTTTAAAGATTATTCTCTGATCCAGAGGGAGAGGAAAGACAGTACAATGCACAGACAGTAGACTGTATGTGAGCGAGAGGAAGAGAAAGTTTAAGAGGAGAGAAAGACAGAGAGAGAAAGAAGAGAGAGACTAGAATGTACAGACAAGATAGTGCATAGTCCAATGGGGTTCATTTGGTCTTTCAATACTTTATCTTTTTTCAGACCAAGAGTTTGTTTTCATACCTTACAGTTTCGAGTGCTCACTAGTGGTCTTCCTCAGAGTGGTCACGTAATGTCGCTGTGACGTGTCCAGTCACCTGATTTAAAGAGGTTTTGGCGCTGTCTTCCTTCCAGAGGAAGCAAGACGACAGTGCCATCAGCAGTCCGACTTCCTCAGGACAGTATCCCAGGTGTGAGAGAGTAAAAAAGCCCCCTCGTCCCGGTTGGTGAGAAAAAAGATAAGAAACATAAGATACTGCATGATGTGAGAGAGATTGAGAGAAAGTGTGTGCGGGAGAGAAGAGAGAAAGACAGAGAGAGAGAAGAGAGACTAGAATGTACATACAGGATACTGCTTGATGTGAGAGAGATGGAAAGAACATGTGACTGAGGATGAGGAGAGAGCGAGACAGGAAAAAAGAGACAGAAAGAGTCAGTGGTGCGGCTGGATGCTGATCAACTCATTGTTTACCTTTCATTACCTCCAGCTTTAATTACCATCACATCACTCCAGCACATGCAAATCCTCACCACACACTTCACAAGAAACTGGCATAGACAGTATACACAAAGTATACAACCATTTTATATTATTTGAAGGCCTATTTTAGTTTTACTTTATAGTTTACTTTTTTGCCACAGCCACAATGAACCAGATGAACGAGGAGGCTTCGCGATCTGTCTGAATTTTATGCCTGATGCTCTTCCAAAGCACGACTGCAGCCTCTACCCTCTAGTTAGTATGTACTGTATGTATTTTATAGTCTAATGAAAGTGACAACACACATGCTTATTTTACTTTAACTCCAAACCCAGTGCTTCCTCTTGGCCACTTGGAAGAAAAATGGGAAAAATCTACAATTCAAATTCTGTAATATGTTCTGGCATAATTAAAATGCAAAGTGCTTGTTTATGCAAATGTACAGGAAAAAGAACGCCTTCTACATGCATATGAATCAGGGAAGACATAAGAGTTATATTTAATAGAATTATGTTTACAATTACCAACCTCTCACCAGAATATCATGCAGTATCCTCATTTCCTCAAGATTTGATGATATTCTATATAGGTAGATACTTTACTGACAGATAGATATATTGTATAAGCAGCTCTTGAGGTCAAAATATGTCCTGCATCTCAATATGAAACATTTTATTATTCTATAAACAGGAAGTGTGTGTTAGCATGTGAGTTGTAGTTTAACCACCACGCCAAACTGCTCTGGCCTCAGAAAGTTGTGAAAAGTTGTGTGCTTATAAAACCACTGCGGTGAATAATTAGATGCCTGGAATGCAGAAGGGAAGTGACGAGTAAATTTGTACCACTGCAACCAATTTTAAAATAACTTACCGAACTTAATACTTATTCTCAAGTTTTTCATAAATAAAAATCATGTAAAATGCCTTTAACAGAAAGACTGGTCAACAGATCGTGTGCAGAGCAGTTTGAGGTGAGTAACAAGCCTCAGGACAAAAGACTCTGCTGTGTACTGTAATCTGGACACCACAGGCAGCCTTCAGGGGCAGTCAGGTGAACTCTTGAGACACAACTGGAAAGCTCTTCTTCTAAGCCTCACTCTTGCTCTTATTGTTTAAGACTATGCTACTGCTAGCTTGATGTTGGTAGAGTTAATATGATGCAAAAACTGACTTTTTTGAGCTCTATATTGTTGTTCCAAAAACATTCCTGGAGTTGTATTTTGCTTCATTTGTGCTTGTGCCATTACTCCTTTAATGCAGAGTCATCTTCTCTGAGCACCTGCTTCTCTGAGCCGTCCAGTATCTGGATTTATCCTACACAGTTTTTAAACCCGTAAACCATTAGCTGCATTATTCTGCAGTCAAATCATGTTCACAGTGAATGCATGGCTCTATTAGCGTAGCATACACAGAGGAAAAGGACTTCATTTGTTGTCTTTCTGATTGTTCTTTCACGTTGCTGAGCAACGCCTAAACGTCTCATTGGAAACAAAGGTGTAGTTTATGAAAGTATATTTTCCAAATGTACTCATTATTTTGAGTTACATAATGTGAAATACTTATTCCACAGAGACCAAAAGTATGCATAATATGTGTTCTTTAAAACATCAATTCTCTAACAGCTGTGTACCCAAAATGCATTGCAAGGATCATTTTAAACCTATGACAAAGCTGTGCATATTTGCCTGCCTTCTCACACTGATGTATATGCATGAGGGACAGGTCCTTCACATCTGTATGCATGAGCCAAAGCAGTCACCCATGCATAAATGCATAACCACAATACACTAAACTGCGGCGTAAATGTCAGAGGAGGCGTGATTGGGATAAGCGGAGGGATTCTTGTCCGTGGTGAGGCTCTGGGTTAAAGTTGGTGATCCATTGTTGATGATTTGCTTTTCAAATAGGCCCTTAACTGTACTTAACTCCACATTGTGGCAATAGCAAACATAAACAGCACATCCCACGCAATAAGGACATGTGGTCTGATACCTGCTCAAATGTTTCCAAGAATTCTTATGAGAATGATACAGTAACAATCTGGCATGACAGCCAAAGCAACTGCCTTGTACATGGGCGTATCAGTACCAAAATATTGATGACTGAGGTATTAAAGTATTGTATTTGTATTTCCATTCAGCAATATTGATATTTGATTTCTCAAGAAGATACATTAAAAATCATCATTTAAATTACATTGTTTATATATATATTTTTTTAGATCAGTTCAGGTCATCATACCTCTCAACGGCAACGTAAAATTCTTTAAAGTAGAGGAGCTTCAATGCATTTTAATACAAAACTCATTAGTATTGAGACAAGATTGCATTACTTTCCATAGTACTCCTTGGTATCAAAACAAAGATAATTGGTATCATTCATCACTAAAACAGGGAGAACATGCAAACCACTCCACACAGAGCGACCCAAAAATGAATCAAACCTGGAACCCTCTTATTTTTTGGCGATGACACTATCTGCTCTACGACCATGCGGCTTTCTGACCCCGAGTCTTCCAGATGAGCGGACACATAGTATAGTTTTTCCATAGTTAGCCTTTCTCTGACCCCTTGCACCATGTACCTTTGGTCTTTTGATCCTGTACGTCAGTAATGAATGAGCGTCCAACACTCAGCAGCCTCTCTCTCATTTTACATTCCTCAGTAGTGCACATGTGGGCTGGTGAATATAGATCTGATCCCTGTTCGCTGCTGTTTGATTTCAACTGCTTGTTCTAATTATCCTTGGACTATTTCAAGTACACATAGATACAAAATTGATTAATATGTAAGTTAATATGTAAGGATCACAGCATAGTGAATATTTTAAAATGTAGTTGTTTATCACAGTATATTTACTATTAAAAAATGTTGTTTAAAGGTCCTATATTATGCAAAATTAACTCTTGTGAGCTTTAAGCCTTGTTATAATGTTATAACCTCATCAAAAACATACCTGGGGCTCTGTTTTGTTTCATTCACACATATTAAACTAAGTAACCTTGTTTTTAGTTTGTGTGTTAAAATTGTGTGTATGAAACAAAACACGCTCTAGGTATGTTTGTGATGATGAAATAACATGACAGAGATCAGAAAATAGCATAATATAGGCCCTTTAAAGGTGACATATGGCAAATCAGCTTTTAAGAGGTTTCAACCATGTTATAATGGTTTCTCTAACTCACTCAGCTATTTTAGAATTCATGCCTGTTTAAATATTTCTACATTGTTCTGTATTTGAGGCATTAGTGCTCAATAAAAATATATACTCTTATTCATACACATGGAGTTATAAATGGTACTGTTGTTATAAATAATGTAAAATTTTGATGCGTGTAAGTGAAAGATGATGCAATAAAAAAAGAATACGTTTTTATTACAGAGTGATGCCTTAAGAAGCTCTTGTGTAAATATATGTAGTAGTTGGTGCTGTAACAGTATGAGACAGCTGATGTCTTGTTAGAGGAGAGTGCCAGAGGGTGGAGGGAGCAGATCCAGACTGGACTGAGCCTCAGATCAAAGTGTGTGGATGATGAATAATGTGGAGCCTCTGTGAGCAGCTGCACTGAGATGTTCTGCTCTGCCCGGATGTCTCAATCTCACACAGCCTGGACATGGTGAGGCCCTCTGAAGAATCACAGACAGAAAATCAGGTTTTAAGATTCGACTTAACTTTACGGAGTTTTGTAGTCCCACTGTTGAATATTGTGTTGCAATTGTGTGTCTATAGTCATCAATTACCACACTTATTGACATTATTAGTCTCCATCAGGCTATCAAACTATAAAATAATACGTTTCAGAGATGTAACAATAACCGAAATATTGTGATATTGTATTGTCAAAGTTCTCATAATAATATCATGGACCATCACAATATATCGAATTCCAAGTCTCTTTGCTTAAATTAAGAATTATGGTGCAGCAATAACTAAAATACATGTAGAATACATGAAGAAATAACAGTTCTAAGCTCTTTCAAGTTTTAGTTCATTGGATAAAGTCTTGTCAAGGCACTTTAAGAGGAAAAAGTAACATATTAACAGTTTTATTAGCCTTCACAAAATATTGCAATAAATATCGTACCATGAGAAGTATATCGTGAAAATATCGTACAGAGAGATTTGGATATTGTTACATCCCTAATCGTGTGCCTGCCTACCATATAGATATCACAATAAATATTGTACCGTGAGGTTCATATCGTGACAATATCGTATCGCGAGACTTGGATATCGTTACACACCTAGTTTCATCTACTTCCTCTAGCCTTCCTTAGAAGTGTCCCATGATGGCAGAGTGACTTGTCTTGTAGCCTGCTTTCCACATTTAGAAACATATGTGTGGTGGAGGGCCACAGACAGATGGTCAATACAGTAAGACTTTCAGATAGATGCATTTTACAGAAGTTTGACAGAGCCACAACACACTTTTTGACGATGCAATGAGATCTTACTGAGGTTGCGGTGATAGAGGTTCTTGAATTTGAAGTAAAAAGTAGTGCCTATGATCATTTGGAACAATTTAGCAGCATCTCTGGAGGTCAACACAAACTGGAGGGCTGGGCCATATTTTGGACACCCCCGGCTTACATGAGTTGCACAATATTTCCAGGACTGCACCTCAAGTATGTGATAAGGTACAGACTCCTTTGTCATGGTTTATGACAAAAATAATCTTTACTTTATAGTTTAAAACTTTTACCAAAGAGGCTGTCAAACTTTATATGTCTGATCTTTATAAGTGAATGGGAAAGATTAATTGAAAAAATGTTGGGCTCCATTGGTCCCATCAGAAAACTTTTCACTATTTTCACTCAACCTTAAAAATAACAGAGCTCTGATTCCTGCTGCACAGCTGAAGAAAGTAAAAGTGACAGTTGAAGATATCACCACAACTGAATGAAAGTTTGGCAAACACACAGCTATGTACATATAGCAAAAACGTGTCTAGACTCTTGCTTGAGAAAACAATAACAACACCACACAACACACGGCAATCAAACCACTAACCAGCTTGACTGTGACCTTGCCCAGAAGCGATATTTGTGTCCACCTTCAGATTTGGTTAGTTTGACAGTCAGAATGTCCAGCAGATGATCACCGGATGCCAGGAGAGGAGCCCGCGCGGTAATTGGCAGTGTCAGACCGAGCGCACAGTGTTGTATGTCCACAATCAATAGTAATTACAGCAGCTCGGACCCTCGCTCGATGTTTGTCATGTTCCACTGGGGTCAACACGAGTCTGGTGAGAGTGAGGAGTGGCACTGACACCGCCTGGGCTTGTCTCAGCACTTCCACGCACTCACGGATTAACAGCCAATCAAATATTCATCTATCCACACACAGTACATGTTTGCAGGACAGGGCCAGCTATTAGAGGTAGTTTGTTCACACTGTGTTTGGCTGGAGCGGTCTGGGGTTCAATGCCAATTAAGAGCCGGATGCAAGTAAAGAGTAGATGAAGGATAAACACCTAAACACAAAGAGAAGATGCAGACTCAAGAGAAAAAAGCAAACTGCCCGGGATTTGAACCCTTGACCTTGCTGTGACCACTTTTCAGAAGGCTGCCACAGGCTGTACAAAGAAGTAGATTAAGGGAATGTGACATCTCCCATCGTATTCGGCTCCAATCAAATGAAGCTCATCGAAGCCGGCAGTTATGGGGCAGATTTGGAGCTAAATTTCATATTAAGAATAGAATTTATTTACGGATAAAATAATGAAACACCAGGATCATGTAGAGCGGGTTAAAGGGACAGTCCAGAATTTTGGACACAGGAGCTCATTTCCTAGTGAGCCAGAGTGTTGGAGACGTGTGGAGACACTTTTTAAAATATACCATCCAGTCTTTGTATTTGCAGAGGTCGCTGGTGCTAGGCTAGTGCATGTCAATGGCCATAGTTAGTCTGCCACTAAAAACAGTCTTACCCACTCCACAAAACACCTGAAGCAAATCTATTATTACTTCAGAATGTCGATGTAAATGTCTCTGTTGATAGAATAATATTTGAAATAAAACTAACCTTGCATCGCATGAATCGTCGCATTTTGAGGGACTATTTTCTCATATATCAGTCCGCTGCTGCCTTTACATCAGGAAGCACAACACTTTGCTGCTGCTCAGACATAAATCCTTCAAATGCAAGGTAGGTTTTATTTCTAAAATTATTCTATTGACACAAACATTCACATCGACAGTCTGGTGTAATAATAGATTTGCTTCGGGTGTTTTGTGGAGTGGGTAAGACTGTTTTTAGTGGCAGAATAACTATGACCATTGACATGCACTAGCCTAGCACCAGCGACCTTTGCAAAAACAAGGACTGGATGGAATAGTTTTAAAAAGTGTCTCCACACATCTCCAACACTCTGGCTCACTAGGAAATTAAGTCCTATGTCCAAAATTCTGGACTGACCCTTTAATGTGAACATTTTAAGACCAAAATGATAAGCCTGACAGCAGCAGTTACAGAGAGAGAGTCGACATTTTTCCAATACAAGTGAATTGGAGCCAGAGTTGATGAAGTTGGAAGCAATGCTCACTGTCTATTTAGAATGTGATGGCTCACGGGTTAGGTATGCCCATGTATATATACAGTCTATGCACATACCTGTAGATATTATGTAGTAGTTATTGGTGATATCCCAGGGTTATTGGTCTGATATTGAACATTTTGCTGGTATTTCGTATTGTCTGTGTGTGTCTTTGTGTCATTCCTAGTTTGTCCTCAAGGCATCACATTTGTCTTTTTGAATTATTTAACTAATTTGTGAAAATCGAAATAAATGATTAGATTATGTTTTTATTTTTAGAAAAGAGATGGTGTAATTCTTCATTCAGGACGAGTTTGTTTACTTGCTAACATGATTATTACAATAGGGGCATAGCGACCCATAATAATGTTAGCTAGTAAACAAAGGCAACAGAGTTTGACTCTAAAAGTCCACACTTTGGTGCAGGCTCAGTAACTCAGAGTGCGTTAAATCCCCTGTTCATTTGTGAACGTTAATATAACTTAACATACATTTTTGGTCCTTGCTATGAATTTTAATATCGCTACGAGCCACAATAGCAACTCAAATATCAAATGTCGGTATTGACTGAATAAAAATCCATATTGGACCTCTGTAGAAAAATTAAATGTACTTTGGGAGGATGGGGTCAAAGATTTGTGGAAACTAACCCCAGACACAGAGAGAACATGCAACAAATCCCACACAGAAAGCTCCTAGAATCCAACCTTGAACCCTCTTGTTTTTGGCGATAAATTTATGAGTTATGCCACTGTGCTCTTTTTTTTCTCCCTACATTTAGCAGAGGATCCCCAAGGTATCCAAGTTTGGTGAGTGAAGTGTCTTGCCCAAGGACACAACATCAGTCTGCTGCAGCAGTAGCAGGGATCAAACCATTAACTTCAGGATGAGTGTCTCTGCTAATTATGCAACTCCTGCCCCATAATGGCTCCCCTCCTCAGCTCTTTGTAGCTCTTCCAGTCTTTTCTGCTCTATAGCTAAAATTCTTTATATTCCATTCAAAAGGCTCCTGGTCGTTCCCTCAGAGACTCCCAGCGCACACCTCCCCCTCCCTCCCTCTCCCTCTTCCACTTCCCCTCCCCTCTCCCATACACAAACAGCACACTCTGGCCCCAGCATCGATCAAAGACCTCCTCTGGTAAATAAACATATCAAAATACCGACAAAACAGCCGCTAACTGCTCTGGAAAAACGTCTCCACTAACAACAAAGGCTGCGCTATTGGCTGCAAGATCACACGCGGAGAATTCTATTGGCTGCGGTGCGAAGATGTGAGGAGAAGCAGGTATGTGATGGATAGAGGGAGCGATGGATGAGAGCTGACTTTGAAATGCAGCAAGAATGGAGCCTCAAACAGAGTTAAAGGAGTCTTTAAAGCATAGGTTTTGATGGACAGCTGCGCCCGGGCCAGGGGAATCCACCAATACATCTGAGGAGGAGTGCTACTGATCATCGGATTGTAACCAAATCACTGAGAGATGTTGGGGCCTCCAAAGCAGCAGTGAGGCATTGTTAGTGGATTTGTCAGCAAGAAAGTGTGTTCGATTTTGATGTGTGAGCACTGCAAAAAAGTACAGTCTAGAAATGTTTTGGGGTAAGCATTTAAAGAGGTCAACAGAAGGTTAGAAGTCCTTTATTACGCAAATTGACTCTTGTGAGCTTTAAGTCATGTTATAATGTTGTTACCTCATCAAAAGCACACCCGGAGTTGTGTTTTGTTTTCACACATGTTTGAGTAATCCTTTATAATGAGTCTGTTTACATCTCTGAAGCTCAAAATACAGCTTTCAAAACTGGCAGTTCCAGGGCTGAAATCATCCAAATGATTCTAATGAAGGTGTATAGAGTTTAGAAACACAGTGGAGCCCTTTTGGTGTCACCACAAGGTAGAACGGTTTAACATAAATCAGAAAATTGTGTAATATGGGCCCTTTTATATATGTTGAAAAAGTACCTAATTTCTCTTATGGTGGTGCAAAATGTATTGGACCAGCTTGGGGGTTGTTCCACTCAAAATTTAATTTTAATTGAATCATAATTTTGTAAAAGTTTGTTGAATTATTTATATATTTTGATACAAATTTATTCAGAACAAAGACTGAGGACACATGGTATGTAGGGTAGATTTTTATCAAATTATGTTATGTAAAAGCCGATTGCAATTGATTTTCCAATGTTACCAAAAAATATTTATTAAAGGACTTTAAGTTTTCACACCACAATGTGCTTCAAGACTCTTCTAGACTGCTGTACACACATTTTTGTTAATATTGGCACCTCAACCACAACCTGTTTTTAAATACCTTTTGGCCATATCCTAGCAAAGCCTCAGTAGATTATTCTCTTGACCCGCTGATGCACTCATTTTCAGTTTTTATGTAATTCAAATTTACTACAAACTCCTCCACAACCCTGTTTTACGACAAAATAGATAAGAGAGCAATCTAGTCATATTTTGTGCAGTAGCCTCTTCGCACTAAAGTCTTGAAATAAAGTTTTATGCATATTATTTAAGCAGCTGGTTGGACATAACAAAGCTTGTACTGGAGATTTAAAGCTGATATTCTAAAAACTCCAAATACCAGCCTGATATATTCCCCAACTGGTGTATTTTTACTAGGAAGAAAGGTAGTTTATTACCCGTTTCTTAATTTCACAAAAATGTTTTATTACACAGTCACGCCTACTGGAAACCAAACAACAAAAACTCAAGTGACAGTTCACACCTTAGGGTCATTTAATATGTAAATAACCATGGTGTGTTAGTTTCAGTGTATTTGCCTCTAGTTATTTTTATTTTTGTCAACATTTAATTATAGATTTGAACACATTTATTCATGGTCAACGAGTAAATGTACTGGAATCCAATCTTTAAAGTTTTCCAAAAATTGCAGTGTGCTTTATACCAAAAAAGAATACAAAGAAAAAAACATGGTGTACCTGGAGGAAGTTAACCCACACAGTGAGAACATGCCAACTCCACACAGTAAGCCCTCGCCCAGCCCAGGAAATGAGAGACCTGAGACCTTGTTGCCGTAGGAAGAAAGCGTGAACCACCGAACATTACCAGACGCTTTTGGCACCTGCAGACGTGATAGTTTCTATTGCTAATGGTGTTCTGGACTGCAGTCAAACTCCCCTCATGGGTCATGGTGAAGGAACATTGCCAGATCAGATGTTCTTGGAATTTTGCCATCCCCGCCATCTCGCTTTACTAGAGGGTATGCAACAGGGCAGTGCACCAAACCATTAAATCTGTATCCAGGAAAAGTACAGTCTTGCCCATAATCACATTAAAGATTAAAATGGAGTCACGCGCTTTTGAAGTTTGAATAAAAATCAGGGTCCTTCATTCAGTATTTATAAATGTGGAGTGTGTTATGAATGTATATTTACTCATAAACTTGTAATTGCATACACCGCTGGCAGACCTCACAGAGTGCTTTGAGACTGGCCTGGAAACACACATGACTGCTCTGGTTTGCTTTGCTTTTCAATTCAATTTCCTCCGAGTAAATACTCTGGCATAAAGCTCCAGTGTCAAAGCAATTCCTTCTGGAGTGCTCCTCCAAGTGCAGCTCTGTTGTGACAGCAGTGGAACCGCCGCATGTCCCTTGGGCAAGACACTAACCCGAGAACACATGCTTGCCCGACCCACGTTCCAGTAGAGGAGAAAAGCCAATGGTGTGTTTTCAATTAGACTGATGCAAATGAGGGCCGATGTGGACGGGGACGGTGCATCCGCTGCAGGTCAGTGCTCCCCAGTGCTTTACTTTCAATTACATCATGTAATGGATCCATCAAATACAGTCGGACACATTAACAAGAGGCAAGCCAAGAGCCAGACACCGCTAAACAGGGACGCAGTGTGACTCATGTTCTGCTGATGTTACATTCCACACATGCACCAGAGTTAAAAAGGCAAAGTGACGAATACCGGGCTGGAGATAGTGTTTGTTACAGATGGATGCACTTCAGTGGAGCTGGCTCAGGACAGTCACATTCTACAAAGATGTCATTGCGTCACGAAAGACAATAGAATTCTGTCAACTGGGCTAAAGGTTTGAAGATAATATGTTTCACCACTCATCCACGAGGCTTCTTCAGCTCTGACACGGTTTTGTTGAGTCACTGCCTTATATCTTATAAAGGAAGAACTAAATATACTGAAACTAACACACATGCGGACTAAACCAGGACTAATCCCAGGACTGATCCAGGAGGACTAAACAAGGACTGAACTAGGACTAAAGCAGAACTAAAGCAGGACTAAGCAAAGACTAAACCAGGACTAAACCAGGACTAAGTGTCGGGAAGGGCCCGGAGCTGTGCCCACGTAGACCATTGGGTGACCACAGGCAGAAGGACTGATGCAGAGCTCCACTCCCCATGGAGCTAAGCGCAACCGTCCCCTGATCGCGCTTTGTGGACTCCCTGCTTGGGGTTCTCTCTCTTAAGTCCAAGATTAGTCCTGGTTTAGACCTGTTCTAGTCCTGGTTTAGTACTGGTTTAGTCCTGGTTCAGTACTGGTTTAGATGTGGTGTCCTACTCATGTTCATTGATGTTAAAAGTAGCTTCGGTTAGGATTGCAAGTTGGAAATTAGGTGCTGTTGCAAAAATCCTGAAATGAGTGCACTTTTAAAAAAATATGAAAATGCAATCGTAAAAAACATATATTCTCAGATGTTACTGAAACTCATTGTTAGGAACACAAAAGATGCATTACTTACATTACATACTTCAAAGACTGGTGTGGGGGGAGCTTGGCTGTCTTTACCTACTCTAAGGGGAGGATCACATTCACCCAATTTGAAAATGCCTGTCTTAATATAAAAGAAAAAAATAAAAAATAAACCCATATTAAACTTTTCAACTGACAGCTTAATGTATCTGTTGCTGTATTCACACTTTTTCCATTTCGCTTTCCCGGTGGAAGATTTGGTAGAGTCCAGAAGCGCTGTGTTGGTTATCAGACGGCCAGCAGAGTGGAGTCAACGCGGGTTAAGGTGTGTGTGGACAGCAGATAGGGGCTTTGTCTGACCTTTGACCCTGGCGCATTACGTCCGGAGTGGGGGCGAGGATGAGGGGGGCAGGGGTGGACCTCTGAGCGGATTGGGAACAGTGCGCGGCTGTCTGGGCTGCTGAGGTATAGTTTCCTGGACCGGGGCTGAGGTATAACAGGCCCACCTCCTCCGAGTAAACACATGTGGTGCAGATTTGGCCCGTATAAAGACGTGCATTCTTCGCCGCTAACTGTTGTGGAGACAGCATTATCTCCAGAGAAGTATTATTTATGTCTGAGAGGCAGCCGGACTAGGGAAATGATGATAGAATTTGACAAACCAACTTTTTTGTAACAAGCCCTACAGACCTACAAAGTGAAATGTACAGCACTGCTCAAAATCCATTACTCTTGTCAAAAAGGTTAAGTTTTGTAATGACATTCGTGTGAAAATTGTGACTAGCCTGAGTGAAAAGATTTTTGGACAATTGTAAAATCAAAACGTTCCATACTATTATAAGGCTGTGACCATTAAGAACAACAAAAACTTTATGAGTTGATCGATTCCCTAGATTTTGATCTTTAGGCCTGGAATGTTTTGTACCTGACCAGCCAGAACCACACGCTTTGACAAAACTTTACAAAGACAAGTGGCTCTGGAGCTGTGTTCTGTCTCCCCCATTTCAGAGAGCGTGATTGACAGGTGCATTAACCAGTCAGAGAGAGACATGGTCAGTGTCAACAACAAACATGTTTATCGTTTACATGTGAAAAAGGGGAAAAAAAACAACATAAAGGACTGAGGACAATAACAACTGAAGCATTACACTTACTTATCTCAGGTAAAAGAAGTTATATGTTTTGTTCTGAATGATCCAAGAATTTTGGTGCAAATTAGCAGCTGTGGTTGGATCATATCAAGTTTGAATGGAGGATTTTCTCGCTCTGTTTTCTGGTTCCAGACCCGTGTCTGTATTAGAACAGAATATAGAAGGGACCAGCTGGTCAGGCAAGAATGTTAAACTGTATGACATTAAAAAAGAACAACAACAACATGCTTGAAAGACAATTGACTTACTTAATGCAAGCAGGCTTGCCTCTCCACAGATCTGACCTGTTCTCTGGCCTGGTAGTGTTGCCTGCTTGTCAGAGATATGGTAATATGGCATATTGGGGAACATTTCAAGTCAAACAAGAACACGTCCATGAAGAGAAGCAGGTGACAGACCTTCCACTTAAAAAGTTGCAGTGCTCCTTTAAAAAATAATATCCAATTGAAAAACAAGCAGCCAAAAGAGAGTAGAAGAATGAATTCAAGATGTGTTTCCAAGTGCAACTTGATCTACTGTCTTCTTCATATTAAAGTACTTTTGCATATCAATCTGCCAGCTACAATAGTGCTCACCCACCGAAACCATCCCATGTGAAAAACTCATTTCAGGCTCTTAATTATGTTGGGTTGCTGGAGGTGTGCAGTGGACTGGGGCTGTAATTGAGCAGGCGTCCTGATGGATCAGAGCAGACGGCTGTGACCGGCCTCTTCCTCCTCATCACTGAAGACCTCCACACTGTCCACTGCTGGACACTGCTTCCTATTGTACGGCAACTTTTTCACAATTCCAACCTAGGAACCACACAATAAAGTGTACGTCTTGGAATTTCTCATCAAAGTTTTCTCTTGATCGTGGTTTCATTATTTTTGCAAAATAGAGAAAAACGGACAGTCAGTCATTCAGTGAAGCTTAGAGAGAAAAAATTGCAGCCAGGACAATAGAAACAATACGGAGATTGTCTTTCCATTTTAACTCAAAACCTATTTCAAAACCAGAATTGATTGTTTTCTCACAACTTGCCTACCCAGCCAAGACGGACTTGTTTTCTGTTCTATTCATGGGTTGAAGCTTCCTCTTATATCCTATATTTCCATTTTTTTTTTCCATTCAAAAGAAATATTTAGTTTAAATTGTTAATCGCCATGACAACCATACATCATTCTGAAACCCATGGAAATTAGACCTGTCAAGTCCAAGTAGTTGATCGGCTTCACAGAGACACACACAGAGATGAATTGCATAAAACAAACATGGTGCAGGTGAATATGAAGAGGCTGTTACAAAATGACAAATTAGTAACACTTAATGAGTAGAAAATCACCTAATATTTATGTCTTTGTATGAACAGACAAAGAAAAGTGGTCAATCTTGTGTTGGTGAAGTTGAAGATGTGGACTAACCATGACAACAAAGGCCAAGTTGTATAGTTATAAAGTTTGTTAAAGAGATAAATTTGAGAATGATTTTTCACGTTTTAGTGATGCAATGCAGATAAATGACTGTGATTGGTTCAATATCAAACTAGTGGAGAATTGATTTGCTGTTAAATTGGCTCCAGACTCTCCTGCTTTCAAAAACAAAGTACGAGCAAAACGTTAGCCTCTTAGTATAATTGCCCAAGCGATTTTTCTAGCTTTTGGGAAAAATAGAAAAAAGCACCTGCCTAAGTCAATAAAATAAAAGGCTGTAAAAGTCTTTCTGACTGGCCGAGAATGGAGCCAAAGACACCAACAGATGCAACAGGGTCTGGAGTAGAATGACACAGAAAACTCAAATGAATTACTCAGAATCACATATAATGATACTATGTGCAGTGTTGGAAAGTAACTACATGTACTGAAACTACATACTCTAAATATTAATTTGGACTACCTAAAAAAACAGGCATTCTGACTATAATTAGGGTCACCTCTCCACAGATCTGACTTGTAACTTGATCTGGTTTGGTCTCCATGAAGATAGAAAGGTTTAATACCATATTATGAAACATGGCAGAGAAATTCAATTTGTCAACTGAACAAACGTTTATTTAGGTTGAAAACGTTTCGCAGCTCATCCCATCTGCTTCTTCAGTTCTTCAGTCAGAAGCTGGTGAACACTTCCTTATATCTGCCAGCAGGGAGGAGCTAACTACACTGAAACTACTCTGAAACTAACACCCTACTTCTTTACTGTTTCTGTTTGTTAGCTCTGTCCTGTGTGAGGGGACATATTGGCATAATCATTCAGGCCCAAAATAAGGGTTTTTCCTCATCTACAACTCCATCCTCAAACCTAAAACAAAGAGAACAACAGGGGTAGCCAGGTCAGGGCCATAGGTGGGAAAACCCCTCATTTTGGGCCTGAATGATTATGCTAAAATATCCTCACACTCAGGACAGATGAATAGGCCTAGCTAATGAACAGAAACTGTAAAGAAGTAGGGTGTTAGTTTGAGAGTAGTTTCGGTGTAGTTAGCTCCTCCCTGCAGGCAGTGTCCACCAGCGTCTGACCAGAACTGAAGAAGCTGCTTGGATGAGCTGCGAAATGTTTTCAACCTAAATAAACATTTGTCCAGTTGACAAATTAAATTTCTCCTTTGCCATGTTTCATGACAAAGATGTCATTGTGTCACGAAAGACAATAGACTTCTGTCAACTGGACTAAAGTTTTGAAGGTAATATGTTTCACCACTCACCCAAGAGGCTTCTTTAGTTCTGACAGGGTTCTGGTGAGTCACTGCCTTATGTCTTATAAGGGATGAACTAAATACACTGAAACCAATACACACCCTAGACACAAGACAGTAAGGAGAGTCTTTTATTAGTTAAGTTCATCTGTTAACTCCTCAAACCCAAACCAAATAAAAGAAAACAATAGGGGTAGTCAGAAGATGCTAATATGTGTTATATCATTCGATTAAAGTCTTGAACAATCATGCAAAATATGACTCAGGAGACAGTTCACACCTTAGGATAGTTCAATAGGCTTAACTAATAACAGATACTGCAAACAACAGAACCGAAGAAGCAGCTAGGATAAGCTGTGAAACTTTTTCAACCTAAATAAACTTTTGTCCAGTTGACAAACTGAATTTCTCCTTTGTCATAGATTCTACCTGGACGACTGAGGGATTTTACACACAATATTGTGAAGCAACAAAGCAATAATATCTCCATGAAAAAAAACATTTAACAGACTCACTAGAAAAGTTACACAATGCACCTTTAATGCACAAAACAACATTTTCATCATAATATACTACAATGTGATGTAAAAGTATTCCAAGTATTCAGAATACAGTACTCAGATTGTCCCATGTAACAGAAAATATACAACAAAACGCATACCCAGTACTTTTGTCTCTCTCCTTCCAGTGTGTTATAGTACAGTCCCACCCGGTCAGACTAAATCTCACGTTGCACCCATTTACCCTCCTCTTGAGTAAAAGCCCTTTTGACAGGCCCCAGAGCGGGTGGCCGTGTGCAGTGGGCGCCGATAACCTTGTTGGCAGCGGTGAGTGTCCTTAAGCGTGTCCGATACTCGAGAACTGTCATCTCCAGGTCCCATTCTCTCCGAAAACTGCTACCGGAACTAAAGAGGTCCACTCCCGCCGCTGAGAGGAGGATGCGCCCGCTGGAGTTTGTGTGTCAGGACTATCAAGGATTATCTCTTTTTCTATGTCTGCGCCGTGATAGAGAAGCTTTTCCAAATGCGCTACGCTGAGCTGCACTGCCAATCAATACAACTCACTCAGAGAAAGGTGAGGGGAAAATACAGGTCAGTTTGAAACTGCTTAACCTGGTGAAGGGTGAGTGAAGGTGCCCTGTTCATGCATGTTTGTTTATACAGGGGAACTTGACCTGGAGCAAATCATCCAACTGGTTTCTGAATGCCTGTTGTTACTTTGTCCTTCTGATTGACTTTTCTAGTATGTTCTATCAGTGTTGACTTTTAGCACTCATAAACAAGTGTTCCTGGTAATTCTGTGTTTGGCTCAAACCACAAATAAGATGCAATATTTTCCTACAGGTGCAACATTTCTTGCTTATTAATTTAAAGACACAGTATGTAACTTTATGGAGATGGCACATCACCTGCATGATTCCCTGGAAATAGAAAGTTAAAACCATAACATTCATGGACATGTTTATGCCATACTGTGAAAGATTATAGCCGCAGGAACAATATTTCCAGAGAAACAAGCAGAATGAGGCCAAACATCAGTGATTGTTTGTGGAGGTACAAGTCCACTCACAGCCTTTTTTCTAAGGTTTTATTTTAGTTGATTTTTTTGCTTAAAAGTTACATACTGTGGCTTTAATATAAGTGATCAAGGCATGAAATAACAACATAATTAGAAAAACAGACATAGAACAATACTATAAAATAACATAACAAAATACAATTTAAAAAATGTACATCACTGTTGGGATGACAAAGCAAACAATGGGGCACCTTAATAGGAAAATGGTTCCATTCTTTGAAAATTTGGTTGTTACTGGTGGAATCTACCCAATTTTGAACCATGAGCTCATGTTTCACAATGAACTGGTAGCCAACCACTTTGATATTGAACTTCGACATAAAAAACAATAGTTTGGAACAGTACAGTTGTTTTTTTTACATGATTCTCATCCAACAAAATTACTTAAAATGTGGAAACAAGATCAGTCGTATTTTATAGTCCATCTAGTTGTTTATAGAAAATACTCCGTGGATTAAATGATGTTTTTCTGAACTAGAAGAATTCAAAGTCAAGTACAGGCCCTTGTATCACTTAAAGGTTTTATATTATGCAAACTGAATTCCTGATGTTGTTACCTCAATAAAAAACAGACCTGGAGTTGTGTTTAGTTTAATTCACACATCTTTGAGTGATCCTTTATTATTAGTCTGTCTACATCTCCAAAGATAAGAATGCTCTATTCCACCTTGTGACGTCATGAAGCAGCAGTTTTCAAGGTAAAATATAACTGTCTCTGTCTCAGGAGAGAGCGATTCCAGTTCTGAAATCATCCAAATGATTCTAGTGAAGGTGTGTGGAGTTTAAAAAGATAGTACTGCACTTCCAAGTACAAGGTGGAGCCGAGTATTTTCTGTTTGAGTGAAGAACTCAGCCTAAATATGCAGGATTTATGTGTTAAACATGTGTGAATGAAGCAAAACACAACTCCAGGTCTGTTTGTGGTGAGGAAATGACATTATAACATAAATCAGAAAACAGCCTAATACAGGCCCTTTAACCAGCTCTCAGTGAAGTTCTTTTATCAAGTTTGAAGGTAATGAATTTGTCATTACACACATATATACTGTATAACTGAGAAAGAACATGCCATAACAAGGCCAACTTTTTCTACACATCACATCAACACCTGACCCTAACAACTTTATCACAGCCTAATGTACGCCCATACGTTTTCTAAATGAAAAAGCAGTGAAGACACCCTGACAGGTAGCCCCGCCCCCTCGTATCCTTCCAGAGCGGAGTGCGTGTTTGAACAGGGAGAGGACAGAGTCATCCTTCAGTGTCCAGGTGTGGGCTCAGTGTCCGGTCTCCGTGGTGACGGGAAAAGATGGAGTGTGGAGCAAGAGGAGCTGTGGAACAACCCCGAGGCACATGCTCTGAAGATGGGGTCAGCTCTGGGAGGTCCGCATGGGTGGCCGGGGTGTTTTTCTTTAGCCAATGATAAATGTACTGTTCAAAGACAGTAAGGGAGTTGTATCAATTTTTGCCCTATATATTGTAAAAGCAGCACTTAGGATCAAACTGAGACTACTGTGTGCAGTCTGCATCTAAATATAAAGTGTTTTGATCATCTGCTGGTGCACTGTTAGCATGCTAGTCATATAACTTCTCATTGTACAAAGCACTTTTAAACTCATTGCAGTGAATAATTAAGTGGTGTTTCTGTCTTATAACTGATTTTATGTTTAACTTAACTAAAATGTTATAATGTTTTCTAATATATACAAAAAAGCCTACAGTAGTGTTTTGTTTTGCTTGATCTCACTCCCCAAAGCTGAAGAAACTTTGCAATAGTCTCTATACAGCGGCATGGTGGCAGAGCGGCTCGCACTTGCACTTCACAGGAAAAAGGTTTCAGGTTTGATCCCCAATTCGTCAGGGCCTTTTCCATTGGGCACTCTGGATTCCTAACCAGGCTGACGCCACCTAGTGCCTCCTCTCAATTTCATTTCTCTCCAGCGTCTATGTCAGAAATTGGAATACACTAGACGGTTTCCCAAATACCCGAAAGTGCGAGTTCAGGCACCAGCCAATCAGCGAAGAGCCATACATTCTGTGTTGGCAGTGATTCCTGAGACTGAGGATTTAAGCCGAACTAAATAGAATGTTTGGTGAATTTTATCAAGGGGAAAGACGTTATTGCCCTTCTTCCTATGGGATTAATATACCAGTTAGCCCCGTTAGCGCCGCATTGCATATGTCATGATCAAATAGCAGTGATTGGTTAAATGAAAAAAGTACCCGCCTACCGTCAAGCGAACAAATTCTAATGCTGTGAGGTCAGATGGTTTCTACAAGTGAAACTGGCTGATGAATCAGGCTACAGGTTTCCCCCATCCACCCAAAACATGCACTCCCTATGGGGACAATAAAGTGTACCTTAAACTGCCACACAACCAGAAAACTAGCAGCTATATATGTTTTTTTTATCCATTGGCTTCACTTCTTATACTGGCAGCAGAAAATGTGTACATTTAACAAATAATGCTGATATATTTCAGCCAAACTGTAAGATTTACTGTTTATACACTAGACATGAAACGCGCCACCTTGGAAGTCACCCATGAACACACCGCAGATATCATGACATTGGGCGAGAACAAATACCCAATGCAGAACAAAACTACTCGTCTTCATCGCTGCTTTAACACAAATGTATGGAGGTCAACCACGCCGGGAATACAAGGACATGGTGATTTCTCCAGGAGGCAGAGGGGGCAGATGGAGGTGGGGGTGGGGGACAGAGGGGGGGTGCGAGGCGTGTGTGTCTGGTACTCCGTCACTGGCCCGGCTCTAGACAGTTCCATAAAGAGCTCGTTCTGGACCTGCTGCCTCTGATTGGACGAGTTTATGAGGAAGATGATGATGAGAAGGTGTTCACTGGAGCGGGTTACAACAGCACATTACACCTGCCACTGGGCTCACCCGGGACACAGCACATCATGTTCTCATTCAGGTGTGTTACAAGAGGGTTTGAATAAAATGTCTCTCAGTGTATAACCTGTAAACAGATAGAGTAAACACTAAAGGGACCATAATACGTGATTTTGTTATTATGTTTATTTATTTCGGACAGTAATACATAGAACATAAATTAAAAAACAAAAAACTAAATAATAAAAAAAGACAAAAACTTAAATACATAGATATAACACAAAAAGTAACTATTTCTATTCTATAATAACAGGCAAAATAAATGTTACGCAGAATTTTCCTTGTGTCCGAAAAAGGAGTGGGAGGAAGTAAATACTTATTTAACCCCACCCCTTTTTTCTACAGTCCCAAATTAACGAAGAACAAATACAGACTTCTCATTTCCTATACATTATAAGCAATAATTGCACAGTACCTCCATTGCATTACAATCTAACAGACAACAACAAATATATGTATATTATGTACACAGATATAGTACACATCATATACACAGATATAATATATACATACCTACATACACATCACATACCCATGCATACCTATATATATATATATATATATATATACATATATACACCCATATACATACACATACATATACATGCACACATATACCCTAAGCACTCATTTCTTCCGCACAGTATTTTGAAATAATTAATTTTTTAACTGCCCTTTTGAATACATGTATATTTGAACAAAGTTTTAATTCTATTTTCAAGTTGTTCCATAATTTCACACCACAAACAGAGACACAAAAACTTTTTCTTGTTGTTCGAGCACGAGGCAATTTAAAATTCAAAACGCCTCTTAAGTTATAGTTTGTTTCCCTTTCACAAAAAAGTAGTTGAAGATTTTTTGGTAAGTGCTTATTTTTAGCTTTATACATGACTTGTGCAGTTTGGTACAGAATCAAATCATTCAGTTTGAGTAATTTGGCATGAATAAACAGTGGATTAGTGTGGTCATGAAATTTGACATTATAAATAATTCTTATTGCTTTTTTTTTGAAGTTTTATCAATGGTTCTATTGCAGTTTTATAGTTATTGCCCCAAATTTCTGCACAGTATGTTAAATATGGTAAAACCAGTGAACAATAAAGTGTGTGTAGTGCTCTGTGATCTAAGACATACTTTGCTTTGTTTAATACTGCAATACTTTTTGATATTTTATTATGTATATATTGGATGTGGGCTTTCCAGTTAATCTTCTCATCAATTATGACCCCTAAAAATTTATTCTCCTTGACCTGCTCTATTCTTACACCTTGTATCTGTAACTGTATTTTTTCTTCCTTATAATTCCCAAATATCATTATTTTAGTTTTATTCATTTTATTTTGTGATCTATGTTATAATGTTTTTACATCATAAACATATCTACAGTTGTGTTTTCTTTCGTTCTCACATGTTTAACACACAAATCCTGCATATTTAGACAGTTTCCTTCTCTCGGACTAAAAACACCTTGTGATGTCATGTGATAATACTCCACTGTGTTTTTAAAATAGTATACAGATAGTTTTCAGCCTTGGAGTTGCTAATCTTTACCGAGCAAAAGGTAAAATATAGCTGTTAACTTGAAAATTACGGCTTTATGACATCACAATGTGAAACAGAGCATTGTGAGCTTAGGAGATGCAGACAGGCTAATAATAAAGGGTTACTCAAACGTGTAAATGAAACAAAATGCAGATCCAGGTATGTTTTCGAGGAGGTAACATCATTATAACATGGCCTAAAGTTCACAAGAGTCAATTTAGTGTAATACAGCACCTTTGATATACTAGACTGAATGTATGCTGAAATGAAATGAAATAAAATAGATTATAGATTTTTACTTTATGATCATGACTTACTCTCTAACAAGGCATCACAAAAACACAGTCAGTTCATATTCATGCATTAAACCCAATAATAGAATCTGTTTCTTTATGCAGTCTGTTCAACAAAAAGTGGTGCAGCATAACTTTTGTTTTCACTGTCGCGATTTTGTAGCAAGGCTGGCGCCACCTAGTGCCTCTGTTCAATTTAATTTCTCTCCAGCGACTAGGTCAGGAATCGGAATACACTACACTACATTCTGTGTTGGCAACGATTCCCGAGATTGAGGATTTAAAGCCAGAACAAAGAGAATGTTTGGTGAATTTTATCAAGGGGAAAGACGTTATTGCACTTCTTCCTACAGGATTTGGGAAAAGTTTAATATACCAGTTAGCCCCTTTAGCGGCGCATTACATAAGTACCCACCTACCGTCGAGTGAACGAATCCCAACACTGCGAGGTCAGACGGATTCTATGAAGTGAAACTGACTAATGAATCAGAGTATCCATTTTGTTAACAAAAGACAAATTATTGAAAAAAGTTCTTAAGTCTGTCAAGAAAATCGAAAAGCTGTCTGTACTCAAAGCTTCACTGCTATAGAATCAGCCAGAAATAGAGCTGTCTCAAAACAAATCAAACAGAAGCCTGAAAAAAGTATTTTCACCATTTTGAATACCTCAAACCAAACCCAGCGCCAGTGTAAAATACGCTAACCTCGTCATTGTCCAACATTCGACGCAACTCTATTTTGTTGTACACACCTGAATTGAAATGTGTCTGTGTTTGTCCAAAAGCCCGCCGCTCCTTTCTTCCATTATGAACCGTGAATACAGAATATTGAGTGTCAAAAATAAAGCAATTTATATTCCTGCGCGGTCTCCATCACCAGAATAGTCCGCTATTAAATGTGCAGCTTTGGAGTGGGCCGGTGAATGGACGATTTAAAGTTTAAAACCAGAATATGCTTTGTTGAAAATCATCCGTGTCCATTTAGCCACTCCACGGTAATACCTAGAGGAAATGCATTATTCTGGGGCTGAAAATGGCCTTGTTGTTGGAGAAAGCCCTCTGTTACAATGAATGGGTCTATTTTTATCAAGCCAGATCTGCAGAGGAGCACGATGGAGCCCAGAGAATTGTCTACAGGCTTCTGATCAGTATTCCCCTCACCGCCGCACCACTCCATCACTCCGCAAATCCCTCAGTGGGCCCGAGCTTGTACATTTACGGGCCCCAGTTCAGCCCCGGATCCCACCTGTCAGGCCCCGGCGCTAAACGTGTCCATCTCCGTCCATTTGGCAAGCGCGCCGGGCCACAGCCTCCACCTTTACTCCTCCTCCTCTTTCTCTTCATCCTCCCTGTGAGTGTTCTTTGTTGTCTGCAATCACAGGAGTATTAATGTTTCATGGTGGAGATAATACTTTTCACCGGAGGAAGAGTGGCCATTCTGGGTGCAATTACTCTACCAGTGGGCTTCTCTAATAGTCTTATGTAACCGGGCGATTCAAGGCTCGAAGGTTACGGTGGAATAATTGGTGAAAACAAAATGACTGACTCATAAAAGCTGCCTTCGTAAAGTTGTAGAGTAGACAATGGATAGCAATGGTAATACATCCGCTACTGGCATTCAAGGTAACGCGATAACATCTCCATGAAGACAAACAGGTTACGGACCCAAGGGCGTAAGTTTGCATGGGGACCGTGGGGACCTGTCATAACCAATATTTGGGGAAGACAAAATAGTCCCTACCAATATTTGCCATTTTATTTTAATAAACAAAAATATTCTTCCAAACTCAGTAGTATTAATTTAACACGTTTTAGTTCACATTTTGTTTATTAGATGTTCTGAGATGCCGCTGTTTCATTGGCTGCAACAGAGTGATGCCATTAGTGGAGCCAGGAGCCTAAACTGGGGAAGCGGCAGGACAGCGCCAGCACCCGAAGATGTCGGCTTGAGCAGGCGTGAGTGAAGACGCTGCGCAGCAAACTTTGAAAAACGTTTCAAAAGGAACTTACTTGGTTTTATCTTCAATTAAACTTGCCTTATAATGAGTCGCCACGGAAAAAGAGCGACTATCACCACAAGTGCACCTCCCAAACGCAGTGTACGGACATGACCTCACCAATATCTCATCACCAACGAACAAAGGGAAATCTGCCACAAACTTCGACATCGCTGTTATCTGGTAAAGAATCATCTTAGAAGGGCAAAGGACACAAACTGTACATTTTGCGAACTGAAAAATGAAACCACCTCTCACTTATTTTGGACCTGCCCAGACTCTGTGTGTTTATTTAAGAATTCATAAAACATATGGGGGGGTTAGCTGATAATGAATGTCCCCACTAAAGCTGAGACCAAACCTACGCCCTTGTGTGGACCCTACAAAAAACTTACCTAATGTGCCTTTAAATACAAAATAAGGTGGTGATATGTGGTACCACATGGGGCATTTCTTTGAACGTTTGGATGTTATTCCAGTGGCATTGTAGTTTTGGAAAGGTGTCCAGCTTCCCATATTTAAGAACCAAATTGGATGAGGAAATTCTGTATCTCAGCATTGTTAAAAAAAAAAAAAAAAAACATACAAAATAAATAGATAAATAAATAATAATCACAATCATAAAAAATAAAAATAGATATATTGCAATATCAAACCTTTAAATGTACATCAAATTCTACCTTCCAGTCTTACTTTAAAATTCATGGCTTTGTTGCTGCATGGTAAAAAGAGCTGAACAGAACATACATTTCAGTGATCACTCAGGTACAGGTAGAATTGAATACATTTAGAATCCTCTTTCCCCATCCCCCTTTCTCTCTGTCTCTCTCTCTCTCTCTTTCTCGCTAGTAAATCTGCACACGTTTCATTGGACAGTTTCGAGCTTGGGTTTGTGACAGTGAAGCGCCCTCCCGTCCTCAGGTCAATTATGCAGCGCTGCTCTAAAGGTCAGTGGCGGGACGGTCCCAGATTGGGATCAGCGCTGGGGGAAGGTAAGCCCCTCTGTGGGACTGTGCGCGCCCAGGGTCCATCTGATAAACTGGATATTTAGATGAAAATGCCACGAGGCTGCAGGAGATCATCGCCTGTGCACGAATGGAGCCACGTCCCACTCAAAGAACCACGGGGACGCTATAATAAGCACTACGGAGAGGGTTCAGCTGTTATCACGCCTACCTTTTTTACCTTTTGTGTAGCTGTCATTTCTAAAAAGTCATAACACTGTTTTAGAGAACATAATGCACAAATGTATGGAGTTAAAACAGAAGCAAAAATTATACTTAAAGGCCCATATTATGCTATTTTCTATGTTATAATGTTTACTAGAGGTGTAATAAGATAAGATAAGATATGCCTTGATTAGTCCCACAGTGGGGAATTTCCAGTGTTGCAACGCACAATTCAAGAACAGCAGGAAAATGGTAACATGCAATAAAACAAGATAATAGATAATGACTTAAAAATAACTTTAAAATAGACTTAAAAATAGACTCCACTGTTTCGGTGGAGCAAAAAATATAAAATACACACACACACACACACACACACACACACACACACACACACACACACACACACACACACACACACACACACACACAAAACTATTATGTACAATAAAAGTAACAGTGCAGCATATGAACAGAATAAATCTCAGTAAAGTGACTTCAGTATATTATAATGTTATTTACAGTAATATGACTATGTTTATGTACAGCAGCATTAGACAGGATAAATATCAGTAGAGTGACTTAAGTGAATTGTATCAGAGATGTTCTACATGCTCTTCAGTGTTGCACATAGATATAGTTGAATGACACATGTTCAGTGTTAACAGTGTTAGTTGTACAGTCTGACAGCAGCAGGAAGGAAAGACCTGCGAAACCACACAGCGAGGGTGAATCAGAGATCCAAAGCCTCATGATACGATATTGTCACAGTATGAACCTCACGGTACGATATTTACTGTGATATCGTGGGAAAGCTCACAATATGGTGGGGATGCTCACGATTAGGGATGAAACAATATCCAAATCTCTCTGTACGATGATTATTTCAATATTTTGTGGAGGCTAACAAAACTGTTAATATGCTACATTTTCCTCTTAAAATGCCTTGACAAGACTTAATCTGTACTGAAATGGAGGAAAGGATCATGGTCTATGTAGTTCCCTCTGTCTATTGCTGCACCATAACCCTTAATTTAAGCAGAGACACTTGTAATTCAATATATTGTGATGGTCCACGATATTATTGTGAGAACTCTGACAATACAATATACAATAATACAATAGTAATACAGGAAGTGCTCCACTGTGTTATTAAACTCCATACACCTTCACTAGAATCATTTGGATAATTTCAGGCCTGGAATTGCCAATCTCTACTGAACAAAAGGTAAAAGCTGAGGGTGAAACAGCATTTTGAGCTTTGGAGATGTAGACAGACTAATAAAAAAGGATCACTGAAACGCATGCATGAATCAAAACACAACTCCAGATATCTTTTAAGGAGGTAACAACATTATAACTTGATTTAAAGTTCACAAGAGTCAATTTAGTGTAATATAGGACCTTTAAAGGTGCACTACACCCCCATGGATAGGCCACTGCTCTGCTTGTTCCACAGTATGACATGAAACCGCTCTCTACTCTTTGGTACTTCTTTTTTTTCTCTACATTTATTAAATTACAAGCTCAGGAATTCTGACTGCGAGTGGGGTTGCCTCTTCACAGATCTGACCTGTAACTTACTCTGGTTTGGTCTCATGAAGATAAAAAGGTTTAATACCATACTGTGTAACATTCCAGACAAAGCAATAACATCCTCATGCAAAAAAGTTACACAGTGCACCTTTAAAGCAAAAGAAGTCCAATCAGTGGTGCAGTCGGTTGTCGAAACTTAGAACTAAAATTCCATCAGTTTTGCTGTACACCTAAATAAAGGAAAATACACAACTTAACAACTGGGTGATTTGAGAAAGCTTCAAGATTAGGAAAGATTGCATATGCATCAAGTTTAAAAAATGGAACAAACTGAACAAACAAACATACAGTACATAAGTAATAAATTGTGTTTATGTCATAACATTTTTAGAAGACCATAAAATTGAGGTGGCGGCAGGCACAACAAGAAACAAAAGCTATTTAGTTTCATTTCTCGCTGGCAGCACAAATGAACAATGCTGAAATGATCTGCTCAGGTTCGACAGTGCTGATATTTTTGTATTGAGAATAATCCCTTACCTATTGTCTTGTTCCCCATACTGTAGAAAGACACATTCCCCAATCTCTGAGACACTTCAAATTTGCATGAGTGACTGACAGACGGCTTCAGTGATTAGAGAGAAGCAAGTGTATTATGAGTATAAAATATGACAGACTTCAGAGGTGAGAGAAGTTAAATATTAGATGATAAATGGCCAATGAGCTGTCATTTCACGTGCTGAAATCAAAGGAACCTTAATGTACAACTCTGATATTTCTATATGTCCAGCCAAAGACCTACAAATAATAAAATATAGAGCGATCACCAGTCTGGATCACATGCTGTCAGGGGCGGACTGGAAATCTGTAGGTTCAGGGCCTCTACTTTTAATGTGGGCTGAATGGTGGAGGAAAAGTCTATGGCTGTTTTTGGTTGACGAATTGAGTTTCCAAAAGGAAGACTTGACATGTTACCAGTTAGGATCCAAATGTAGGATACGTTACTTAAGAAAATATACATGATAAAACTGAATGTCATTATGCCACTGACATGATCACTGTAAAGCAGGAAAAAAAGTACATCAATCAACATTTTCAGTGGGCGTGAGGTTAACTGGAGGCTCTATTCCGTTTTAATCTCTGTTACCCAAGTTAGATTTTTATCAAGCTTTGTTTTAACACAGTCTGACCAGAAAGAACTGACTTAGCTGGAAGTACAACAGGTGAGCTCATTTGTGCTGTTAAACAAAACTCTCACACAGAAAATCACAGTCACAAGCCACCAGCATTATCTACCAGTTGTTCAGTTAGTCACTCTCACCTTTTTTTGAAAATAAATCACCTAATTGGGACTGTGAACGCGCATATTGACCACAGGCAACTGAAAATGTGTTGTTTTCAGACCATGGTATCTGCTGAACATTTTGCCACAGACATACATGAAGACCCCCCCAGCATGATATCATCAATAGTACAGAAAAATAACAAAACATTCCTTACTAGTACAAATAAAAAGTACCCATGGTAAATATTGTCTCCCAAAAATGATTGTTCCTATCCAGGCTGGCCCCTCCTAGTGCCTCTGCTCAATTTAATTTCTCTCTTGCAACTAGGTCAAGAATCGGAATACACTAGATGGAAGTTGTAGACCACGCACCGGCCAATCAGTGAAGAGCTGTGAAGCCAAGACGTCAAACTCAAGTGCCTGTCTGGGTCCCTTTTGTGGTACAGCACAACAGTAAACAAAGTGGTCGAGATGGATGTAGATGAGGATTTAAAGCCGGAACAAAGAGAATGTGTGGGGAATTTTATTAAGGTGAAAGACGTTATTGCCCTTCTTCCTACGGGATTTGGCGCATTACATACGTCACGGCCAAATAGCAGTGATTGGTTAAATAAAAAAAAGTACCCACCTACTGTCGAGCGAACAAATCCAATCAGGTGGTTTCCACAAAGTGAAACCAACTGATGAATCAGGCTAGATTGTTTCACTTATCACATTTAGAACATTAAGTGTGTAAAATCCCTCAGTTGTCCAGATTTAATCCATTCGAAAGGAGAAATACAATTCATCAACTGGACAAAAGTTTGTTCTGTTTGTTGTAGCTAACAAACAAAAACTGTAAACGAGTAGGGGTGTTAGTTTCAAAGTAGTTTCAGTGCAGTTCCTCCGTGCAGGCAGATATAAGGCAGTGTCCACCAGCATCTGACCAGAACTGTATAAGCTGTGAAACATATTCGACCAAAATAAACTTTTGTCCAGTGGACAAATTGAATTTCTTCTTTGCTTTAGAACAATAAGCTACTTTAGTAGTTACTGTGACAGGCCTAGATGATACTGTATTGATAACTCAGATATGACACGGAGAAGCTATTTTGGGAAACCGCGATTATCATTCAAAAAAACATGAGCTTAACCCTGAGCAGCCCTGCAGTTTGGCCCCGCTGCGCCGCACACCTGTCAGGATGCAGATAGAGAACTCACAGGTCGGCCCCTCTCACCGGGCGTCTCTTTAAATACTTGTTAAATGATGTCTTCCTGGGACCTCTCTCATTATGCCCCGCGGAGTCTGGTCTAATCCGCCCCCGTTTCCGTGACGACCCATCCGTCTGTCCCGCGGTGACAGGGGGGCGGGCTCTCCTCATTCCGACGGGACAGCTCCATCGCTCACAAAGCAGCGCCGCAGTGAATCAGGATGTCCTTCACCTGGGGAGGAGCCTGTCTTGTCCGCTAGTATGATTTAGCGCGTGTTACAGGAAGAGCCCGCTAGCGTCGCATGTCCTCCGACCGGCCGCCATGATGGAGCTGTCTGCAAGATAACCTCAGTGCTTTAGTACGTGCACATGTGCATTCTGTGTTAGCAGAGATACAGGCTGCTGTGTGGTGATTGGTAAAGTGAGGCTTTCTACGGTGATGACAGATAAAACTGACACATTTCCACAATTGAAGGTTGTGGAGGGTTTGAGGCTTTTGAAACAATGTGATAAAAATTGACATATGACAAAAAGTGACAGCGAGGAATCTAAAACAATATTTACGGGAATGACACATTGCTATATTAGTGCATTTCCTGGAATGTTCCACAGTATAGCATTAAAGGTGCACTGTGTAACTTTTTGGTAGAGGGTCCACCGCCTGCTTGTCTTCATGGAATTGCTCTTGTTTTGTCTATAATGTCCCTCACTATGGCATCAAACTTATCTATACCCATGTAGACAAGCCTGCAGTGCCTCCAGGTCAAATTACAGGTCAGATCTGTTGAAAGGCAAGCTCATTAACCATAGAAATGCATGTTTTTTTGAGCAGTAAAACATCTGTAATTGAATAAATGTAACATGAGTTTAATGCTATATTGTGAAACCTTTCAGGCAAAGCAATAATAGCTCCATGGAAACAAGCTTGTGGAGGACCCCCCTACCAGAAAAGTTACACAGTATGCCTTTAAACATAGCAAAAGTGCATACTGTGGAAGTTGTGTGTGTTAATGAAAAGGAGTCAGCAACTTCTCACATTTCAGACACAGAAAGTCATGTGTCGCTTTATTAACTGACTCGAAAACCTCAAGACAAAATGTCTAATGCGTGTAAAAAGAACAGTGTGTCTCAAACATCTTTAAATGGCCACTATATTGTATACTGAGCACAAGCCTGAAAACTGAGAACACTAAACATAAAGTGCTTAGTAAATACATGAGTGGAAAGATGCATAGGAACAACAATGCATAGGTGAGCATGTAACGTGTCTGCAGTTAGCGGTGAATTATGTATGTAAACATGTATGCTAAAGGCACTACAATACCTTAAAAACATCTGTTTTTACTGTGAGAAGGTTCTCCTCTAAAGATGGGACCTATGACTTGGCCTGTTGGCGCTTATCTGATTATCTCCATAGAGATTTGAGTTAAATGCTGTATAGTTGCACATCATAGGCCAGTGGTTGTCAAACTTTTTACATCAAGTAGTACCTAAGATAGTATGTGGCTTTCAAGCACTTAAAAAACAAACAAACAAACAAACAAACAAACAAACAAACAAACAGATAAACATATGCAGGTGGGGAACTCTCAGTCCCTGTTTACATGTACATGGGTGTTTTTAAAAACTAAGTACCCATCTTTTATATGCAAATTGCAAATTTGCCTCTGAAAAAATTTTTTTTTTGGAAAACTGGAAAAAGTGAGATTAACAGAGTTTTAGGAGCTGACTCCCCAGAGGTGTGACTGATGTTTACCTTTTGCTGTGAGGATGATCATGAAGCATTCAGAGCAGCAGTTGCATTTTTTCTGGTGCAAACTCTTTTCATGTGTTTGCATTTGCAGACACAGCTGATGAATCATATCCATGACCAGAGACAAATGAGGCTCGGAGGTCAGCAATTTTGTCACTTCTTTAACATATCTACAGAGAGGCAAGCCCTGTTTAGTAATGCATGTTTTTCAAGGTATTTTTGAGTAATATTTACAATGTAATGAAATAAATGCTACAGTCAATCACAATCTGATCCAGGTGCCGCTCTTAGGCTTGGTGTAGTTATGATGCGCTTGATGGAATATTTGTGCAGGTTGATGAACAAACTAACAAAAACTTTTTTGTAAATAATGCTGTGTTGATGTTATTTTGGAAAATGGAGGGAGGGAAATATTCATTTCTCAACACACCCGGCTATGTGTAAATGTAGCCTCAGTCAGAAAAGCTCCAAAGTAGACCGTTAAATGTTGGGCCCACACTACAAATGAATATGTGAATGTGAATTATATGACGATATGCAACAGCGGCTTAGATTAGAACTGTTGTGTCCTTGATCAAGACTCTGATATGATATGAGACACATTGGTGGTAGTTGATTAGATTGTTGGCGCAGAATGGTAGCCAGGTCTCTAAATCAAGACACACAACATAATAATTTATGTTGATACTGCAGATTTCTCTTTTTGAACCTGATCTGACTGACCTTGTTGTATTTCCAGATTCTAATTCGCAGCCCAAATAAAAACCCAAAGTGAAAAGCAGTTTGCGACATGGAGCCAATGAAATTATGCAAAGAGAGAATACAGATCTAACCTTAGTCTTAGCCCATTGTACTGCAGGCCCCACCAGGCACATCTGATTTCAATAATGACTGGAGATGTTGTTTGTGGTGTAAGAATACTGTCAAGGCTGAATAAACAGAACAGATTACCATGTAAACACTCAGATGTGCTCTTAAGGGGATGGAGACGTGCTCAAAGCGGAATGCACCAAAACTCAAGAAGGGGAGAAGCATTTCAAAAAATACGGTGAGCAAAAATAACACTGGCAGAACAATGGTCGACACACTTTAATGGAATCAATCATGGTCCAGGGAAAAGCATGCATTATTTACACTGTACGTTCGGTTCATATCCACCAAGAGCAGTGCACCCCGGTCTGAGGAGAACCGCTGATCAAAGTCTGAGGAGTTTTACAGATCTTCAAGTTTGGGAGGTCGGCGGTTCATCGGGACTCATGGGCAAGAGTTTTGTTCACGTACATTAGCTAGTTTCTTTCATATATATTTTCACTATATTCCTCATTTATATGCTGCCCAAAATACTGTGGATCTTTTGTGTCTGTAGTTTCTCTCTCCAAGATAAATACCCTTTACCTTTTATGGTTGGATTCTTAGGGTTTTTGGATAGCATACATTAGCCTGATTCATCAGCTGGTTTCACTTCGTGGAAACCGTCTGACCTCGCAGCATTAGGATTCGTTCGCTCGATGGTAGGTGGGTACTTTTTTTATTTAACCCAGCAGTCCCCAACCAGTACCGGTCCATGGATTGTTTAGTACCAAGCCGCACAGAAAGAATAAATAACTTACATTACATACATTATTTATCATCTGAGTCTGAACAATGTTTTATTTTGAAAAATGACCGAATTCTCTCATCCGGTACATTCGTCTATGACTCACTGCTTGTCTCGGTCACATGATACATTAATAACATTAATGTATCACGTGACCGACAAGCTGCAAAATGAGTAAAAAACAGAAGTCTTTGGAAACATTTATTATTATATTTACATAGTAGCACAGTTTTTGTGTTGGTCTTACCATTTTATTTTGTCATATTTATCCTCCACACCTTAAAGGCCAGTCCATGAAAATATTGTCTGACATTAGACCGGTCTGTAGCACAAAAAAGGTTGAGGACCACTGATTTAACCAGTTGCTGCTATTTGGTTGTGACATATGTAATGCGCCAAATCCTGTAGGAAGAAGGACATTAATGTCTTTACCCTTGATAAAACTCACCAAACATTCTCTTTGTTCTGGTCTTAACTCCTTGATCTCGGGAATCGTTGCCAACACAGAATGTATGGCTTCGTCTACATCCATCTCGACCGCTTTGTTTGCTGTTGTGCTGTTGGGTTCTTGCAAACTGTCTAATGTATACCAATTCCTGACCTAGTCGCTGGAGAGAAATGAACCTGAGCGGAGGCACTAGGTGGCGCCAGCCTGGCTAAGCATACACACCTTTTCTCTCAAATGTCTAAAATAGTGGAGTGTTGAGTGGTGTTTTGTCAGTCCATCTGGGCAGCTGTTGTTCCAAAATTAGCCGACCACCAGGGGAAGGATAAATGATGCAATGTTGTTTATTTACTTGAGAATTCCCGATCTGTTCTCTGGATACTAAGCAGGGTTGGGCCTGATAAGTACTGACATGGGATTCTCCTGGGGATATGAAGTGCATGTTGTTGTGTCCTTAGGCAAAACATGTCACCCACCGTGCCTATATTATGAATGTATAATTGGAGGTTTTCTAATTGGCCAATAGCAACCAGACTACCATCAGTGTACCCCAAGGCAGCTGTGGCTACAACAGTATCTTTCCACCACTACATATGGAGTAAATGAATAATGCATGAATGTGTAAGACTAATGCATATCCCAATTATTGTGAATTACTCATTGAAATGTGATTTCTTGACTTGTTGAGAACAGCAATAAACAAGAAGATTTGACAAGACCACATTTTACCACCAGAACTAGTCTGTCATCATCAGACTCTACCTTTTAAATGGCTCATACAACGTTATTTTCTGATCTATGTGATAATGTTACCTGGAGTGTTTTGTTTCATTCATTTCATTTCATTCCCACCCTGCCAATTTAGGTTATTATATCAAACAGAAAACACTCTGCTCCATCTTGTGATGTCATGTGTGAATCCTGGAAGTGCTCCACTGTGTTTTCAAACGCCATACACCTTCATTGTATCATTTGAATACTTTCAATATACTATGTGGATACTATGTCCTGGAATTGCTAATCTCTACTGAACTAAACATAAAAAGCTGCTGCTAACTTGAAAACTACTGCTTCATGCCATCACAAGGTGGAGCAGAGCATTTTGAGCTTTGGAAATGTAGACAGATTAATAATAAAGACTAACTCAAGCATGTGTAAATGAAACACAATATAGCTCTACGTATGTTTTTGATGAGGTAACAGCATTATAACATGCCTTAAAGTAAATTCTGCATAACGTAGGACCTTTAAACACTGTAACATAATTCAAAGGTTTGTAAACTAAACTTGTGGCTTCTCTCCCATCATCTTGTTTACAGTAAATCGCCGCACAGTCTGTAGTCGCGTTCCCTTGAATAACCTGCCACAGTGAAGACGTCTTGTACTCTTAAGAGATGGCTCCTCCGACCTTCTACCAAACGCAAACAGCTTTAAACGCCGCGCTCTGAGTCCTGTGTGATCCTGATCGATCCGGAGAGCGCCTCCTTCGCAGTCACTGAACCTCAGCTCACAGGGTTAAAGGAGGCAGGGACACCGGGGCACCACAGACGAGATCAGAATCTGCGATGAGAGTCAGAAGGAAAGGCCCATAACTGAGGCTTGGGCTGTACAGAAAAAACATAAACAGGACCAGAGAGAAGAGGAAGTGCAAAGAGGTTGGTCTACAGGAAATGGGAAAAAGGAATGACTGTATTTACGTCTGCCTGATCTTTGTTTTGTCTAAGATCACTTTTAAACAGGAAGTGGAGTCTAAAAGTGCAGCACACAATTCAGTGGAGATGTTATTTAAAGAGAGGCTATGTTTCCTCATCAAAATTACGCTTGAAGAGATTTTAAATGCCATCCATGCATGTTTGAGTAATCTAGCAATCTCTCCTGGGCCCTATTTAAACCCTCCTTCATCCCACAAACCTACGTCCAGGCTCCCACACAACTACAAAAACACTGTACACAACAACCTGATACAAAGTGCAGTAGTTTCAGTAGTGGGATGCATGCTTTCCATCTTGTGATAGCGCTCTGAAGGGGGAGTGACTTAGCATGGGAACAGGAGAGCAATGAGAGGAAGGACTCAGAGCTTTAAAAATGAAAGTGAAACGTATATAACTAATTAATAGGTTGTTAATATAGTAAAATGTAACATGATGATCTAAATATGTTATGTGTTAAAACTGCACTTTAATTGTAAATGTTAGTTTAGGCCATGGGTGAAAATAACATTGATACGGACCTTTCTCTTGCATGGAATTACACATTTGTATCAAAGCATTTAGTCTAAAAATGGAAAGCTGTCATTAATCACTCAAAGTGCTCAGGGCTTGTGAGTGAAGCATTCATGAGAAAGGCTGTCTGAGTGATATGGGAGACATTAGGCCCCTGGACACACCTCATCAGGAGACTCTGTGTGAATTATTCATTTCTTTCATTCATTTCCCCCCAAATTAGTTTTTCCAACACCCTCAATTGTCACTATTATTCCTTAAAGCTACCATCTGTAATTAGAATGGCCCAGTTGTATTTTCACACTTCACCACTAGATGTTATCTGTGTTAGAGCACTCAGCTTTGGCCTGACACAAGAGGAGCAGAGAGACCAGAGAGCAAATGACCAGATGACCCAAGGCCAGGCAGATTAAAAGCACTGGAGTGTTACCTCATCTCAACTAAACACTGAAGTTTATGGGGTATTAACTGCCAACTCTTCATATATTTAGATCACCATCTTACCTTTAATTGTTTTGAAAATGCTATATTCTTGTACTACACGATGTACTACACGGTGGCTGAGTGGCTACATGTACCACACAGTGTACTACACAATGTACTACATGAAGTACTACATGTTGTACTACACAATGTACTACACAATGTACTGCACAATGCATTACACGATTTACTGCGTGGTAGCTGAGTGGTTACATGTACTGCATGGTGTACTACACAATGTACTACACGATGCACTACACGGTGTACTACACAATGTACTACACAATGAACTGCATGATGTACTACACAATGTACTGCAGGGTGGCTGATTGGCAACATGTACTACACGGTGTACTACACAATGTACTACACGGTGTACTACACAATGTATTACACGATGTACTGCATGGTGTACTACACAATGTACTGCACGGTAGCTGAGTGGCTACATGTACTGCACGGTGTACTACAGAATGTACTACACGATGTACTACATGGTGTACTACACAATACACTACACTGTGTACTACATGATGTACTACACGGTGTACTACAAGGTGGCTGAGTGGCTACATGTACTACACGATGTACTACACAATGTACTACACAAAGTACTACATGGTAGCTGAGTGGCTAGCACTCGTGCCTCACAGCAAGACGGTCCCCAGCTCGCCCAGGCCTGTGTGGAGTTTGCATGTTCTCCCTGTGTCTGGGTGAGTTTCCTCCGGTTTCCCCCATCAACCCAAAACATTCACCATTGGTAAAATCCTCCAGCTGAGGTAGTCCTGACCAAGCCTAGCAACAAGATCACAGAGACGGGTCCCCGGGCGCCCGGTGTGCCGCCCCGTGTGCCGCCCACTGCTCATGAAAGGATGGGTGAAATACAGAGGACAATTGCCCAACAGGGATAATAAACTACTACAAAAACACAAAAACTAAACCAAATATTTGCCAAAAACAACATAATAACAAAGTTTCACTCTCCCCTTAGGTTTGCTCTCAGGGTTAAGTCACTCCCCTTCAGAGCGCTATTATAATCAACACAATCAGTGTGCATCCTGCTAATGAACCTACTGCACATCACATCAGGTTTGTCAAGTTGTTGTGGACAGTTTTGCATCACATTTTTGTATATTTATGAAGAATTGTCAAGTAGGAGAATAGCTGACATAGGTTTGTGAGCTGAGCATTGCACAGAATCTTACAGCTAATCATAAGGAGGGTTCAAATAGGGCCCATGAGAGATCACTAAATTGCTGAAACATGCATGGATGAGATCTAAAACCTCTTCAGGGATGTTTGTGATGAGGGAACAACGTTAGAACATGGTAGAAAACTAAAAGAAAACAAAACAAAAAACAGAATTAGTTAATATTAGATGTGTGTGTTTAAGTGTGCTGCCAAAGCTTTCCACAACTTTCAGAGCAGCGTTTACAATATATCTGTACTGGATGACGGCGCTGGCACTGCAGTCTTCGCGCTCAAGACTGCACTTCAGAAAGTAATAGCAATAGAACTTTTTTTTAGATAGCTTTGTAATGTGTTTGCGTGCCTCTCTCTCAAGACAAAAGGCACGGCACTACTATAAATAAAAGTAATATTGCAACGAAAGAATAGCTCCATTTGGCTCATAAAAAATGAACGCAGTCAACAATGCTCAGATTCCAGTTTGGAACAATGTCTTTCTATCCACTGACCTGTGCAGAGTTCTTCAATTTTATTTTTATATCCGCTAATGGAAGAACCACCCATGCATTCTCCTTTCGCTAACCCCACGACGTCTCCTCTCCCCTGGGCATCGTCGGTATAAGGAAGATAGATTCGGCACAAAGGTTGCATCAAAACTCATTCACGGCGCGCAGAGGGTCCCGATGAGTCAACGTTAGCTTAGCAATTTAGCTATCATTATAATCAATCATGCTAGCGCTCTCGAACCAAATGAGACCTTTCGCGGCGTGATCAGAGCTATTTGTCAAGGACACGGGGCGATGAATGCGGCGCTTGATGAGGATTGGTCAAAACGGAGCCGGAATACTCGCGGAGATGTACGGCGGATGGAGATCGAGAGGTGGAAGAGATGCTTTCAACTTCTGGAAACTTTGGTCATTTAAAGTTGAGCTTGTAAATAGTGCATTAGCTCAGAGAAACAGAGAGAGAGAGAGAGAGGCCGGAGAATGGAATATAGATGGATGAGAACAACCACTAGGCACAATATGCAGTTGTGTGTGTGTGTGTGTGTGTGCGTGTGTGTGTGTGGGGTGTTTCTGTCAAGTGGGTGCTTTCTGCATTGTTTCATCTCTGGCTTGTTTCTTCGGTGAAGTGGCTGGATCAAGAAATTGTACGTCTCTGAGTAGTTTTACAGCACCACAATCATTTTTACCACTTGTCGCCATATTGGTTTTTGTTGGTAACACGTGTAAACTCTAAAGGAAACACGCATTAACGGCCCAAATATCAGTATTGGAGCAGTTTATAGGAAAGTTTTGTCTTTCTTTTCTTGGATTAATAACCGTTTCTTCCTGTTAAAGTGAGTGAAACGTCATATCCAATCCAACTTTATTTGTATAGTACATTTTACCAATACAAAGTCTCACAGAGTAGGCACAATATAATTAACAAATTAAATAAAACAAAGCATAAAATAAATTAATAAGCAAGTCAATAAAAACATTAAAAAAATATTAAATTAGCAAATAGAAAAATAGAAAATAAAATCAATAAAAGACAGTCAGAGGACCACACAATTCTAATGCAATGTTAAAAGCCGGTGAGTAAAAGTGTATTTTAAAACGAGACTTAAAAGAATTGACTGAAGGGGCCGTCGTAATGTGAGGAGGGAGAGCGTTCCAAAGTTTGGGGCCAACCACAGAAAAGGCCCAGTCATCCCAGCTTTTTTAAGTCGTTTTTTGGACATCAAGTTGGAGCTGGCCCTCAGACCTCAGAGAGAGCAAAGGAGTGCAGGAACAGTGAGGTCTGACATGTACTTTGATGCCAGTCCATGAAGTGCTTTAAGAACAAGCAATAAAATTTTAAAATCAACTCTAAAATGAATGGGGAGCCAGGGAAATGAGGATAAAATGGGTGTAATGTGTTCTCTACGATGTGTGCTGGTTAAAAGACATGCTGCAGAATTCTGGACTAACTGTAAGTGTGACAGATTTGCTTGGCTGATCCCAGTGTACAGGGCATTACAGTAGACAAGACGTGTAGAGATAAAAGCATGGATCACCTAGCCAGGCTGGTGCCACCCAGTGCCTCCTCTCAGTTTCATTTCTCTCCAGCAAAATACATTAGATGGTTTGCAAGAGCCCTGGAAGTGCGAGTTCGGGCACCAGCCAATCACCGAAGAGCCATATATTCTGAGTTGGCAACAATTCCTGAGATTGAGGATTTAAAGATGGAACAAAGAGAATGTTTGGTGAATTTTATCATGGGGAAAGACGTTATTGCCCTTCTTCCTATGGGATTTGGGAAAAGCTTAATATATCAGTTATCCCCGTTAGTGGTGCGTTATATACGTCACAACCAAACAGCAGCGATTGGTTAAATAAAAAAGTACCCGCCTACCATCGAGTGAACTAATCCTAATGCTGCGAGGTCAGATGGTTCCCATGAAGTGAAACTGACTGAAGAATGAGGCAGCTCCAATCACTAAAAGATAAAACCGATATGAGTCTGGATAAAAAACACAGGTGATAAATACTGGATTTAACCAATAACCACTAACAGTATAGAACCATTATGTCACTAACTGTCCAAGTGTCATCTGCACTGACTGTCCTGTGTGACGTTGGTGGGCAAAAACTCATTTGTATTTTTAAGTAACAATACTCTTAAACCAGAGTAAATGTTTTGGTAACTCTTCCCACTATGAGTAGGTGACAAAGTTTTATGTGGGTAATAAATAATTCAAACATTTTGTGCTTCTTACACTGCTGCTATATGCTTCCTATAGCAGTGGTGTGAATCCTGGAGATTCTGAGCTTTCACATGAGACAGGTCCATATACTGGGAATAGGGATTTTATTTTAAACTATGTCACACCCTAAGTTACATACCCTCCCTTTAACTTCAAATTAAAATGTTAACTCCAGTTAATCCTACAGAGTACACTCTTACTTGACTATAGTTTTATCCACTTATTCTTTACTCTTACTAAGTCTTTTCTATTTTGAGGTAATGACACTCCAAGTTCAAACCAGGGCAGATGAGAGGTCACTTTTCTTGAGCTATTGCCCACACAAAACCTTTACACTTATGGATTTGTTTTGGTTGCAAAGCTAAATGAGACTGTCACTGTTGCATCTATAAATGACTCCTTTCTTATAGATCTTAGTATAATAATGTGCAGACAACACACGACATTTTCCACAAATTACTACTTTAACAAAATGCAGATTGGTGGTAAGAAAGTCTGCAACAAAAAAGAGTTCATATTCTGTTACAATCCATTTTTTATCAGATGCCCTAACGCTTGCACGGCTGTCAGCTCCGTCTTCTGAAACAATACGTCTGCTCTAAGTTCTCACCGGACACACTGAGTGGAGATGTTTTGTCTGGACACAGCTGCTTTATGACTCAGCAACAGCAGACAGGGGACTACCCGCTCCTGCCCGCCCCTGCCCGCTCCTGCCGGCTCCTGTCCGATCAGAGAGTGGTTTGTTTTCTTTGGGCCTCTCATGTACACCAGACACAAACACGAGTTATGCTTATTTATTTATGGAGCTGAGGGGAAGTGGATAATTACGCTGTCAGGCTTTTCCTCAGCGCCGTGATGGAGAGCATGTGCCCGCTGATGTAGAGCTGTGGAATCAGGGACGCTTCATTTCACGCTAAGCACCAAACTTCATCAACTTACTCACTCCACGGCTGACCTCGCTAACTTAAGGCACCGCTGGGTTTGGGTTCATAAAGAGGAGTCTGTAGACGAGAGCTATGGACCGGGCAGACAAAACAAGACACTCCAAAGAATAATAGTAATTGGATTTGGTTATGTTATGTACAACTGATTTACTTATTATTCTATTGCGGACTTTCTTTTATTGAGTTGTTTTAGATGAATATTGCGGTTTAAAATGTGCAAATTCTAACATGATGATCCACGGTGTTGTAGATTATGACTATATAGCAGACTCAAGCACAATATGTGTTCTTCAAGATATGTTTGGGCAAATTAAAGCATTGGTTTTTCACTTTTTACAACAACAAAAGTTACATTACTTATATTAAGTCATGGATCAAGCTGAAACAATCAAGTAAAAGCATTTTAACAAGAGAATATCCCATCCAAACCTATAGATCCTCTGGACTTCTTCACCTCGTTTTTGGGACAAAGTTTTTTTTTCTACCAGAGGATACAGATTTGTGCAACCGGTGCCGCCTCTCAATTCTTTTTCCTCGATTCCGTCTCCTTGATTTCTCTCCTCGATCCCCCATTTTTCAGCTGTCAGTCAAACCCGTCATATTAAGTGGTGTCCCGAAGAAAATCACGGAAAGAAGGAGTAAACATGAGGGAGGCTTCAGGAAGCAGACATCACATAAAATAATCAAACTTTATTGGTCTCAGTGAGGAGTTTATATCCTCTCTGTCCCTGTGTCTCCTCTGTGGGTGGGACTTCCTCAATCGTTTCCTGCAGAATCGAGGAGAGGAATCAAGGACAAGGAAGCGAGGAAAGAGAATTGAGACACTGCCAAGGAGAATAGATTAAAAAAAAAGCAATAAATGCCACCTACCTGAGACTTGAACCAGGGTCTGTCTTATCCATTTTTGCTACTAAATTCAACTAAACTGCTGCACTTTTGGTTAAGTGGGAATGCAGTAAAATGTCAATGGACAATTTAAGAAAGGTTTTGCAGGTAAAATTTGATATAAAATAGGTTGATTTGTGTAAAACGTTCAGTGTTACACCATCAAATCAACAATGGGAGACTTTAAAATGGTGCGTCAAGTTGTTCTGTACAGTTTTGTTTCGCGCTTTTGTATATTCTCTCAGGTTACCATATACGGAGGGTTCGAATAGGGCTCTGGAGAGATCGTTAAATTACTGAAACGTGCATGGATGGCATCTAAAACCTCTTCAGGCATGTTTTTGGTGAGGGAAAGCTAAAAAAAAAAATTTTAAAGAACAGTGTGGAGTAGCAAGGGCAATAGGAGACGAGGGATTTTTAAAACTTCTGTCCAAACTCTGAGCTAGTGTGAGTTTAACCTTACCACTAAAGCTCAAAAAAGTCAAATTAAAGCATGTCTCAGATAAGAGTGAAACTTTACCTGCGCGTACTTCGTCTGAATATAATAAGTGCAGGTTTTGGAGACGGTTCACAATTCTTTTCTGGCTTAACAAACAGGAGTTCTTTTGCAGTACCGACAGCTGAATGCAAATGCGGTTATTTTCATGCTCGTGTTAGTGCCGTGCATCGTGTCCTGCCCCAAGCTAACACCGTCCATATGGCTATTGTGGAGTTATACTCGCCTGCTGCTGTATTCAGTGCTCCTGACTGCACCTGGACCTTTGCTAACCCATTCGTAGGCCTGTCACGATAACAACCATAAACAATAAAATGAATCTATCTATAACACAATAAGAATAAAGCAGGATTTGACTATTAAACTATTTTTAAATATACTGTATCATTAAAAGACATGAATTGCAAAAAATAAATCACAGAATTGACCAATAAGTAGCCGTAGAGAGCTATTTATTCAACACTCTACAGCTCAAATCTTACGTTATTACATAAAACGAGCAGAAAAGTACCAATTTTTGCAAAGAAATTGTACAAACGATAAATACTGGACCCCAAAATACTGTCTATCTTTTTATGCTCCTGTCCCAACCTATGGACCCCCCAGACTCCTTCACCCCACCCACATCGCTCTTTCATTCTTTCTTTTTTTCCCCCTCTACCACTGAATAAAGACTTGTGCAACCTCTTACCTAAAACATATAAAACCACCGAAAAATTCCCGTCTGCCAGTGATTTGAACCAGGGTGTGTCTGTTTTGAGGTCAGTGTAGCAACTCAACCACAGCCGCTTTTTTATTTCAAGGTTCTACATTACGCAAAACTGACTCTTGTGAGTTTTAAGCAATGTTATAATGTTTTACCTTCTCAAAAACGTACCTGGCATTGTGTTTAGTTTCATTCACACATGTTTGAGTAAGCCTTTATTATAGGTCTGTGTACTTCGCCAAAACTCAAAATGCTCTGTTCCACATTGTGATGTCATGAAGTGGTAGTTTTCAAGTTAACAGCTTTTACCTTCAGTTCAGTAGAGATTGGAAATTCCAGGGTGGAAATCATCCAAATGATTCTAGTAAAGGTGTATGGAGTTTAAAAACACAGTGGAGCATGACGTCACAAGGTGGATTCAAGTGTTTTCTGTTTAAGAGAAGAACTCAGCCTAAATATGCAGGGTTTGTGTGTTAAATTTTTGTGAATGAAACAAAACACCAGCTATGTTTTTGATGAGGAACAACATTATAACATGGCCTGATTCATCAGCCGGTTTCACTTCGTGGAAACCGTCTGACCTCGCAGCATTAGGGTTTGTTCGCTCGACGGTAGGTGGGTACATTTTTTATTTAACCAATCACTGCTCTTTGGTTGTGACATATGTAATGCGACAGCAAGCAAAGCAGAGAGAACATGTCTGTCAACAGTCATTGTCATTTTTGAGAAATGAACTTGCGAATTAAAGGTGTAATAAAAAATGCGAAGTTTGTATTTGATAAAGGAAGTCCAAAGGAGGATAGCGTTTGCAGTCTGCTATCGCAACTCAGGTTGGTTCAGCTCTTCACTGATCAGTGCGTGGTCTACAACTTCCAAGGTTCTTGGAAACCATCTAGTGTATTCTGATTTCTGACCATGGATCTATTAAAATAACTGGATAGGGTATTGTTAGCTTGTAGCTGCCTCCAGTCAACCTAGTGGCCACTCACTAGAACTTCAGTGGGAAAAATACGTTGAGCTGAGAAAGGATTTTTCTGAAACCCTGGGGCTTGTTCCTGACCTAGTCACTGGAGAGAAATGAAATTGAACGGAGGCACTAGGTGGCACCAGCCTGGCTAATTATAACATGCCATATTGTGCTATTTTCTGATCTATGTTATAATGTTGTGTTCAGGAAGTTCTCTGTGTCCACACAGCTTCACTAGAATCATTTGATCCTTTCAGATCTGGAATCGCCAAACTGTACTGAACTAAAGGTAAACTGTAGCTGTTAACTTGATTAACTTGTTAACTACCACTACATGACATCCCAAGGTGGAACAGAGCATTTTGAGGTTTGTAGATAGATAGATAATACAGGATTACTGAAACAAGCACAACTCCAGGTATGTTTTTTGAGAAGGTAACAGCATTATAACATGGCTTAAAGCTCTTAAGAGTCATTTTTGTGTATATAGCACCTTTAAATATGCAGGGTTTGTGTGTTAAACTTGCGCAAATGAAACTAAACCCAACTCCAGGTACGTTTTTGACAAAGAAACAACATTAAAACATAGATCAGAAAATAGCGTAACACGGACCCTTTAAAAATTGAAACAGAATGACATTACACTTTCAGTAATGATAACAGTTGCTTGCATAACCCATCACCTATTACGCAATTTCCATAAACATGGGGCCACAACAATAAATGAGGAAAACCCAACAGAGCGGCTAACAGTTGGGCGTTTGTTGAACAGAATGAGTGTAAAGCCTGCTGCATTATTTATATTATAAGACATAATAATTAACAAACAAATGGAGCCGTCAGCGCGAGGGACTTTAAATGCCATACTTGATATTTTATAAGCGCGCCGTACGAGTCCATAAAGCAGCAGCAGCCTGTGTTTATGAGAGATGGTCGTGATTCACATGGGCCTGTTAAATAGCAGTAAAGTGTCTGTGTGGCTGTGAGAAGCACTGGGTGTACGCCTCCTGTTTATTTAAGGCCATGTGTGTGTGGAGGTGGGAGGGTGGTCGCTGTAGTTAACTTCAGATTTAGAGGAATAATATCGACTCTGATTCATATGAGCGCCTCGCGGTGAAAGAAAAACCTGGTCGTATAAATGTGGGTAATTCAAAGGTGACTGTAATGGCCAAGCAGAACAATGGTAAATTCTCAGTTAGCCTCAAAATATAATAATGTGCTTACAGAGGTTTTACGATGTTAGTAAAGGTCTTAAATTATGTAAAATTGACTCTTGTGAGCTTTAAGTCATGTTATCATGTTGTAAGTTGTGTTTTGTTCATTCACACATGTTTGAGTAACATTTATTATTAGTTTGTCTACTTCTCCAAAGCTCAAAATGCTCTGGTCCACCTTGTGATGTCATGAAGCTGTAGTTTTCAAGTTAAGAGAGACTGGAAATTCCAGGGCTAAGATTATCCAAATGATTCTTTGATGGTGTATGGCGGTTAAAAACCCATTTCCTGTATTACCATGTGATATCCAAGGGTGTTGTTGGCGTGGTATGCGGGGGTACGGCGATATAAAAAAAAAAAAGTAAAATAAAAATGTAAAATAGCTACAACTTAAATGTCAAACTGAAGCTATTGGCAATGGTGAAAACAATCTGCATAGGCTCATGATATCTCCAGTACTGTCCTGTGTCCTGCAGCATGAGGGGAACAGGACTGATCCCCTGACTGAACCAGGACTAAACCAGGACTGAACCAGGACTGAGTGTCAGGACGGGCCCGGAGCTGCACCCGCATAGACCGCCAGATGACTGCAGGCAAAAGAACCGGCGCAGAGTTCTGTGGCGCACGGGGCTAAGTGCAGCCGTTGCCTGCTTTGTGGACACCCTGCTCCGCTGGCTCGGGGTTCTCTCTCTCTGTCTCTCTCTCAAATTCAAAATTAGTCCTGGTTTAACCCTGGTTTAGACCTGGTTTAGATCTGGTTTAGTCCTGTTTTATATTTGTTTTAGTCCTGGTTCAGTCCTGGTTTAGACCTGATTTAGTCCTGGTTTAGACCTGATTTAGTCCTGGTTTAGACCTGATTTAGTCCTGGTTTAGTCCCGGTTCAGTTTTCCTGGTTTAGTCCTGGTTCAGTCCAGGGCACATGTGTTGTAGTCTATGATTTATGTTCTGTAGGTGATTATGAATGGCATTAATGTTAATAACATGATTCTGCATCATTTTGAGTAAAAAATATCAAATATAACAGATTTTTACTGGGCTGCCGCCCTTATGTTTGTTTATGAGGGATTCATTACATCGATAATGTCACAAATTGCGTACCCCCACTTAAAAAATCCCCACTACACCAGTGGTGACATCACAAGTCTTATCCTAAATATGGTAGATAGATAGACACACAGACAGACAGCAGCACCATAGAAACAAACATAGCAACATAGAAAAGTTAAGTTTAAAGTTTAAAGTTCTGTGTCCATCCTCTGCTATAGGTGTGCACTGTACACATGTGTGGTACAGTATGTGGGACAAACAACTTTGGGAGCCTGTCCCCAGAGGCGCTCCCCTGTCCGAGGGTGATGCTGTGCAGGGGGTGCTGGGGGTTATCCATGATGGACAGGAGCTTGGTTTGTGTGTTACACATGTGTGAATAAAAAAATAAAAACATGTGTGACTGATAAACAACTCCGGGGTATGTGACAAGGAAAAACATAAAAAATAGATCCGTAATAACAGTAGTCCTTTAACATATGTTTAGTCAGTAGCTATATACTATACTTTTAGCTGTAGTAGTAGTAGCTATAAAGTTATACTTTTTTGTATTGTCAACAACATAAGTTCTACAACAGATTTCTATGTTTTGTTTTATTATTTACAGCCACAGCAGACTGAAATAGACTGAAATAGAAGTAGTTTTTTGCAATTTGGTTTATTTCTATTGCACTGAACAACTTGCATTCTTACTGTGAGCATCTCCACAAACCTGATTCTTATTTGGCTTGGAAATATTGCCCCTTTGGCTCTAATCTTCCACAGTTTGGCATAAAACGTAAATCTTTATGGGGAATGTGCCAAAGTTTGGTTTTAACTTTCTTTCTCCATGGAATCATGCAGGTAACGTGCCACTTCCAGAACGTTATATAAAAACTTTAACAGCAAACACACAAAAAAATGGAAATGAAAAAAGGTGACCAGATGTATGTACGAAGGGTCAAGCTCCACATGTTTGTAACTACGCAATTTTGCCTGAAATATCCTACATTATGGCATTAAAACTTATCTATCCATGGAGACAAACAGGTGACACCACGAGTTACCCGTCAGGTCTGTGATTAGGCGAGCCTGCTCTCAGCAAGAATGCATGTTTTTAGAAGTATGTTTCAGCAGCGCAAGTACTAGTAATTGAATAAATGCAAGACAAAACTTTCAATGGATGATAAAATGTCTCCATGGAAACAAGCAGGTTGCAGACCGTCCACCAACAAGTTGCTTAGTGCACCTTTAAGGAACAATTTGGTGTTTTAATTAGAGACTAACCAATATATTTGTTTCATGGCAGGTACTGATACCGATTATTTAGAATACAGAGCAACTGATGGCTGATTAGCTCTGCCGATATATCTGGACCGATATTTTAGATCAGTTTTGATTCATTTTACTACAAACTCCCCCAAAGCCTTTTTTTTTTTTTTTTTTTTACCACAAACCTATAAGAGAGCTATGTAGTATTCGTATTAATGTGTTACTATAAAAGCTTTGTGTGTATTTTAGGCAGAAGATTGATCAAAATATCGGCCCATGCTGGATATTTAAGGCCAGTAGCCGACCCAATTTATCATCCAGCCGATATATCAGCCAACAAATATATCTGTCTATCTGTAGTTTTGATACGAGGTCTTTGATTCTCGTCTCACACAGACTCTTACATTTCACTATGGCCTGATTCTTCCATTATCCACCTTTAAGTGTTCTGCAGTGGAGCACATCAGTCACAGATCCAACAGCCCAGCTCACAGCGGCCTTATCTACACAGGAACACCTTCTGCTTTTGTTTGGCTCCTCCATTCTCCTGGACCCCCCACAACAGTGTCCGGCCAGCACCACAAACTCTAATCTGTACAAACTTTATCTCCAGAGGTCCACGGCTGCTCCGAGCGTGCTCCATTGTTCTCGCTGACCTCTGCTGGACCTGCACGACCGGCCTCAGTGTCAAACAGGATTTATGTACAACAGGTGAAAGCTTCAGGACTGTTTGTTATAAGACAATCTCCAAAGACAGCTGTGAAGGCAACCGTTTTCAGCAACTTCAGGACACTGGAAGATTCAGACGTGCATTGTTCAAAGAAGACGCTGTTGGCAGTACTGTTGTTGTGTCCTTGGGCAAGACACTTCATCCATTTTCAAAGACAGCTCTGAAGGCATTGGGTCGCCTTGTCACGATCTGCATGTAGTTCTGCAATATACAGTTGTAAACGTGGATCTGTGACCTTATCGTCATTCTGGATCAGCATTTCGTCAGAATATCTTGTCCTCAGTAGGGCCAGTATTTCTATCCTTATTCCTTCCACTACTACATACATGTGTGGATTGGGAATTTCTGTGCTCACAAAAATGAAGTCAAAGCACAGAAACAGACTCAATGCTGCGCCTGATCTGCGTGTTTTGCTCACCTCCTGCACCCCGGACTAGAACGCGCTACAAAAACGCAGACAGGTCCACCTATCTCAGTAGTAATGTTGAAATGTTAAGACATGTTTTGCATAATTTCTAATATTTTTGTAATAATTTTATTGACTATTGTGTTCCAATATTGCTGTTTCAATTGAATGTTGAAAAGAAAACGAAATGGGCTACATTTAACGTCCAAATAGGCAACTTATGGATCCTTTTATTACTGGTTCAATTACTGTTTTTCATTGTTTAAAACTTGAGTAATACTAATTGTTCAGAGACATGATCACTCAGTCAACAATAAAATATCCTCATTAATGTTCAATAATGTTCAAATACACTTTTATTTAGTGATTTACGAATAATGTCTATTCACTTGGATCGTGAAGGTTTGTGAAAATATGGCTCCCCAGAAAAAAAAAAAAGTTTGGGAACAGCTTGATAACTGTGGCTTTGATTTCCTTTTTCATCACAGAGTTGAGTGTGATTAAGGAGAAAATCAATATAAAAAAAAAAAACAAAACAAAAAAACATCTTGAATTGCCCTGTAAATGAGGGGTCAGTGTTTGATCCTTGCTACCGCCAAAGCAAACTGTATCCTTGGGCAAGACAGTCAACCAACCTTGGATTGATCTTTAATGGGTGAATGTTCCTTGATCTAAAATGGTTTACATTCCCACAAGAATATGAAGTGTTGTATGATTAAAGCTGCACTATGTAACCATCACTTGGTTTCCATGGATTTGTAATTGTGCCTGAAATTGTCCACTGCATGGCATGATACTTTTCTAAATATCTTACATTTATTTCATTCGAGTTGTTGCCATGGAGATGTTATTACTTTGTGTGGAGTGTTCTGCAATATGGCATTAAACTTACATACTGTATCTTCATAGTGACGAGCAGGAGACATCACCAGGTCAAGTTGAAGGTCAGATATATTTTCAGTATATTTTTGAGGTGCACTGTGAAACTTTCCTGGTGGAGGGTCCGTCACTTGCCTGTCTCCATGGAGATGTTATTGCTTTGTCTAGAATGTTCCAGGTTAGAGATTAAACCTATCAATCTCAAGGGAAACAAGTAGAGGTCAGATCTGTTCACGGAGAGAGTTATTGTAACACCCGTAATAAATGCTAGATGGATGTGTTTAATGTCATACCATGGAATATTCCAGGCAAAGCAATAAAATTTCCATGGAAACAAGTAGGTGACTGAATCTCCATAAGAAAGGTTGAGCAATGCACCTTTAAATGACTCAAAAATACACTCAGATCTGACCTTCAACTTGGCCTGGTGATGTCTCCTGCTCATCACTATGGAGATAAATAAGTTTAATGCCAAATTGAGGAACACTCCACACAAAGCAATTACATCTCCATGGCAACAAACAAGTCACCAAAGTCAGAGTGCACCTTTAAAACTCATGGAGCCCAAGACTGTAGGTAGTACTTTTCAGTTTCATTTGTTATATCCCTCTTTAATCTTGTTGCTTTTAAACCTTCCTCTTGATTCGTTGAGGCATCGGATGGACATGGTAACGCCGTTCCAGAGACCTGTTTGGTAAAGAACCATTTACACAGAGCTGGCTTCTCCTAAACACCCAAATCACAAGCAGGACACTTCATCAGACCCGCGGTGCAGTCTGCTTTAATGACATATTGATGGCTGTAGTGGACTCTCCCCGCGGGTGTCATCTGTCACTCCATCTCCCGTTAATCTGTGTCTCTGGAGGAGGCAAGGCCCAATGGTGACAAGAAGCATTAAATATGTAGCTGCTGTCTCTGCTGGGCCATTCATTAATGTTTCATAGTTCCACAGATTCTAAATAGAGCCTAAAATGGCTGAGAAAAAAAAAGAAGACAACCAACTAGGTGCACCATGTAACTTTTCTGGTTGAAGGTCAAGAGAAGTCATTGTGTTGGCTGGAATGTACCATACTGTGTCTTTAAAATGTACATCTCACATTTATTTAATTATATGTGCTTTTATTGAGTAAAAATACCTTGGAAATGTATAGATCTGACCTGTAAGTTGACCTGGAGATGTAAGTTCTGACAAGAAGGCAGACTCTAACCTTCCATTTATCCCTAGTAATTTTCTTTTGGTTGTTTGTTTTTTTATCTCCCTCTATAAACCATCTTTGACAGTGGTGGAGTTAGCAGTTTGGGGGCCTTAGGTGACTTTGAGTTTGGGGCCCTCACTATAAAGCATGCTTTAAAAAAATAAATAAATATATATATATATATATATATATATATATATATATATATATATATATATATATATATATATATATATATATATTTGAATTATGGTGGATTGGAGACTTGTCTTATTAGTTAAGAAGCCTACTAGATAACCAGAACTGAAATGTTGTTAGTACAACATTTTTGTTTACATCTATTTCATATGATCATTATTATTTTTCTTATGATTATTGTTTAAAAGTAAAATACATTCATTTAATGTCATATTGAAAGAAAATCAAATTGCTTGGCCTTGGTTATTAGTGGCACTGAGTGTAATTTGTCAATAGTGAGTGAATGTTATGACTTTCTTATGGTCTTATATTACACAAAATGGACTCTTGTGAACTTTAAGCCATGTTATAAGCCATCTCCAAAGCTCAGAATGCTCTGTTCCACCTTGTGATGTCATGAAGCGATAGTTTTCAAGTTGACAGCTACTTTTTATCTTTAGTTCAGTAGGGATTGACAGTTCCAGGGCTGAAATCCAAATGATTGTAGTGAAGGTGTATGGAGTTTAAAAACGCACTGGAGCACTTTCTGTGTTACCACATGACATCACAAGGTGGAACAGCGTGTTTTATGTTTGCGATAAGAACAGAGCCTAAATATGCAGGGTTTGTGTGTTAAATATGTGTGAATGAAATAAAACACAACTTTATTTATGGTGAGGAAACATCATAATAACATAGATCAGAAAAGAGCGTAATGGAGCCTTTAACATTATAAAACATAAAGTCAGTTATAATGAGTAAATGCTATGATTTAAATTGATATTTCTAAAGAAATTATTAACAGTTATAAACACTTCAACTTTCTCAAGTCAGGCTAAAGGTGGTACATCTTGAAAACATGACAAGTCTTAGTCGAAGGTTAATATTACATAAAATTGAAAGGAAATGGCAGATCTCACGTAAAATAACCTTGACATAGTCCTCTCTGATACCTGTTTTGAATCAAGCTGTTAGAATAAAATAAATAATAATAAAAAGTGTTTTGTAGCGTTGTAAATGGGCAGGTCTGGGCTGTAATATTTGTATTAGGCTCGTGTGAATGCAGTATTCAAATTTTCACTAACCTTGCAGCACACAGGCGACAGGACTTTATGCTCTGATTTCTCATTTTACCTTATGAACCAAGCTCATGTGTGTACCAAAAGCCAGCATGCAAGGCCATCAGATCAGGTCTATTTCTTATTTGGTAGAACGCTATTAAACATGTGTGACTTCTTTTGTTAAAGGCCCTGTAGGTCTTTGTCTGGCCCCAGTGCAGATTTACTGTAGAAGAAGCTTTTGACGTCAAAACATGTCCACTGTGTACTTGTACCGTATTTAATTAGAAAGCCTTTCATTGTCCACTAATTAAGAAGTGCACGTTAGCATGCTAATTATCAAGGCAAAACTCTGTACTGTTCTCTGTGAGCTGTGAGAAGAGCTCATAAAGTCATTCTGGTGAAAAATTATGATGTTTGGAATGCAAAAGTGAAAAATACTTTTGGACCACTGCAAACCATTTACATTTTTAAGGCTCTAAAATCGGGTACAGCACCTTTAAAACTTATTAGTATTAGCCCATTTTAAGTGAATGTGTAACATAATCTCGTATACAGTAAACTTTCCTATAGTTTATCACCATGTGTTTGTCACCATGACTATGTCACTGCTTTCCCTGGAATGTTCCACTATTCAATTACATTGTTGTCTACATGTTTTGTTTTTTGTTTGTTTGTTTGTTTTTGCAAGTTAAGACCTAATTAAAGGGCCCATTACACTATTACTTTTTGATGACCCAAAGAAAAAAACTGTATTGCAATATATATGTTTTTGTGATTTTCTATCTACTTGGAGATAAATGAACACCTTTTACTTTTATTCATAATTTTATAGCATGTCCTCTGTAATGGACATTGGGGACATTTTGGTCCATGTGAAGTTAATAACCAAACAAAAACTACTTTTTTGATGACCAACGTCTCTGACAAACTTCTACAGTCGCCTCAACAAGTTTTTAGACTCCCTTTTAATTTCTTCTTATTTATTTATTTATTTTTTAATCATAATGCAGCCACAAACTAAATCCTATTCAGTTTATTTATTTGTTTATCCTGGACATGATAGTACCTTATAATCCTCCAGCCCTATTTAGGCAGAGGAACCTATTAAGAGTCTATCTCAGAACACTTAAAAGATAGACTCGATGTCCACTATAAATTTACACAAACGAATGGGCCGAGTCTCAGGAGGATATTTTTGTTTCCTCATCATGCCCGAAACATACTGTACCTGGAGTTATGTTTTGTTTCATTCACACATTTAACACACAAACCCTGCATATTTAGGCTTAGTTCTTCTCTCAAGCAGAAAACACGCTGTTCCACCTTGTGATGTCATGTGGCAATACAGGAAGTGCTCCGTTGTGCTTTTAACCTCCACGCAACTTCACTAGAGTAATTTGGATAATTTCAGCTCTGGAACATAACTACTAATATAACTAACAACTAAAATAATAAATAAAGGATTACTCAAACATGTGTGAATGAAACAAAATACAACTCCAGGTATGTTTTTGAGGAACAAACAGAATTATATCATGGCTTAAAGCTCACAATCAATAGTTGTGCAATATAGGACCTTTAAACTCCAACTGGTATGAAAGTTACGGACTATAAGGTTTACTCTAACATGAAGTAGTCTTAAGCACTGTTCCTGTAGCTTTTCCAGTGCAGTTAAACTTTGTGGTGTGATCCATAATGACTCCCAGAGAACGTCTCGTCTGGACCAAACCGTGGCATGAGCGGTGGGAGGAGTACGCTGTCAGTGTGTCCGTGGTGATGATGGAGCAGACGGTAGACAGATGTGGGGTTGAGGGTTCAGCTCTGCTCCTGTCCCTTTACGATAAGTCTGTGTCAGGGTTGTGCCAGCTCAGACATGTTGTTCTGACTGCTGAAGAGGAGGAGGAAGAGGAGGAGGGATGATCCTGTCACCAGCCTCTCACAAGATGCATTTTCTTAACATGTTTAGCTGAAGGCTTCAAGGCTTCCAACGTCTGCACAGTTTATAAGGTTTGTGTGTAGGGCTGCGGTCTTTCAAAATGTTGGTACCAAGACATGAACAATATCTGTTTATTGGGACCAGTATTGCTTTAAATAAAACAAACAAACAAACAAACAAACAAACAAACAAACAAACAAAACATAAAACTAAAATCATGATTATTCTTAAAGTAAAGTTAAGAGAAAGAACCAATTAAATGAGTAGGTGTCATATTTCAAAGAATTGGACAAAACCTCTATGTCAAAGCCTGATGTCCTCAAACTCTGTACTTGGAGTTCCAGATGCCACAGTGACAGTGGGGCGACAGGCAAAAACTGTTGTTGTGTCCTTAGGCAAGACACTTGACTCACATTGCCTATAGTTTGAAAGTGGTGTGTGCTTGAGTAGCAGTGGTGGTGGTCTGAGGACCTGATGGCACTGCACTGTAAAGCATCTTTGAGTTTCCAAAAAAGCTCTATGTTCAATACTCTTGACAACCCTACTGTCTAATCTATTTATAAATGATATGACTCAGTTTTATTTATTTGTCCCCCAGAATTTCTTACCCTCATATTTGTTGGTCTCTGGTCTCTATTGAAAACTAAATATCCCATCTCAAGGACTCGGACACGTGGGATGGTCCCTCACCCAACAGAACACTCTGTTGACAAAATTGTTTTGATGTTTTATTTTAATTATTATTTCATTTATATATAGGCCTAAAGTATATTTAATACATTTACAAATTAAATTATTGCCAGAGAGTCAAACATTAGGAGAAACTGGACTGAAACAGCAAAGTCCTGAGGAGGAAGAGCTCCTCAATATGTTTGATGACATTTCACCTGATAACGGATCTCCTGAAAATGACCAGACTCCACAGCAGATGGATGTCAGCTCAGAGGGAGACCACAGTCCAAATGAACTCCAAACACAAGAGGACCCCTGATTACACACAGGCACTAATGGAGGTCCAGAATCACCTCCAAACTGCAGAGGAGCCAAACACAGAGGAGGTGCAGCTCCACACTGCAGAGGACGTACAAGAAGAAGAAGTGTGTGAGAAGCTGGAGACAGAAGAGCCAGCCTCAGCTCCAGAGCCCCCTGCAGCTCCTGAGGCCTCACAGACCCTGGGCTCAGAGGAGCGCTTGGTGATCCACGCTCTGGTCAAAAAACTGCTCCAAAAGCTACCATCCAAAATGAAATCCCATCATGACGCAGTTGTGCAGACTCTGGAGAAGGCTCCGGATCAGTTTAAAGTCCCAGCTGTGAGTTCATAGAAAACCCAAGAACATCAAGAAGCTGGGCAAAGCCGGTGCCAGAGACCTGATCCACGAATATGGTTCTGCATCCAAACTCTTGGCGATGGCTTTGGGACCAGATCCCATAGAGTTCCAGAAGGAAGCCATGAAAGATCTGAACTTTCCTCTCAGAGCCTTCATGAACCGGCCCAGAACTATTCTAGGACGGCTCTTTCCACAGTGGGACAGGCCCAAGAAGAAGGCCTCTTAGACAGCGCCCCATGTGTTCTTTACGAGGAGTCAGTTGTTTTACAGAGAGGGGTTAAAGGTCATCATCTGGACACTTTTGAAGTCGAGATGTTTCACTGTCATCCAATTTTTTATCATTTCAAAACACATTGAAAAATACTTTTTCACTCAACATGTATGCGCAAAATCAAATTTACTTATGCAATTTTTGTAACCAATTAGACCAATAATCACTGAAATATGATTAATTGCACAGCCCTGAACGATCCTTTTTGTACCTTGATAATCATTATCTGTAAAGACCAAACAGAATCATGTTATAGGCTAAGATATGGTCCTAAATAGTCTCTAATTGAAAAAGATCAGAAGGGCAAGAAAGTGAACTCGTTTACCTTGTAATGTTAAGTAAAAAATACACACTACCGGTCAAAAGTTTTAGAGCACCACACTTTTTCCACTTTTTTACTGTTTACTGTTGACCAAAACATATTCTAAACTTTAGATTTGTGAAAGTGTCCACCTTTGGCAGATATAACAGCTGAACATTCTTTTTACAATAGAAATGAAATATTCTTCACAAAGTTCTTCATAAGTCTGCTGCAGAAGTTTCCTTAAATGTGTGGCACTTGTAGGATGCTTGACTTTCACTTTTTTGTCCAGTTTATCCAAAATCAGCTCAAAGGGGCTTAAGTCTGGGGACTGTGCTGGACACACCATGTTTTCAAGCTCAGCATCTTGTTCTTTTTTCCTGAGGTAGTTTTGGCAGAGCTCAGACTTGTGTTTTGTTATATTTTATCTTTTTTTTTAACCTCTCGCTGTTCAGTTCTTACCTTTGTACCATTTGAAGCTCTTCACTGGACTTGCCGGACTTGAATTGCAATAAATAACTGGAAAAATTAGGGTGTTTTAAAACTTTTGACCGGTAGTGTATATTGGTAATAAATAAATATAAAGTAAGTAAAGTGTTATGTAATGTAAAAAGTTTATTGTGTTGTCCCAGTACAGATATACTGTAAAAGCATTTTGTCTGAATCTAATTATACAGCATTTTTATTGTCCATTAACAAGGAAGTAATGCTGATGTTAGCATTCTCGTTGTTTCACTCTGCCTTCTGAAAGTTGTGAAAAAGCATTACAACTCCTCGTAGTGAATAATTAGGCTGCTAGTTTTTTATATCATCCGCGGTGACACTGCTGAGTAACTACTGTACTCTCCCAGGATCCACCAGGAAGCAAAAGTTGTCAACAGATTTTATATAACCAGTTTTGGAAAACAAAAGGGCTCTGTTGACTGCACATTTTCTCACTACAGGAAATCCAAATGACTAATTCAACCAAAACAAAATAAGAAAAAGCACTTCTTGAGGCATATTTTAAAGTGTGGAAGCGCAGACTTGTTGGAGACATGATGGTGATGAATCTGCATACACAGATACAGCCCCATGACTCATGATGATGTGTGTAATTCATCAGTGTCAGCGGAGAATGCAGAGGGCCAGTCTATCAGCACGACTTCAGCCACTGTGGACGACCCCTGACCCCTCTGCTAATCTCTGGACATATGGAAACCCTGGATGAATTATGAGACGCTTCTCCAGAGCCACACAGTTGTATATATATGTGTGTCTTTTTGACCAGTAAAAACACCTGTAACTGAAAAAATACAGACGTCGTAGACTTTCTGGGACAATGCGTGAGGAAGGAAGGAATGGAATCTGTCTTCCTCACAACAAAGATAAATGTGAAACGTGACAGAGGACACCAGACATCACAGCTTGACCTTGGCTGGACAATGTTCCACTTTTGAGATTGACAAAGAAGAGAAACAAATGGCTTTCCACGTGATATGTCATCGGAAATAGAAGTTTATGCCGTACCTAATAACCTTCCAGGAAAGCAATAATTTGAGACTTCTAATGGAGATGTTGGCGGACTCTCTACCAAAAAGTTACATAGTGCACCACTAAATATTAAAATTATGTTGGAGCTACACTGTCAGACAAAGGTTTAGTCAGTGTTTGTTTGTTTATGTTTTTGACTTTCTGCATTTTAGATACACATAGAAAACATCAGATATATGAAGCAAGACATATAGAATTATGTAGCAATTATGTTTTTTGTTAAATGTATTTATTTTGGGCAAGTAGAGATTTACATTTTTATACAATGGAACATTTAACATAAATTAAATCATAATAGAAATAAAAATAAACACAACCAAAAATTTGCCCAAAAAGGAGTGGAAAGAAGAAAACTTATTTAATCCCACCCCCACTCTTCTAATTTAACTAAATGAACTATATTTTGCATTTTTCAGACATTTTGCATTAAACTATATGAACAAGTGCAGATAATGAGTAACTGTTATAGCTTAGTAGTATAACAGACGCTTTACTATTTCATATTCAAATGTTCAAAGTAGTCACCCTTTAGTTTGTTGTCAGCTTGCAAAGCCTTGGACTTCAGTCAGTGAGCTTCTTGATGGACTCTCCTGAAATAGTTGTCACTTCACAGCTTTGCCATGTCAGGGTAAGAAAAAAACAAAACAAAAACGCATTCGTGCAAACCAGGCATCAACACTAAAGGTGACAATTTTTTTTTAATAGTTACTCCCCTCCCCCCTTGAAACCAACTGATAGGATACTTGTACTTACATGTAGTTTGTTTTACCGGATAACAGCGATGTAGAAGTTTGTAGCGGATTTCCCTTTGCTTGTTGGTGATGAGATATTTGTGAGGTCATGTCCAGACATTTTTCCATGGAATATTGTCAGTAAAGTCCGGCTGCTAACAGCGCACGAGTAGGGCTTTGTTTGGGAGGTGCACTTGTGGTGATAGTCACTCTTTTTCCAAAGAGACTCATTATAAGACAAGTTTAATTGAAGATGAAGCCAAGTAAGTTCCTTTTCAGAAGTTTTTCAAGGTTTGGTGCACAGTGTCTTCACTTGCACCTCTCAAGCCGCCATCTTCAGGTAGCACAATATGTATTTTATTTTGCTATATGTAAATATTTGTTAAGTTCCGTGATCAATTTACAGAAGCAACCACATATAATTTTTGAAACTATGTCATGAACAGGGGTGGGTTCATATAAGTTTTTCTTTTTCCCACTCCTTTTCGAGAAATGTGCTTTTCTGTTGTTTACAATGTATATGTAATATATATGATTATTGTTTCTCTCTTGGCACAAACTCGAAATAAAAGCAAATCAATCAATCAATCCTGCCGCTTCCCCAGTTTAGGCTCCTGGCTCCACTAGTGACATCACTCTGTTGCAGCCAATGAAATAGCGGCAGGGTTACATAACCCTGTCGTCATATCACTGAATACATCTCAGAACATCTAATAAACAAAATGTGATCTAAAACATGTTAAATTAATACTACTGAGTTTTATCAGAAGAAATGTATATTTTTGTTTAATAAAATGGTAAATATTGGTAGGGACTATTTTGTCTTCCCGAAATATTGGTTGTGACATGTCCTCACTGTCCCTGTGCAAACCTACGCCCTTAATACTACAGTCAACATGTGTCCATTCATAGTTTTGATGCCCTCTGTGAGAATGTAAATAATCACGGAAATAAAGTGAAACCGTGTGTCCAGTCTTTTGACCGGTAATGTACTAATTACTACTGCAATATTAATGGGCTCCTATACATGTTTTTCCCCATATTACCATATCAGCAATACTTTATAATGACATTTAACGCTACAGTGACCAAGAGCTTTCAGTCATGTATCCCTTTATCACACTGAATACCAACTTATATGTGGTCCCCTGTTCAATAATATCCAAGTTCCTACTGACAAAAATCCATAAAGTTCTAATAGAGTTACCTGAAACTTTTTACAGCTTCTATAGATTGACAAAGCGTGTTCTGCTGAGGTATATTCATCAGCTTTGTATCTCCACTCTGCTGAACGCGCACTTCCTGTTTCTGCCAACTCAGGAAATCAGCCTTTAATGACTGTCACCATAATCAAATGTATTGTCATGTTGATGCCGAATTTGAAATGATGCCTCGTGGCGTTGCTCTGTTTTCCCGTGCGTTGCCGGGGACGACAGCGTGGCTTGGGGCGATGGGTTTGTAAAGAGTGAAAAATGAATAGAGAGCGGGCTCGAAAACAGCTTCTCTATGGCGTCAGTGATAAGCAGACAAGATGTTTTCGGAGATACTACACTGATACTGGACGACAAGAAGACGAGATACAAGGATGCCATTTTGAATCTTTTTATGGAAGTTTGTGGAAAGTTAGCAGCATACTGAACTTATTTACACCCTGATTCAAAGTAGATATATTTTTAAAAGAAATTTAAAGGTGCACTGTGTGGATCTGGAGCCATATTGAGTCTCCCTGATTTGAGAAGATGTGACTGACAGGTGGATTAACCAGTCAGAGAGACACGTGGCAACACGACTGATCTACATAAAGGACTGAGGAACAGTGGATTTTTACAGAATCAACTAACGAAGCACCAAACTATTACTTATCTCATGTAAAAGAAGTTAACGCATTTTTCGGACTGTAAGTCACACTTTTTTCATTGTTTGGGTGTTTCCTGCGACTTATATATTAAAATTTTCACACTGACAGCCACGAGAGGCTCTAGGCTTGTGTGCCAGTATCTGCTGCTTCTATTACTGCTGTACCACTGTTACTTTACTCTACTGCTCATGTCTGCTGCAGAAGGAGCCTCTGTCCTGTCTGTGTCATGTCAGGCAATCGCACCATTACTTCTGTACCACAGAAAATGTAGCATTTAAACAAACTTATTAAGACAATTGAGAAGACTGAACACAAATATTCCTAAGAATAAAATAATAATAAGTTGCAAGTAGTGAAATATGCGGTCCAAAACTGTAATCGAACAGTAGAAAGTTTGGAGAGAGCGAGAAACTTGCATGTAACTTTCCTGGAAGTCATTGGATGGATTGACAAAGCCTGGATGTCAGTAACAACTGAAACCATCCTGTTGGGATTCAGAAAGTTTGGAATAATTCTAACTGGAAATGATGCCGAGTCTGACGACAGCTACACAGAAGAGGAAGTGACGCTCCGTTTACCTCCAGAGGTCACAGAGTTACTCAGAAGTGACACCGAGGGTGAAGAATTGGATTTAGTGATTTGGAGTGAGAAGGAGAGTTTGGTAAACTTGTCCGGTTCTGTTGTTTATGCTATAGTTATCGGAATAACTGTTCATATGTGACTTTAAAAGCCTGTTGTTCTCTGTTCTATTGTTATTGTTACTATAACTTGCCTTTCAAGATGAAATATCAGTTTTTGGTCTCTGATTTTATAAAATACATTTCCCACAAAATGTGTGACTTTTTTCTTCTTCATTACGCATATTTTGGCTGGTGTGACTTATACTCCGGAGCGACTTATAGTCCGAAAAATAAGTTATACACTTTGTTTTGACTGATATGAGATTGTCAAGAGGAGATGTCCTCTGCATTTGAGACACGTGAGCTACAAATTATCGGCTGTGGTTGGACCGTCTCAAGTTTGGACAGAGACTCTTCTAGATTTGAACAGAATGTAGAAGTGACTGGCTGGTTAGGCTCTGGCTTCTGAACTTATTGCGGTTAATAATTAGGATAGGAATGCGTTCGATAGTTCAGTTATTCACTTTTTAAGACTGTAAACATCAGCTACAGTGTTGGATATTTCCATAAAAAGTTATCATCTATTGTGACATTGCATCTCTCAGTATGTTCTGAAAAGCCTTTGAAAGCCCTTAGCACAATCATTGTTGTCATATTTCAAAAGATTAACTCCAAATACAGTTTTTTTGTGTAGTTGCCTCCACTTGTTTACTGTGCTGCTTCAACAAAACAATGCCATTTGGTCCCAGGAGATTATCATTTCATATACCGCAAAAAAGTCAGACTTACTTGAAGCAATATCAAAATATTTACAATACTGGTACATCCCTTTTTGAGTTGTGTACTTAAAAATACTGTATATAGAACTCTGAATTCAAAGTGCTGCGAACCCAGATCTGCAACCAAAACATTATTCTGCATCTAGACTTTTATGATTGACCTTTGACTTCATATAAGCTCCATTATTTGTTTTCTACTTCCATGTTTTGTAAGGTTAAAGGTCATGTTGTGCTATTTTCTAATCTGTGTTATAATGTTATTTTTAAACTCCATACGCCTTCACTAGAATCATTTGGATGTTTTCAGACCTGGAATTGCCAATATCTGCTGAACAAAAGCTGAATAGTAGCTTAAGTAGAAAAATAGAGCTTCATGATATCAAAAGGTGGAACATACAACAGAGCATTTTGCGCTTTGGAGATGCAGACAGACTAATAATAGAGGATTACTCAGACGTGTGAATGAAACCAATACATCTCTGTAAGTTTTTGATGAGGTAACAGCATTGGCTTAAGCTCACGAGAGTCAGTTTTGCATAATATACATCCTTTAAAGGGGACATATTATGCATACATGAATTTTAAGTGCTTTGCAACATGTTCTGCATCATAAACTTTGTAATGGCATTGTGTTTGAGTCATGTTTGAGTAATTCTGACCTCTTCACAACTCTCAGAAACCAAGCCAGCGCTATTAATTAACTAATAATTAACTAACAGCGCTACTTCCTGGTTTGCGGACGATAAAACATGTTATAATAACTAGTAGGGATGCATCGATTCAGCTTTTTCTGTTCCAATACCGATGTTGATCTGCAGTAAATCATCTTATTACATCAATCTGTAGACCAAGTTGAAATATCAGGTGAACCAATATTTTGTAAGGATATCTGATAGCAGTATTGTATCGGTGCATCCCTAATAATTCATTTCAGAGAGCTGTCTGAAGCGACTGACCCTATAGGACCTTATAGAAGCTGCTTTTACACTGTAATTATACCGAGGCAAAACCCATTTCACTTTATTACATGTAAAAATTGGGGGCAGCACCTTTAACTACCCAAATGACCATTATTGCATCAATGTAAGGTGATATTGAGCTATCACTTCTCAGATGAATAACTGTCTTTGGCCGTTTTAAGTCCATGAAGCGCCATGGAAAAGATTGATAGATCCTGAATGGAGCCAACTTCTGCACTTTCTGCGCTGATTAACCTGCGTGACATTACAGCAGTGGTGGGAGGAGTAAGCAGTTTTGTTACTTCAGTTACTTACTGTACAGATACCAGAGCAAAAAGAAAAAATACTTGTTTAAAAATGTACTTAAAGAATAAAATGTATAAGTATTATTTTACTAATTTCGAGATCTAATAAAGCTTCCAACATGGTGATTTTGATACAAATTTGTGCTGAATTTTGTTCAATAGAAACAATTTAATAATTTTTTTTCCAGTAATAAATAAACTACTTTTATTTTTCAGTCCTGTTCAAAAATGTAGTGGAGTAGAGAGTGCAGATACCCGCTCTCAAATGTAATGAAATAAATTTAGAAGTTGTGTGGAATCAGTTGACATTTTGAACATTTTTTAATTAAATCCAACATTTCATTTCTTAGAATGTAGGCAGGGCAAGGCAAGTTTATTTGTATGGCACAATTCGTACAAAAAGTAATTCAAAATACTTAATAGAATAAGAAAGACATTAAAATCACAATAAAAACAAATCAAAACATAAATAATCATCATAAATACCTTTTTTTTTACTTAAATGTGCATTGTATAACTTTTCTGGTGGATTCTGTCAAAGACTTTGAGATTTTTATTGTTTTTTTTTCTGGAATGTTTGACAGCATGGTATGAAACCTTTCTATCTTCATGGAGACCAAACCGGAACAAGTTACAGGTCACATCTATGAAGAGGCGACCCCACTCACAGTCAGAATTCCTGTTTTTTTTTATTTTTTGAAGCTATAAAACCACTTGTAATTGAGTAAATTTAAGTAGAGCTGTTGAATATCACACTGTGGCAGAGCAATGACATCCACAGAAACAAGCAGGTGACGGACTCCCAACCAAAAAGTTACATAGTGCGACTTAAAGTACAGTACCTTATTACTTTTACTTCATTTCGTTGCGCCACTGCATTATAGTTGGCAAAAACTGATTACTACAACCCAGAATTCCACAGCTCCCCTCCTGAATATTATCTGTAAAGCCAGCTCTATACGTATATGGGCTCTGGACGTGTTTAGAATATTAAACAGACTTATATTTGTGGTTCAATATTCCAGCTCCCGCGTTGACCACATGTGCAGAAATATCACTGTGATGTATTGACCTGTTATGGGCCCGAGGCAGACGTTTAACTAATGATGAACGTTTAACTAGTTCTCTCTGGGCCAGGAGCTCTCCATACAAACACTGCTGTCAGATAGAATAAAGCTCCCCATAATGGAAAAACATTATCGCACAATGTCAGTTAAAGTACCATTGACGGACATTTTGTTTTCATTTCTCTCCCAGTTTTCTTAGCATTAAACGTACAATAAATCGAGCAGATAAAAGTTCTTTTCGCAGTTGTGGTCGTATTTCTAACAAGAATCGTCAGACACTTCATTTTGTTCAAGAGGAGCTTTTCATTAAATAAGAGTTGTATTAATTGCAGCCTCGTCCCAAATTACGTCAGATTATTGAGATTATCCTCTCATGATTGGAGCGTGGCGTGAAATTAAAAAGATACTTAGGCAATATTCGTTTAACTTGTCTTTTAAACGTAAAGACTGCTATGTGAACCAACCACGTGGGCTGATTATGAATGTGGATGGCTACAAACTTTGTTCTATTCTTGGCTTAACTGAATTATAGTTTATTTTTGTAATAGCCTTAGAGAAGTTTTAAGTTTTTGTATAATTTTTTGTCATATTTTTTGCAAATTCATATTTTTTACTGCACCTCCACCTGCTTCCAGGGCCTATTTTTACCTCCGCCAAGGAGGTTATGTTTTTGCCGGCGTTTGTCTGTTTGTCTGTTTGTCTGTTTGTTTGTTTGTTTGTTTGTCTGTTAGCAACATAACTCAAAAAGTTATGGACCGATTTTGATGAAATTTTCAGGATTTGTTAGAAATGTGAAAAGGAAGAACTGATTTCATTTTGGGGGTGATCCGGAAGAAATCCTGGATTCTGGATCACTTTGAAATTTTAGTTAACATTGTGGTAAATGGGGCCAAACATTTAGTTTCTCAATATCTCGGTTAATTATTGACCAAACCCCATGAAATTTGACTCAGGGATGGACAGTGGGATCCTCTTTCATATTCCAAAGGCTGATCCGGATCTGATCCAGAAGACTGATTTTATCGCAATTTATATAAAAAATGGGGGTAGTCCTTGGCGGAGGTCTGCGCTCTCTGAGTGCTTTTCTAGTTTGTTATTGTGCCATCACCTTACATCTGGGACAGTCCAGAATTTTGGACATAGGACCTCATTTCCTTGTTAGCCAGAGTTTTTTAGAGACGCACGGAGACACTTTTTAAAATATTCCATCCAGTCCTTGTATTTGCAGAGGTCGCTGGTGCTAGGCAAGTGCATGTCAATGGAAAATAGTTATCCTGTCACTAAAAACAGTCTTACCCACTCCACAAAACACCCAAGGCAAATCTGTCATTACACCAGACTGTCGGTGTAAATGTTTGTATCGAACAAAACTAACCTTGCATCGCATGAATCGTTGCATGTTGAGGGACTATTTTCTCATATATCAGTCCGCCACTGCCAAGTTTTCTATCAGGAAGTACAACTCGCTGCTGCTGCTCAGACATAATTACTTCAAATTCAAGGCTGGTTTTACTTCTAAGATTATTCTATCGACACAGACATTTACATCGACAGTCTGGTGTAATAATTTTTTTTGCTTCGGGCGTTTTGTGGAGTGGGTAAGAAAGTTTTTAGTGGCAGGATAACTATGGCTATTGACATGCACTAGCCTAGCACCAGCGACCTCTGCAAATACAAGGACTGGATGGAATATTTTAAAAAGTGTCTCCACACGTCTCCAACACTCTGGCTCACTAGGAAATGAGGTCCTATGTCCAAAATTCCAGACAGTCCCTTTAAGGTGTGTAACAATTGTTTTTGCTACACATTCTGTCCATGCTTTGGGGTTGTTGTTGTAGTGTCTTGCTCATGAGTACAGGTTTGAAGCCTTTAACATTCAGTAATGGGTAAATGCATAACCAGCTAAGCCACTGAAATATACCAATATGAATGTCCTCACATCATTATTAACACTATTTTTCCCCCTCAGATTTGCCATTTTTGTGAAACTGTTTTGGTAATTTACAGGTTTTTGGAATCTTTCACTTACCCTCCAGTTAGTGGGCAAATGTGTTGCCCACTAAGCCACTGTCACTGCAGAAACACTGCACTAATATAAATGTCCTCACGTCTTTATAATCCTGAAGGTTCAGCTCCTCATTGTTTTTTTGTTTTTCTTCCCAAATTTGCCATTTTTTGAAGCTGTTTTCCTATGATAACTCACAGGCTATTGGCATCTTTTACTTTTACCCTCCAGTTAGTGGGCAAATGTATTACCCACTAAGCCACTGTCACAGAAACATTGCACCAGTATTATTCTCTCATGTCATTATTAAATATACTCCAGCTTTCAAGTTTACTCGTTTATTCTTTTTCAATTTTACAATTTGCCATTTTGTGAATCTGTTTTGATTTGTAGTAACTTACAGGTTCTTGGCAAATTCTTTTATTTTCCCATTAATCCAAACAATCCCACCATCATTTATTCAAGAAGCCAACCACCAGTGGAGCCCTCAAAAGCAGAGTAAAAAACTGGATCTCCTCGTGAGAAGTTAATAGGAGCGGTGATGTTTTGGACACAGTAGACATTTTGGACGTTGCTGGACAAGATGTTCTCTTGGACCTGTCGTGGACCTCAACCTCCAGGCCCTCACATGTGGAGCGTGCGGCACCGAGCTGTTTGCTTTGACGATGATTTATGGAGCCGGGGCCAGAGCTCCAGACGTGTGTTCATCAGATGGAGTTCTCTGATTACACCCCTCCCTTCTCTCTCCGTCGCTCTCTTCCCCCTCTCATCTGCCCCTACATCCTCACCCTCTCTCTTTGTCTCTCTCTCCTGGTGCTCCGAGGATAACTCCATCTTGAAGAGGGAGAGCGTCTGCCAGCGGGGTAAGTGATAAGATGACAGCTGCTATTAGAGGCACAAAGCGTACAGATATGTTACAGGAGAATTCACTATACATTCGCTGTACAATACCATGACATTAAAAGAGACTTGGTTTATTTGTTAGTTTTATCTGTGCCTCAAAAACATGTATATGGCAAGATAAGATAAATGTTTAACCCACGTGCTAACTGGAGGCACTGCAGCGTTCAGAGTATAAGAGTCAGGCGCAGTTGTTGTGTGGTCTCTGTCCTAGAATTAGTTCTGAATGAGCCTCTTTTCGTGCAGACATGGGGCCACTTCAGTGTGCGCGCTCTGCTGTGGAACAGATGTTATGTCCCTGTAAGAGCTGTACAATGGCAGAAAATACTAATAACTACTAGCATGCTAACAGCACACCTGGTTTCGTGGAGGATAAAACACTTTGTAATCCAATCCAATCCACTTTATTTATATAGCGCATTTCACTAACAGTTTCCAAAGTGTTGCACAAAAACATAATAATAACCACAATAATCAAATGATAAAAATAAAATAAGAGCAAAATCATAGAATAGCAATAAATAAATAAAGCCAATAAAATACATAAAAAATAAATAGAATAAATAAAAGACAGAGGTCCACACAACTCACGCGGTGTTAAAAGCCAGAGATTAAAAGTGAGTCTTAAGACGAGACTTAAAACACTCCACTGTGGGGGCTGCTCTGACGTGGGGGGGCAGAGAGTCCTGAAGCTTAGGGACCACCACAGAGAAAGACCTGTCCCCCTGGTTTTAAGTCTCGTCTTAGGCACCACGAGCTGGAGCTGGCCCTCGGACCTCAGAGCGCGTGCAGGGGTGTAAATGTGGATGAGGTCCGAGACGTACTGTGGGGCCAGTCCATACAAAGCTTTAAAAACAAACAATAAAATCTTAAAATCAATTCTAAAATGAACAGGAAGCCATGCAAAGATGCAAGGAGTGGGGTAATGTGCTGTCTCCTTTTGGTTCCTGTTAAAAAACGTGCTGCAGAGTTTTAGACGAACTGTAGTCGGTAAAGTGCGTTTTGTGAGATGCTGGAATAAAGTGCGTTACAGTCGTCCAGGCGTGATAAAAATAAAAGCGTGCATGACTTGTTCAAAAAATTTTAAAAGATAAAAGTTAAAAAGATAAAAAATGTTTAACTTTGTAATGAGATACAGACAGTACACAACAAACAAATTTTGACCCCAAGAGCTTTTGCTGCTTTTACAGTGGGGCTAAATAAATGTTACTTTATTACTAGGGATGTAACAATAACTGAAATATCGTCATATCGTATCGTCAAAAGTCTCACAATAATATCATGGACCTTCACAGTGTATCTAATCACAAGTTTATTTGCTTAAATTCATTATTATCGTGCAGCAATAACTACATAACCATGATCCTTTTGCACTGTTTCAGTCCAATCTACATGATGAAATAACGTTTTTTTTTTAACACATTTAAATCTTAATTATTTGGATTATGATGAGAGAAAAGAAGCATATTCACAATTTTGTAAGCCTACATAAAATATCGCAATAAATATTGTACCATGAGATGCATATCGTGAAAATATGATATTAAGAGAACTGGATATCGTTGCATCCCTATTTATTACATGAATTATATCAGGTACAGATCCTCTAAAATACATGAAAATATTATTGACACCGCTTTTTTTTTTTTTTTTTTTTTTAAGTAGTATTGCATGAAAGTTTTTGTAAGAGTAAAGCTGACAGAAGTGTAGCCGGCGCTGTACTGTACATTGTGCGTGTGCATTAAGTGTCAGACCCTCCTGAGGCTCTTCAAACAGCTCACACGACACATAATTCAGATTTGTTTACCCACTTATGGCTCCGATTGGGAAATGATGATCACTCAAAACAATATTAGCACGTCAAACACTGTGCGTCTCATGTGTGCGCAGAGGGACTCGAGCTTCTCCAAACACACAGTCCGTATTGATTCTTGTCATGTTTGACCAACATCTGCTGCGTTTATGGCAGTAAACACAGCAACAGGCAGGTAAATAAAAAAGGACCTCTCGCTGAGCTCCTCGTCTGCCTCTTGTGGTTTAGAGCTTGTTACCGATCATAATGACGCTGTTAATGTCAACATGTGATCTATCGCATCTAAACTTGCCATCCTCTTCACTGCTTTAAGACAAGTTTTGCTAAATCAGCTTTTAGGAGCTTTAATCATTTTGCACAGTGACTGAGTTTGCATGGTTCCTTCTACATTCTGTTTGAATCCAGAAGTCGGAAAACTTGAGATGGTTCTTTTTATAGATCCATGGGTCCAACCACAGCCACTGATTTGTAACACATCCCTTTCAAATGCAGAAGACATCTCCTCTCTCATTTAGAACAGAATATATGACTTCTTTTACCTGAGATAAGTAATAGTTTGGTTTCTCAGTCCCTTATGTTGTTTTTTCCACTTTTAAGAACAAACCATGTATCTTTCTGATTGGTTAATCTGCCTGTCAATCACGCCCTTTTGTCTTTGTAAACTCATGCCTCACAGTAAGAAGGTTATGGGCTCGAGTCCTCCTGGCATTCCTGTTTTAGCCAGACTGGTGCCATCTAGTGCCTCTGCTCAATTTAATTTCTCTCCAGCGTCTAGTTCAGGAATCGGGATGCACTAGACAGTTTGCAAGAATCCCGGAACCTGAGACCGCTTACCGGCCAATCAGCGAAGAGCTGCGAAGCCATAACATCAAACTCAAGCACCTGTCTGGGTCCCTTTTGTGGTACAGCACAACAGTAAACAAAGCTGTCGAGATGGATGTAGATGAAGCCAGACATTCTGTGTTGGCAACAATTCTCCAGATCGAGGAGTTAAAGCTGGAACAAAGAGAATGTTTGGTGAATTTTATCAAGGGGAAAGATGTTATTGCCCTTCTTCCTAAGGGATTTGGCGCATTACATACGTCACGACCAAATAGCAGTGACTGGTTAAATTAAAAAAAGTACCCACCTACCGTCGAGCGAACGAATCCTAATGCTGCGAGGGGAAACGGTTTACACAAAGTGAAACCGTTGACCCAAAACGCACACAAAAGCTAAAATCTTCCAACTAAGGTAGTCCTGACCAAGATCTGAAGATGGTTCTGGTTGAAGGATGGGTCAAATGTAGAGAAATTAATTTAAGTCATGACGTATCAATAAAAAACTTTGATTCCATGTTTGAGTGATTCTGCATTGCCCTGCTTGTGAGGATGGAGCTCAAAAAAAAAAAGTCTGTTTTCGCTTTCCCCTCATCTCCACCCATGCATGTCTCAATACTTTCTTCCCCTCAGATGTATTTACACTAACAGGTCAAGAAACTGAAGGGGCTCACATTTCTGCTGCTGTGGTGAAGATGAGGCAGAGCGAGGGTGTGTTGTGACTGGAGGTGATTGAGATCCAAATGCAGCAGGGTTTTGATTGACAGTAAGAGGCAGGTGACAGGAGGAAGGAGAAATACAGTCTTCCAGGTTGAATTTTCTCCCCAGACTTAACTTATGCATGCCTGGTACTGCAAGAGGTCATTTGCTGCTCAGACTTCCACAACTTTCTCCAACCCCTTAAGACTGAAGGAGCTAGGATTTAGTTATACTGCACAAATCAGAATACTGTCTGAGTTTAAAAGGAACAGAATATATTTAGGTGTAACGCCATACTGTGGAGCATACACAAAGAAATACATTTAAATAAAGCAGCAAATGTTGACTGCTGACACATGACATATTTAGATCACCACGTTACCGTTTATTGTTTTGAAAATGCCATATACTCAACGTTAAGTCACTTCCCCTTCAGAGCGTTATCACATTATACAATTGCCGTGCTTTTCCGCTAATGAGACTATAGCACATTGCATCAGGTTTGTCAAGTTGCCGTGTAGCTTTATGTCATGTTTTTGTACATTTATGGAGAATTGTCATTTGGGAGCATGAATGATGTAGGCTTGTGAGCTGAGCATTGCAGAAAATCTTACAATGAACGTAAAGGAAGGTTCAAACAGAGCTTGGAAGAGACTGCAAAAATACTTTAACGGATGTAAGGATGACATCTACAACCTCTTCAGGCATGTTTTTGGTGAGGGAACAACAACAACAACAATTATAACATGGTAGAAAGCTCAGAAAAGTCACAATATTCCCTCTTTGAGATACACTTTATAGACCTTTTTCACAATGGCCGTAAGTGCAGCGATGTAGGGTAAACGTCACTTCCGGTTATTGCTTTTCTATGGCAAAATATTTGTGGAAATGTCCAGATCTTCAACCAACAAGATCGACAACATGAAGAATTTATCCACAACTATCAAGGTAAGAAAGATGAAAACATAAAGGCGAACAACGACTAGCATTAGTAAACTACTCCTGAGAAAAAACAATGTAATGGTCATGAATAAAACATGTTAACTCAGACTGATTCTACAATTAAAATTAAAAATCTATTTCATGATGCTGATATTTGCATAGACAGATAGATTTATGCAGCAATGCGAGACATGTAACCTGTGAACATCTGTAACAACTGAACTGCACAAATCTCTCTGTCTATGTTAATATCTACCAGCCTGATTCATCATTTTGTAGAAACTGTCTGACCTCGCAATGTTAGAATTTATTTGCTCGATGGTTGGCGTACGATTTTTTATTTAACCAATCGCTGCTATTTGGTCATGATGTATGTAATGCGCTGCTAACGGGGCTAACTGGTATATTAAGATTTTCACAAAACCTCGTAGGAAGAAGGACAATAACGTCTTTCCCCTTGATAAAATTCACCAAACATTCTCCATGTTCTGGCTTTAAATCCTCGATCTTGGGGATGTATGGCTCTTTGCTGATTTCCTGGTGCCCAGACTCGCACTTCTGCTATTTTTGCGAACCATCTTGTGTATTCCGATTCCTGAACTAGTCGCTGGAGAGAAATGAAATTGAGTGAAGGCACTAGGTGGCGCCAGCCTGGCTAAATAGCTACATCATTAAATCATTTTTTAATTTTGATTCTAGAACCAGTCTGAGTTCACAAGTTACTTATTAATGAATTACTTATTACTTATGTTTTATTCATGACCATAACATTAGTTTTGCTCAGGAGTAGTTCACTAATGCTAGTTATTGTTCGCCTTTATGTTTTCATCTTTTTTACCTTGATAGTTGTGGATAAATTCTTCATGGACAGAATATGTCCTTTGTTGGACCTTGTTGGATGAAGATCTGGTGATGGGGCAGATTTATGGAGCTGGTGGAAAATACGCAAGACATTTCCACACATAGAAAAGCCTTGACGTAAGTGACGTTTATCAATCAGTCAATCAAACTTTATTTATAGAGCGCTTTTCATACAAAAAATACAACACAAAGCTCTTCACCCTGCATCGCGGCACTTCCGGCTGTTGTGAAAAAGGTCGATTGTCACCACAGGGAAATTTGTCCACTGCATTTCTTCAAAGCCTTAGCTGGGCCTGCTCACGACTAACAGCTGTCTAGTTTAGGTGTCATTTGTTATTAAGTATGGAATTCTGAAAGAAAAAAAAGTATGTATTTCAAATTGATAAACATGCATATATATTTTTACAGTGAAATCGCCCTATATTCCTTCTTATTGATCGTTATACGTTCTATTTCCCGACAGTTGAAGGTGCCCTCACGTGTACATGCAGACACCTTGACAGCTTTCTCCAGCTTATAGAAGCCCTAATGGAGTATGTATGTGTGGGTATAGGAGCCATTACGGCGTGTTACATCAGTCAGAGCTCTCCACGGCGTGCGCTCCTGTCGCTCCGCTGACAGGTCCCACTGACAGGCGCATGGTTTTAACGGCTCACTTAAATGTACGCACACCCCCCACCAACACCAACAAACAACAGCGCCCATCACAGCACCTGCATACAGGAGCCTCAGGGTGGGGGTGATTCTACGTTTATGGAATTCCTGGCTGTAAAGTTGTTTTCACGTTCGAGACAGACAGGAGCGAATGCACCTGCCGTTGAGCGTTTCAAATCAGGAACATGGAGCTCAAGGCTTTCAGGAGAAAATCAGACTTACGTGTTTGTAGTAGTATGCATGAAAAGAATAAATGAGAGAAATTATGGAGGATATGGTACATGTTATCCATCTACTTTATCTGTCAAAAATGAAAATAAATTTATAGTAATACTGATGAAACTGCATACATGGGAGCTGCCTCTTTCTGCTCGCATTTCCATTGTATCCTTCTGATTGGGAAGGAGGAAGATTCCACTTGAATGAACTAAATTTAAGCCTATATTAAAAACAAAACAAACAAACAAACAAAAAAAAACTTAAAGAGCTGTGTCCATTTATCCATGTAATATTTTTTTTTCTCCACTATATTATAAAAGCAGTTCCTAAGATCAAAATTAAACCCCTGTGTTCTATCTGCATATAATTATAAAGTAGTTTTATTGTCTATGAACCAGGAAGTAAATCTGGTGCGCTGTTAGCATGCTAGTTATTGTTAGCATCACCTTTTATGATCTAAAAATAGGTAAGAATCGCCACAAAATCCGACATTGGTGAAAGTTGTAGGTTCCCTGTCAGCCGAATATGAGCAGTTCCGTGATTACATTGCGCCCTATGAAAAAAAAAGAAAAAAGAAAAGGGTGCTGGGGATTTTTTTTTTTTTGCTGCAGTACCAGTGAGTGTCCACTATGTCAACTCGGAGGCAACTACAAGCTAACTATATCCTATCCAGTTATGTTAATAGATCCATGGTATCACTACCCATGCGTCGTAGTCGGTGTCACCCATGTTTTTCCAAAATGATCACTACACCGACACTTTCACTTCACAAATTTACTGAATTATACTATTTCTACTGAATTCATCCTTGAGGTTGTGTAGTTGAAACACAGACTTATTTTGGAGCGCCTGATACTCGGACAATGCTAAAACAAACAACAGGTTTCCAGTTAGCATCCACATTTTTCTCCAAGTTGGACACACAAAACATAATGAAACAGCTCATTTGTTGCAGTTTCAGCTAAATCAGTTCAGTCAAATATGTTAAAATAAAGCACAGATTAAAGTCTAGTAAAGCCTCAGACAGAGCAGGTCCACTACTGACCTACAGAACGTCACCCAGCAATACCATGGACCAAAATCCGAATAATGGCCGCCAATAAGAAAAGTTACAAATGTGTGCACGCTGTAATTACTAGTAGCTCCAAACTAAATGTCCCTTATATCCTGTCACGTCCTCTGTGTCTCCATTCGTCCCAAAGTCGTCTTAAATGCACCGTGCCCCTGTCAGCTCTGATCCTCTAAATCCTCTAAGTGCTTGTGTTGCCAGCCTGTCCGTCTGAACCGCCCACACAAGTGAAGACGCACGCTTGGCACCAAAAGCACCTGTTTTTTCCTTGTTTCGCTGGAGTGTCTGGGAGCTGCGGATGGAGAGGAAGTGCCAGGGGAGAGTGGGAGGTGTGAGAGGTCACCCAGAGGTCAGGGTGAGACTGGAGCTCAGGGCGCACAGTGCTGACAGAAGCAGAGGTACATGCTGGTGTGTAATCCTAAAAGTGCAGCGGCTGAATGTGAACTCTCAAACTCATGTTGGTGGTTTAAAGATTCACTATATAACTTTCTGATGGAGGATATGTATGTACGTCTGGTCAAATATAACCTGTAAAACATGCATTCTAATTATACAAGTGAGATCGCCAATCCACATATCTTACCTGTAACTTGGTTTACTAGTCTCCTGATTGTCCCCATGGAAATAGATGAGTTTAATGCAATACTGTGAAACATTCCAGGCAAAACAATTACATCTCCTTGGAGCTGGAAGCTAGCCAGGCTGGCACCACCTAGTGCCTCCACTCAGTTTCATTTCTCTCCAGCAACTAGGTCAAGAATCGGAATACACTAAGAGCTGTGAAGCCATGACGTCACACTCAAGCACCTGTCTGGGTCCCTTTAGTGGTACAGCACAACAGTAAACAAAGTGGTCAAGATGGATGTAGACGAAGCCATACATTTTGTGTTGGCAACGATTCTCAAGATTGAGGATTTAAAACCAGAAGAAAGAGAATGTTTGTTGAATTTTATCAAGGGAAAAGATGTTATTGCCCTTCTTTCTATGGAATTTAGGGCTTTACATACGTCATGACCACAAAGCAGAGATTGGTTAAATAAAAGAAGTATTCACCTACCGTCGAGAGAAAGAATCCTACTGCTGCGAGGTCAGACAGTTTCCATGAAGTGAAACCGGCTGATGAATCAATGTTGTTTTGATGGGATAATACCCATAGCAAATATTAAAGATCCTATATTATGCAAAATAGACTCTTGTGAGCTTTTTATAATGTTATTTTTATAATGTTTTATAATATTATAATGCTGTTACCTCCTCAAAAACATACCTGGAGTTGTTTGTTTCATTCACACATGCTTGAGTAATCCTTTATTATTAGTCTGTCTGCATCTCCAAAGCTTCAAATGCTCTGTTCCACCTTGTGATGTCATGCTAACAGCTATCTTTTACCTTTAGTTCAGTAGAAATAGAACATCTCAGGGCTGTCTAGAATGATTCTAGTGCAGGCGTCTCCAACCTTTTTCCTCTGGTGAGGTACTTTGACGTCAAAAATACCAGAGAGCTACTCATTTTAGCAGTCGCAAGAAAATGAGTAAATATAAGAGCTCAATTTATTAGTGCACGAAGACAGACATCACATGTACAATGGTAATAGGCATTTAATTTAATCAAATTTGAGTTATTCAGCACAATACATATGATTCAGATATCCCATGGCGAGCTACTTGGAGGGGGGTAGAGAGATATTGGAAGTTCCCTGGAAGCTAAAAACACAGTGGAGCACATGACATCACAAGATGGAACAAAGTGTTTTCTGTTTGAGAGAAAAAAACTTACCTAAAGATGCAGGATTTGTGCGTTAAACAACAACTCCAGTATGTGTGATGAGGAAACATTATAACATGAATCAGAAAAGAGAAGAAAATGTGCCCCTTAATCATAGCTGTACAACATAAGCTGCAATTTGTGAAGAAAAAGTTTGAAATTACAAGAAGTAGCACTTAGTTCTAAAACACGTTGACATAAGAAGGTGCTGTAGATGTTGGCTCGTACGTTTCAGTTTGGAACCCACTTATTTGAGCTTTTAAGCATGTTATAATGCTGTCTGCACCTCAGAAACACAGCTGGAGACAAAGACTTCTCAGGCATATATAACTTATAAAATCTTGGAGCTCAAAAGGTTGAGTTTGAATAGACCGCACTTTTCCACTTTTTAAACATATCCAAATTCAACAAATTTGTTTAGAAATTGTCATTGTATTAAATCTGTTTTATAAATAAACTTCACTTACTTGAGTTCCGATTTCAGAACTTTTCTTTATACTACCTGGCATTTATCTGTTTGTGTCATGTTACTAATAATTATGCTGCTAATTTTCCATTTTAACACCATTCACAACTGCTTCACTGTAGGACATTTTAGCACATTATGCAAAATCATCCATGCATGTTTGAGTAATTTAGCGAAATCTCCTGGGCCCTATTCAAACCCTCCTTATGGTTAGCTTTAAGATTCTGCCCAAAACCTACATCACCCTAACCTGATTCTTCAGTCGGTTTCACTTCATGGAAACCGTCTGACCTCGCAGCATTAGGATTCGTTCGCTCAAGGGTAGGCGGATACTTTTTTTATTTAACCAAGCACTGCTAGTTGGTCGTGACTTATGTAATCCACCCAATCCCGTAGGAAGAAGGACAATAACGTCTTTCCCCTTGATAAAATTCACCAAACATTCTCTTTGTTCCAGCTTTAAATCCTCGATCTCGGGAATCGTTGCCAACACAAAATGTATGTCTTCGTCTACATCCATCTCAAGCACTTTGTTTACTGTTGTGCTGTACCACAAAAGACAGGCGCTTGAGTTTGACATCATGGCTTCACAGCTCTTCGATGATTGGACGGTGCATGGTCTACAACTTCCGGGGTTCTTGCAAACCGTCTAGTGTGTTCTGATTCCTGACCTAGTGGCTGAAGAGAAATGAAATTGAGCGGAAGCAGCCTGGCTAACATCATTTATACTCCCCCATGACAATTTTCCATAAATATACAAAAGCATCATACAAAACAATCCACTACAACTTCACAAACCTGATGCGATGTGCTGTAGTTTCAGTAGTGGGATGCACACGGATTTTGTTGTGATATTGCACTGAAGGGGAACAGGGGGAAAAATGAAACTGAAACTTATAAACATGGTGTAACATGGTAATCTAAATTTGTTATGCTTCAGTTAATTCCCCATAGAAGTCTAACACCCCCCTCTTTAAATACTTATTTTATATTACAGACCTATGCACATATTTAACCAGCACTGAAATTAAATTAACATCAAAACTGTCCATGAAAAGAGCTTCGTGGGTCGGGGCAGTTAGCATGCAGCTCACAACGTCTCACCTTCTCTCAACCAGTCATTCTAGCTCATTTCAACAGGTCTGAACCAGGGCGCTTGTTTCTGCTTGCACTGTGAAATGAATAATTAATATTCAATACTCCTCTGTTCATTTATCTATTTGAAACAGAATATAGAATGGTGGAGCTGCTGGTGTTTACCCCCAGGACCCGATGTCCTTGAAATGGGTTCAGACAAGACGATGTACCTCATATTATTTTAAACAGAAAACTGAATCAAACATGGGGACGGGTCTGTACGAGATCCTACTGTATATATTATTGTATATTATTATTTTTTCTTTCTACATATATTATAATGAATAAAGTAATGTTGACAGGAACTGTGATCTGAAAATATTCCTATACAAAAACACAATGGCAACTCTCTAATGTTTTTTTTTTTTTTTTTTTCCCCAGTGTTTACAAATCAGTTCTTTGTACTTTTTTTCTAGATATTTCTGGTAGAATTATTACATTACAAACAGACTTTTTTTTAAAATGATGATTATTATTTTAATTTATATGATTTCTTTCATTCTTACCCAGTATGAGTGTGTGAGTAAATGGTGCTTGGAGGGACAGATGCTGATGATTGGCAGCCTCACTTCCATCAGTCTGCCCCAGTGCAGCTGTGGCTACAAGTGTGGGTCAAATACAAGGGACAAATTTCCTTCAACAAGCCTGTAAACGCACTACAAGCATAAGGCATTATTATCAAATCAGATTTGACAAGGGACTCACCCATTTACTAGAAAAACATATTTTCGTTCATATTAAATAACTTTCACTGACATTCACTCACTTGCTTGTCTCCATGAAGATGTTATTGCTTTGTCTAGAATGTTCCATGGTGTGAAATTAAACACATTTATCTAGCATTTATTCGTTATGAGTGTTTCTATTTAGCCAGGCTGACACCACCTAGTGCCTCCGTTCAATTTCATTTCCAGTGACTAGTTTGCAAGAACCCTGGAAGTGTGAGCTCGAGCACCAGCCAAACAGCGAAGAGCCGTACATTCTGTGTTGGCAACGATTCCCGAGATCGAGGAAAGCCGGAACAAAGAGAATGTTTCATGAGTTTTATCAAGGGGAAACACATTATTGCCCTTCTTCCTACAGGATTTGGGAAAAGCTTAGTTAGCCCCGTTAGTGGCGCATTACATACGTCACGACCAAATAGCAGCGATTGGTTAAATTCAAAAGCACGCCTACCGTCTAGCAAACAAATTCTAATGCTGCGAGGTCAGACAGTTTCTACAAAGTGAAACAGGCTGATAAATCAGGCTAGTTTCTATTTCTCAAAATGCAATAATTCTCTCTGTGAATAGGGTTGCTGCTCCACAGATCTGACTTGTAATGTAGCTTATAGTTTTCTCCCTTGAGATATTTAGGTTCAAGCTGCACCGTGGAACATTCTAGACAAAGCAACGACATCTCCATGAAGACAAGCAGGTGACAGACCCTCCACCAGAAAAGTTGCGCAGTGCACCTTTAATAAATGTCAAGTCTTTTTCATAAGGTGATGTACATAAGGGGACAGTAGAATCCATCAGACCGAGGTGAGAACAGGTTCTTTACTCTGTGCAGCAGAGTAACAATCTTCCATCTGCTCATGTTGAAGCCCCTGTCTCCGGTTGCTATGGTCCGGCGTGCTGTGGTGAAGAGGTGGCAGGATGAGACTAATGGCCTGTGGGACTCCAGCTGAGACTGAACATATAATTTGATGAGCGCCGCGTTACCAGGAGGTTGCCATGTCAATCCAGCGGAAGCCCTGTTGCCGTAGTGATGACGGATGCTGCTGATGAACGCTGTGCCTTTGACAGTTTAATTAGACCAGCGCGTGCTAATTGTCTGTAATTGTCAGTGTGTGGCAGATCAGGCAGGAGAGCCATCAGAAGAATGAGAGGCTAAAGCGAGCAGCACATCGGTTTGAACTTTGATAGAAACTGTAGAACCATTTTGTACTGGCGAGACCAACTTATACAAAGAATATTAATTTGATTGTTTTTGTCAGGTTTGATCCCAGCGGTATTTTTGTACATGATTCTTTTTATATTACGAAAATGGACTCCTTTGAGCTTTTAGCCATGTTATAATGTTGTCACCTCCTCAAACACAGACCTGGACCAGGGCCGTAGAGAGCCATTCGGGTGCCCTTTGTGGTGCCCCATCACACCACCCCTCCCCACCCCACCCCACCTGGAATGAACAATAATTCAGAGTTTATCAGTGCAATTTGCTTTATTTCCAAAACAAATACACCAAACATGAAAGTTAAAATGATAAATGATTAAAAAAGGCCAATAAATAAATACCACCATCATTATTTTAAAGAAAGACTTGTGCAATGACTGCAGACTGAACATTGAAATCAACATTGTAAACACACAACAAATACTGTATATATACTCTTCTATGTAATAATGTGCAAATTTCTTTCATAAATAATGTAGATAATGTAGTAGTACAAATAATTGCACAAAATTATTTATTCAGTCAAGGAATTTTAAATAAGAATAAGAATAATAATAAGAAGAAATTGAAAATTTCTCTGCGAAGACTCTATCTGCTGGCATGCACGGAGGTCCGGACACCAAGGGGGATTGAGAGAGAAATAAGGAGAGAGAAAGTAAAGGAGGAAGAAAGAGAGAGACGGAGAGACAAAGCAAGAGAGATTTCGGGGGATTCTGTTCCCACTGGCACCGGCTTCTCGCCTCTCTCCTTGCACTTTGGTTGGAGAGTTTTGCGAGGATTCACAAGCCTGATTTTTCTTTAGTGCCCCCGCAAGCTCTTGGTGCCCTACACACTGTGCATAATGTGTGTTTGCGGAGTGACGGCACTGACCTGGAGTGTTTTGTTTCATTCACATATGTTTGAATAACCCTTTATTATTAGTCTGTCTACATCTCCAAAGCTCAAAAGGCTCTGTTCCAACTTGTGATGTCATGTCATGGTAGTTTTCAAGTTAACAACTACTCGTTCAGTAGAGGGTGACAATTCCAGGGCAGAAATTAATTCTTGGGAAGGTGTATTGAGTTTAAAAACATAGTAGAGCCCGTGTGGAGAGTTTTCTGTTCAAGAGAAGTCTGAATATGAAGAATTTGTGTGTTAAACATGTTTGAATGAAACAAAACAAAGCTCCAGCTCCAGTTTTTGAGAAGGAAACATCATAACATAGATCAGAAAACAGCTTAATATGATCTCTTTAAGTTGTATTTTGCTTCATTCATGATATTGCTATTTAACCAGTTTATAATGAGGTCTTTCTCAGAGCACTCAGAAAACACTCCTTTGTAGTAGATTAGAAACCCATACACCTCCTACACAGTTTTGAAGTTCAGAGACTAGAGCAGGCCTGTCCAAACTTTTTTCATCAAGGGCCACATATCTAACCACAGACAAAGCAGAGACCTGATCGAGGGCCGTAAACTGGTGCTCAATACAGTGAATAATTGAAATATGTGCATGTTTAACACGTTAGAATGGGCCATCAGTCTTTATTCATGCTAAGATCCTTAAAACTACACACTAATATTTAATATTTAGCTTTATCAAGGTAGATTTTCAAAAAACTTGCAGTAAAAAGTTCATTTTTAATTGATGCAACGTAATTTGGGCCAATTCACTTGGAAGCCTGAGGGCCAAGAAAAATTTGTCTGGGGGCCGCATTTGGCCCACGAGCCATAGTTTGGACATGCCTGGACTAGAGCATTTCTGCGTTCAGTTGTGGTTTCTTCGAACACATGGATATATTAATATGACAGCCCCTCTGCTAAATCGCTGCTAAATCACTTTTTTCTTGGTCCATGCTGATTGTAACCAGCAGTTGGAGCTCTACAATGAACCGTGTTGCTTGGAAATAGGGACCTTACTTTTAAAATCAGTTTTCTCAACACAGACATTATTTTATGTTGTAAAGCATGAAATACAAATACCAAACTGACCAAAAACATGGTTAATATAAAGGGCAAACTAAAGCACGATCTGCCCACTTTCAAAGCACAATGATTTCTTTGATTTTAAGTTATGTTCATCTCTGTAGATAAAATAAGAGTGCTCGTTTTTCTGTTTTTCCATTCATTTTTTTATGTTGGTGTTTGATTAACATGTGATGAAGACCTCAGCACAGACCTTGTTAGTGATGAGTACACGTGATGATCTTAAGCCTTCATTTTTTGCTTTGATGAAACGAGGACACTGTGCTTTACACATTTCATCTTATATACACTAAAACTAAAGATCTGCTGTGTGGAAAGGAAATTCTAACTAAATAAATGCATAAATAATCATCTATGAGCATTGCCATGTTACATAATTGAGTTTGTGGTTCTCATTCATCTGCTGCATCAGGAGAGAAGATTGAAAGAGATGTATTTTTGAAAGCATTCAGATCTGGGAGATGGTTTCTTTATGAAGAAATATCAAACAGCGAGAGATACAGGACTACATTCATACTATACTGCATACAACTGTACAACAACTCACCCTTATGTAGCAGATAATACTCCCTACAACTGTACAACAACTCACCCTTATGTAGCAGATAATACTCCCTACAACTGTACAACAACTCACCCTTATGTAGCAGATAATACTCCCTACAACTGTACAACAACTCACCCTTATGTAGCAGATAATACTCCCTACAACTGCCTACAACTACAACAACTCACCCTTATGTAGCAGATAATACTCCCTACAACTGTACAAACAACTCACCCTTATGTAGCAGATAATACTCCCTACAACTGTACAACAACTCACCCTTATGTAGCAGATAATACTCCCTACAACTGTACAACAACTCACCCTTATGTAGCAGATAATACTCCCTACAACTGTACAACAACTCACCCTTATGTAACAGATAATACTCCCTACAACTGTACAACAACTCACCCTTATGTAAGCAGATAATATACTCCCTACAACTGTACAACAACTCACCCTTATGTAAGCAGATAATACTCCCTACAACTGTACAACAACTCACCCTTATGTAACAGATAATACTCCCTACAACTGTACAACAACTCACCCTTATGTAACAGATAATACTCCCTACAACTGTACAACAACTCACCCTTATGTAGCAGATAATACTCCCTACAACTGTACAACATACTTACAACTGTACAACAACTCACCCTTATGTAACAGATAATACTCCCTACAACTGTACAACAACTCACCCTTATGTAGCAGATAATACTCCCTACAACTGTACAACAACTCACCCTTATGTAGCAGATAATACTCCCTACAACTGTACAACAACTCACCCTTATGTAGCAGATAATACTCCCTACAACTGTACAACAACTCACCCTTATGTAACAGATAATACTCCCTACAACTGTACAACAACTCACCCTTATGTAACAGATAATACTCCCTACAACTGTACAACAACTCACCCTTATGTAGCAGATAATACTCCCTACAACTGTACAACAACTCACCCTTATGTAACAGATAATACTCCCTACAACTGTACAACAACTCACCCTTATGTAGCAGATAATACTCCCTACAACTGTACAACAACTCACCCTTATGTAATAATACCCTACAACTGTACTCAACTTAGTCCCCTTAACAGATAATACTCCCTACAAACTGTACAACAACTCACCCTTATGTAGCAGATAATACTCCCTACAACTGTACAACAACTCACCCTTATGTAGCAGATAATACTCCCTACAACTGTACAACAACTCACCCTTATGTAGCAAGATAATACTCCCTACAACTGTACAACAACTCACCCTTATGTAACAGATAATACTCCCTACAACTGTACAACAACTCACCCTTATGTAACAGATAATACTCCCTACAACTGTACAACAACTCACCCTTATGTAACAGATAATACTCCCTACAACTGTACAACAACTCACCCTTATGTAACAGATAATACTCCCTACAACTGTACAACAACTCACCCTTATGTAACAGATAATACTCCCTACAACTGTACAACAACTCACCCTTATGTAACAGATAATACTCCCTACAACTGTACAACAACTCACCCTTATGTAACAGATAATACTCCCTACAACTGTAACCCTATGGCCTTGTCAAGGATTACTTGAAAAACATTTCACTTTTTAACGTAAATTTTAACGTACAATTTTGGCAGCAGTAGTTTCTTGTACTTGAGTTAATTCTTAGGTGCACTGTGTAACTTTTCTAGAAAGGGCCCTGCCAGTTACTTGTCTCCAGGGAGATGTTATTGCTGTACCTGAATTATTAAGTATGGCATTAAATGTTTCAATCTCCATAGAAACAAGATGCCACCTGGTCAGTTTACAGGTGAGATCTGTGAAGAGGCGACACGACTCACAGTAAGAATGTAGGTATTTTAGAGCAATAAAACACCCTTTACTGAATAAATGCAACTTATCATAAATTTAATACTGCATTGTGGAAGATTACAGGCAAAGCAATAATATCCCCATGGTAGCAGACCCTCAACCCGAAAAGCTCTGCAGTACAAGTATTTTTTTAAAGATTTACAGTACTCTTTCCACTACTGCAAGTGATCAGAGGTGGTGTGAGCAGGATAATGTTGAGCACATACAGTGTAATGCAGACATGAATATGACAGCAGGCTTATGTATATATTTAATACATATAAGACTTTATGACATAAGATGGTGCAATTTGTTTTTTATCAGTCCTGGTCCGATCCTTCACTCTCCACCATCTGCAGCCCCGCACCACCACACACAGACCCCCCCCTCCCCCTAGCCCCTCCCCCTTCCCCCCCCTTCAGAGAGAACACTTACACACAAATATGACTCAATTAGACTGTAATGGCCGCTTCCCAGCACCAGCAACGTTCACGGGGCCGGACTGGGAGTGCGCAGATAAATCCTATTAGCCTCTGTTCAATGCTAATCCATGAAACCAATGAGTAGCTATTAAAAGTTCAGAAATTCAGCGCCTTCAAAAAATAACAGGATTAGCTCACGATAAAGCCGCTCTGTATTCACCAGGAGAAGAGGAGCCAACAGCGGTGTGTCTGTGGAGAGGTCAGACAAACTTTGTGAAATATTTCGGGGTTTTTTTCTCCATGGAGGTATTATTGCTTTGTCTGGGATGTTTCGCAGTGTGGCATTATCATTTCTATTGTCATGGAGACCAAACCAGACCAAGTTACAGGTCAGATCCCGCTCATAGATTCAGTTTTTCGAGCTATAACGGCACTGTAACTGAGCAAATGTAAAGTAGAGCTGTTTAATGTCATACTGTGGAACTTTCCAAGCACAGCAATGAAATCTCCATAGAAACAAGCAGGTGACAGACCCTCCACCAGAAAAATTACACAATGCACCTTTAATATAGACATTCCAACGCACAAAAATGTCATACTGACGTCAAATCATTTACAGTTTTTGTACTAGACTAACTATAGTTAATTATGTGTGTGGTGTGTTCTGGCCTTTTCTATTCATATTTGTCTAATTATACCAAACATTTCCTGGAGCTTCAACAAAAAATAATAATTCACAATTGTTCAGCACGGTCATTTACACGTGAGAAGGTCCATTATCACATCAAAACAGCAACAAAATCAAATGAAAGGGGCTGTACCAAATCGTTTTACTGTTTTACAAATGTGAAAAACAAAATTAAAACGTTATAAATGAGAGGACTTTTCATTCCTCAAAAGATATTTTATGTTTAAACTGTTAATGGCTTTCAGGGATAAAATAAAAGCTTTTTCATTAAAAAGAGATGGAATGATTTTGAGCACAATAACTATTTATTCATTTAGTATGTATCAGGGGATGCATGAAAATAAGGTAAAGCTTTATAAAACTGTAATTTTAGTTTCGCACAATGGCCACAACAAATAACATTGTCAGATTAATACCCAGCTGACAATTTGCAGAATATCTCCTCCTTCCCTTCACCCCCATTAAACACAACCTTTTGTTTTATCTACCAAAACCTAGGACGGAGGAAAATGTATCAAAGGTCCTATATAATGCTGAAATGACTCTTGTGAGCTTTAAGCCATTTTAGAACGTTACTGCCTCATCAAAATATCGAATATTTCTAAAAGACGCACAACATCCACTAAACTCAGAGTTTCTGCTGCTTCCTTCTGGTCAGAGGCTTTTAGTCCCAAGATCTAGAATGAATTGTTTTAAAAGTAGCTTTTTTCCAGCTGCTATCGTACTTATGAATAAATTGCAATCTATCTATCAATTTGATAGATAAATCTCTTGGAAAAATTGTGTGTTTTTTTTTTAATAAATGTAATTTTATTATGATTTAAGCCAACCGTGATGGATGAATTTAATTAATTATTTATGGAACAAAGCATTCTGCACTGGAGCACCGTAACACTTTATTTTGTAATTGTGTTTTTATACTTTTATGTTTATTGTACATGATGTGGATGAATGAAATGTGAAATGTGGGACCTGCTTCTCAAAAGTGAAAAACAAATTTATCTGCATGTACAGATAAAGCAACCTAATCTAACCTACATATTTGCAAAGTTGTTTTTAGTTTCATTCACACATGTTTAAGAAATCCTGCATTATTAGTCTGTTTACATCTCCAAAGCTCAGAATGCTCTGTTCCACCTTGTGATGTCATGTAGTGGTAGTTTTCAAGTTAACAGATACATTTTACCTTTAGTTCAGTAGAGATTGGCAACTCCAGGGCTGAAATCATCCAAATGATTCTAGTGAAGGTGTGTGTAGTTTAAAAACACAGTGGAGCACTTCCTGTGACATCATAAGGTGGAACAGTGTTTTGTGTTTGAGAGAAGAATGCACGATTTGTGTGTTAAACATGAATAAAACTAAACACAACTCCAGATGTGTTTGTGATGAGGAAACAACATCATAATATATATCAGAAAATAGTGTACTATGGTCCCTTTAAAACAGGGGTCTCCAACCTGTAGCTCGCCAAGGGATTTCTGAATTACATCTATTGTCCTGAATAACTCAAATTTTATGAATTAAATGCCTATTATTATTATTGTAAATCAGTTATTTTGATGCCTGACTTTGTGCAGTCATAAATAAATGTTTTATATTTTATTTAACTATACCCCATCTAAGTCTTGCCATGGCTCTTATGTGTATTTCCTGTCACCACAAAAATTTGTAGCCCTCTGGAATTTTAGTTTTGTCAAGGAAGCTCACCCGAGGAAAAAGGTTGGAGGTCCCTGCTTTAAAAAAATGTATTCCTCACTGACAATTTGTGGAATGTCTCACCCTACTCTTCACCCCCACTGCACACTGTTTTCTTTCTTATCTAATAAATCAGTATTTCCCAAACTTTTTTTCTGGGGATCCATATTTTAAAAGTCACAAATCTTCATGTCCCAAGTCAATAGACGTTATTCGTAAATCACATTGATTGATTGATGATATTGAAGATTAATGAGGATATTTTATTGTTGACTAAGTGATTGTGTCTCTCTGAACAATTAGTATTACTCAAGTTTTAAACAATGAAAAACAGTCAATAAAAGGATTCATAAGTTGCCTATTTGGACATTAAATGCAGCCCTTTTCTTTTTCTTTTCAACATTTAATTGAACCAGCAATATTGGAACAAAACAGTCAATAAAATAATTATAAAAAGATTAGAAATTATACAAAACATTTCTAATGAGATAGGTGGGCCTGTCTGTGTTTTTGTAGCGTGTTCCAGTCCGGGTGCAGGAGGAGAGTGCAGCAGCAGATCAGGAGCAGCATTCAGTCTGTTTCTGGGTTTTGTCTTCATTTTTGTGAGCACAGAAAATCCCAATTCACTCATATATGTAGTAAATAATAAATCATAATAATAACAATCATAGTCATTTTTCCTACGCCATCCCAATTACACTTTATGAAACCAAACCGTCTCTCTATATAAAAAGCCTGAGAGAAAATCCAAGAGCAGAAGCGATGACCCTTGACCTGTCTTTACAGTGAGATGCTGGAGGTTGCAGAGGTAGTATTTAGGGCCCTACTGTTCATGATGACAGCCGTGCGAAACTTTTGGAGGTCCTTCAATGCCTTTTCACTTTATAATTAGGATTTGTTCATTGGCTCCCTCCGAGACCCGCCGTACCTGTGCCCATTTCCCCAGGAGGTCGCGTTGACCTTCTACAGCCAGGAACAAGCACGCGAACGCACACACACACACACGCACGCACACACACGTAAAGCCAGCAAGGCGAAATGATATCAACCCCCGCGAGACCGGAAAACCTCGATACCACGAAGCGCGCCGATAATTCACTCCAGGATCCATTATTTTAGCACATTCCACGTTAGCGCGTTGCTACGATGGCCCGCGAGAGTGCCCGGGTCCAGCGCACCAAGACAATTACAAAGCTAAGCCATGCATATCAGTTTGAATCGCAGGCTCTCTGTGATGCGCTAGTACATGTTTGGCAAATGGACAGTGGTGTTTATGGCCGGCTCTTTACAGACTAGCAGCGTCACCTTTCGTTCCTCGGCGGTCCGGTGAAGCGGGGCGGGCAGGTGGCGGGCCGGTCAGGCGTGTTACGGGCATCATGGACACTTGGCCTCGTTTAGGCATAAAAATGGGGACGCTGATGAAGCTGGTTCGCGTTAAAGTTGCACTGTGTAACTTTTTGGAGAGGGTTCAAAATCAGTTTTACTTGTCGTCCACATTACGGTATTAAACGTATCTGTCTCAATTTATTCAACTACAGGTGTTATTTATTGCTCAAGAAACATTCATTCTCAAATCTAACCTGTAATTTGGCTCGGAGATTCATAAGTTTATGGTCATACTGTGGAACTTTTTTTTTCTAGACACATCTCCATGGAGACGAGCAGGTAATGGATCCTCCACCGGACAAGTTACTCTTTGCAACTTTAAAGTGACAGTCTGGAAGTTTGGACATAGGGCCTCATTTCCTAGTGAGCCAGAGTGTTGGAGACCTGTGGAGACATTTTTTTTAGATATTCCATCCAGTCCTTGTATTTGCAGAGGTCACTGGTGCTAGGCTAGTGCATGTCAATGGCCATAGTTATCCTGCCACTAAAAACAGTCTTACCCACTCCACAAAACACCTGAAGCAAATCTATTATTATGCCAGACTGTGGATGTAAATGTCTGTGTCGACAGAATAATATTTGAAATAAAACTAACCTTGCATCACATGAATTGTCGCATGTGGAGGGACTATTTTCTCATATATCAGTCCGCCACTGCCAAGCTTTCTATCAGGAAGAACAACTCACTGCTGCTGCTCAAATATAAACCCTTCAAATGCAAGGTTGGTTTTACTTTTAAAATTATTCTATCAACACTGACATTCACATCGACAGTCTGACATAATAATTGCTTTGCTTCAGGTGTTTTGTGGAGTGGGTAAGACTGTTTTTAGTGGCAGGATAACTATGGCCATTGACATGCACTAGCCTAGCAACAGTGACCTCTGCAAATACAAGGACTTGATGGAATATTAAGTAAATATAAAGTGTCTCCACACGTCTCCAACACTCTGGCTCACTAGGAAATGAGGTTCTATGCCCAAAATTTCAGACTGTCCCTTTAACTCATCTTGTAAGAATGATAGATGCATTGTTGCCCTTTAATTATAAATACATAAATAAAATATTGTCTCATTGACTCAAGACTGACAATTTGCTGAATGTCACCTCCTCCTCTTCACCCCCGTTACCCCCTTTCCTGTCTACAAAAGTCTATAGGACTGAAGAAATCATAATGAACAAATAACAGTAAACTTTTCAGATCAAAAATTAAATAAAAACATACATTCAGATAGATTGTTCACTTTTAAATAAGTAAATAATGTGGATCAAATATAGGTTAGGTGTATTTGACCCAGAAATCATGTGGTTAGGGGGCACATACTTAACCCATTTATCCATTTAGTGCCACATCTAACAAGTGGCAAGTCATAGTCTGAATTTTTGCCATAGTAAGAAATTTTAGTTTTAGTCATGCCGTTTATTTAGTTTACTCTGAAAAAGTGAAAATTAACTCATAAATCAACAAAATGGTTGGTGCGTAAAATAGTAAATACATGAAGAATCTGGTGTGTCAGAACAAAACAGCATTCATTTGGGTGTAGATTCTGATTTCACAGTACTTATACATCAAAGTACTGTACATGTACGTGATAAACTCTCTGGTAGAGGAACAGAGAAGTTTGCTGTCATGTGGGCGGCCGTCCTGGGACAGATCTGGGCCGTTGCCGAGGGCCCGGAGCCTCTGCAGGTTCAAAGATCTGGGAGCAGTCGATGAGTGCCTCTCTCCTGGCCTAATGAGGATTAATACACGCACAGGAAGCACTGACACAAATACCAGCACCCATGGGAGCAGCATATTCTGACGGATCACAGGGTCCACCACAGCACCCACCCCCACCCGAATGTATACACCCAGCGGCTTTTTCTGAAGAGGCTCTGTGTTCATGTTATACACCAAAAAACACAGTTACAGTTAGAGCTATGTAGAATAAAAGTACACACCAAGGTCAAATGAGAAAGGATTTGAAAAAAATCATATTTATAGCTTTAATACACTTTTAACATATTATTAATTCTGATTTTGCTGTAGTTGTTGTAGTTGTTGTAGTTGTTATACCAACAGTTTCATGTGTATTTGTGTCCACAGTGACTTTCCACAACACATTTTAAATATTTAAATTTAAAATAAATAACAATAAGAATCACAACAATAAAATCAAAGTAGTAGTAGTAGTAGTAGTAGTAGTAGTAGTAGTAGTAGTGTAGTAGTATTAATATGAGTAATTTTTTGCAAACTTAATGACGCACAATACTACCAATCAAGGACAGAATACATATGAACTGAAAGTAGTAGTAGTAATAGTAGTAGTAGTAGTAGTAGTAGTAGTAGTAGTAGTAGTAGTAGTAGTAGTAGTAGTAGTAGTAGTAGTAGTAAGAGGAGAAGTAATTCTTCTAGGTTATTAATTAAACGTACTGTCCTCGAGCTACCAATCAAAAACAGATCAGCACTTCCAATCAAACATACGAACATCACACATATGAACTGAATGTAATGTTGTACTTTCAACGTACCTAGTAGGAGTAGTAGAAGTAGTACTAGTAGTAGTTGAAGTAATTCTTCTAGGTTATTAAACTTGACAAGGTACAACACTGAACTGAATGTAATGTCGGACTTTCAACATTAGTAATGGTAGTAGTAGTAGTAGTAGCAGTAGAAGTAATTCTTCTAGGTTATTCATTAATCTTACAGTCCTTGAGCTACCGATCAAAGACAGAATACATATGAACTGGATGTAATGTTGGACATTCAGTGTGCCTAGTAGTAGTAGTAGTTGTAGTAGTGGATATAGTCGTAGTAGTAGCAGAAGTAGTAGTAGTAGTAGTTCTTCTTGGTTATTAATTAATTAATTTTTTTAATTCAATAATAATAATGGTAGTAGTAGTAGTAGTAGTAGTAGTAGTAGTAGTAGTAGTAAAAGTAGTACTAATAGTAATTCTTGGTTATTAAACTTATTTTTTATTCAGTATTAGTATTAGTATTAGTATTTATTAGTAGTATTAGTAGTATTAGTAGTAGTAGTAGTGGTAGTAGTAGTAGTAGTAGTAGTAATAGGAAGGAAATACTTACTGCAACTCTTAAGTCTTTATTATTCTTTTTTTATTTAGTCTCAGCAAGTGTTTCTCAAACTTTCCGGCGAGATCGTATGATGGCATTCCAAAGCCTCACTCCCCGTTTCCCCCTCCTGTTTTTAATGTTAGCTACAGCGCTGTCCGTGGTGCTGAAACAGAGCCGAGCTGGCGTCATGCTGCTGGATTGCGTGACACTTAGTAATTTTTCACACTATTTGAAAAAAAAACTAAATCAAGTCCTCGTATCACATTTCAGAAAAACAGAATAGCAAATGTACTTTTAATAACTATCCAAAGGAGACAAAGTACCTCGCTGGTTTGACACATGACAACAGCACGCAACAGGATGTTTTGATAAACTGCCATAGACTCTGAGAAATATTCATTATCTTTGGCCCCCCCGTCGTCACCCCGTCCTCCCTTTTGAGACCAGCAGCCCCGCCCCGTCTTCCTGCGCGTGTCTCTTTTCATTTGATTGGACCAAACATTTAGCTAGGTGCATTGCTGTTGTCTTTGTGGTTTTGGATCACTGTCATTCTGTTAAAATGAGCTGAACAAGAGAGGTCCCCCCAGTGTCACCGCCATACGAGCATTGCCTCTCCACAAACTCAATTACGCTTTCTGATTACCAGAATAGGGCCGTTTGATTGGACGGTGGATTACCAAAGCGACCAAACATGGATTTAATGAAAAAGTGTGAAGCGCTGGTGTGAACTGTTGGTTTCTGCTTTATTGGACAATAGTGGAGCTAATGTGTGCGGTGCCGAGTTAAATGACAGCACGCTACAGGGATATTAGCTGTTCTGTTTGGCTCAGTTTGATAGTAGCGAAGATGAAAAAAACGTATTATCACTCAGGCTGCGTTCATACTTCGCACAGCAAATCAAAATTTGGGCTAAAGTAGAATTATAAACGGGCTAGACCAGAACGAAGCAGAAGAACCAAACAGAATCAGAACCAAACCAAGTCTACATCAGCATTAATCTTGGATCAGATTTAAATTTAAATTTTAAATGTGCAGCGGCTCGGCTCCTCACTGGGTTTAACAGACATCAACACATTAACCCATGTTTTAACTTTCCTTCACTGGCTGCCTGTGTGTTTTAGAATTGATTTTAAGACTGATCAATTTTAAAGCTTGTTCAGGTCTTGCACCAAGTTACGTTTCAAAATTTTTAACCACGTACGAGCCTCCCACAGGCTTAGGTTACGTCTACCCTGAAACAAATCACCGTATAACCGTATTGGAAACGATCTGCGTCCAGACACGTCGTTTCTGTGTCCACAAACCTTCCCTATCCACACAGCTTTGAGCATATTTGTTTACGTTGTACATAAAACTACATAGTTAATTTGCATAAACTGAGTGCTCAAAAAACAGCTCGCTATTGTGCGCTGCTGTGGTTGAGCTTCTGTCAGACTAAAGGACACGACTCAGTGGAATATGAGTGTTCTTTCTGTGACAGAGGGGTGTTCTGCTGATGGTGAGTCTGTTCTGTGTTTCTGTCATGTTGGAGATGGTTCATGTGAAAATTTTCAGAGATTATACATCTGCAGTTCATACGCATAGACCGTATATATGAATGGACATATATTCTAGCCTCTTAGCGTTTTGTCAGTGAATTACTTCGCAGCACATAGAACTACGTCATCGTATCAGTGTTTCATTATTTTCAGGCGTCCACACAGTATCAGATCAGATGAATTTGTGGGAGCTGGCGGCACCAGATTGTTCTGTCTTTGGAGCTGTTTCCCATTGGATTAGTGTAGACGAACACTGCATCCACAACGAAAATGACTCAAATATGTACTAGTGTGGATGGGGCCTCAGATCCTCAGGCAGGTCCCTGTGGTTGTTCCAAAGTCCAGGCTCCGGACCGAAGGCTGATCGAGCCTTTTCAGTCTTGGCGCCTCGGCTTTGGAAGGACCTGCCTGAGGAGATAAGGCTCGCACCATCAGTATCATCTTTAAAATCACTTCTTAAGACTCATTTTTATTGGCTGGTCTTCCTTTAACTGGTTTTAGCTCGATTTTATCCCTTATTTATTTTTATTCTATTGCTTTTTATTTATTTATTACAATTAACTGGATTTTTTGCATCATTGTCTGTTTTTGTTTGCCTTCTGAATGCTATTTTTATGCTTTTTGTATTGTTCTTTGCTGCTTGCACAGCACTTTGTAAACCTTGTTTTTAAAAGTGCTTTAAAAATAAAGATTTATTATTATAAAGATTTACTGTGTAAGTTTCTAATGGATGTTGTTGTAATACAGTTTTACCTTACGTTTATTCAATTACAGGTGGTTTCACAGCTCAAAAATACCTAGAAAAACAGGCATTCTGACTGTGAGCGGGGTCGCCTCTCCACAGATCTGACCTGCAACTTTGTTTGGCTCGGTCTCCATGATGATAGAACGGTTTAATGCCATACTGTGAAACATTCCAGACAAAGCAATAACATCTCCGTGGAGAAAAGTATGTGACAAACCCTCCAGCAGAAAAGTCACACAATGCAGCTATCTTCAAAAATATTTTCTTGATAATCAGGAATGCACACTTAACATGCTAGTTGTTCTTACACTGACAGCAAAAAAAAACAAAACAAAAAGAACCTCTGGACTCTAAATGCTCACATAAACTCATGATGGTGAATAATTAGGATGCTCGAAATTCATGAGATAAGTGAGGAATAACTTTGGATCACTGCAAACCATTGAAAATGAACTATTGCTTTCAGTTTTCACAGTTTTTAAGACAGTAAAAATCTAGTACAGTGCCTTTAATATTAGCACAACACAAGATTTGAACCAGTGACCATTCCGTTCATGGGCAAAAACGTATTACAGTAACTCAGCTAAAGTCGTATTTGTAATGTATGACTTTCAACCACCTTTCGCCTAATCAAACCGCATTGATTAGGCTGCGGTCATGATGGACAGCGGGTGTTTAACCGTCATAATTCTCCTGTGAATCAGCTAATGACCGGGTCTGCCTGCACTCCCAGCGGTCCCCTTAGATCCCGACACATTACCATCCCCTTTTCTCTTCCTTTGTGCGCTTATTCTTTTCATTTAAAGAGCCTCGCCGACCAAACAAGAGCGCTGATAATTAATGGCACAACATGCTCCTCATTTAGAATCTAATCTCAAAGAGGTGGACACAAATTCTCCCGGCTAATTGAAAACTGCGCTAGGTAATGCGCTCGCCGAATGGAGGGGGAGAGCGCTAATGTAGCTTCAATAACGCCGCCTTTTAGTGGTGCATGCTAGTTTTCGCTACACCGCCAAATGAACAACGGCGGACTCTTTGTGCAACCTGAATTACAGCGGGCTCAGCGGGTAGCGGTTTAGTGGTGATCTGGGCAGGAGTGTGAATTTCAGCGCTAACAGCTAACTGCTAACTGCTAACTACATCCCACACCGAGGAATTGCAGCCATTTGCCTTATGGGTTTTCCGCAGATTTCTATTGTTCTCGAGTTGTTGGTAATTTTTGTTCATTTCAAAGTGGATCATTATGAAGTGCACAATAGCGTAGACTTCAGGAACAACGGTGTAATTGTGATAGCAAAATGTTTGTAATTGTGTTTGCAAAGGAAGTACCAGTGTTTATGTTATATTCCCGGACTTCAGATGCTCAGATTTCTGGAAAAAGTCCAAGAAAAACAGTGGTGCAGAGGGTGAAACTCGCCTCACAGCAATAAGATCCCAAGTTTGATTCCTGGCAGGTACTATAGTCTTTTGTTTGGATTTGGCAACTCTCCTCATGTTCCCCTAAGGTTTTAGTCAGTACTATTATTTCCCTACCTCCAGAAAATAAAAAAAATGAGGCAGGTAACAAGTATATGGATGCGGATAGTGAGTTTCATTCTTCTTTTAACGCTCTGCAGGGTGGGGACGGGTCAAATGCAGAGGACACATTACCCTACGGGGACAATAAAGTGCACCTTAATCTTATTTAAAGTCCCATTAACCCAAAATACTGTATGTGTCATGGGTAAAATCCTACAGGTAAAGTAGTCCAGACCAAACCGAGCTTAAGATCTACAGATGGAGTGCCTGAACAGAATTGAAGGACAGGTCAAATGCTGAGGACAAATTTCCCTACAGGGACAATACAGTGTCCCTTAACTTTTACATTCACAATGGTTAGAATTTAAAACCCCATGAACTGGTGATCTGGAGTGAATGTCTTTACAGTCTGGCCTCACAAAACTGTCAGAATCAGAATATGTTTATCAGTGTCATAGTATTCGAGACTGGCCTCGAGAGGTTTTTTATGGTCTTGGTCTCGTCTCAGACTTGACTATGGTTGGACTCGGTCTTGGTCTTGAAGGCGCTTGGACACGATATTGTCTCAGTCTTGAAGGTGCTTGGACTCGGTCTTGTCACGGTCTTGTCTCGGTCTTGTCTTAGTCTTGTCTCGGTCTTGTCTCAGTCTTGTCTCAGTCTTGTCTTGGTCTTGTCTCAGTCTTGTCTTGGTCTTGAAGGCACTTGGACTCGGACTTGGACTCGGTCTTTTCTCAGTCTTGTTTGGGTCTTGTCTTGATCTTGAAGGCACTTGGACTTGGTCTTGGTCTTGTCTCGGTCTTGTCTCTGTCTTGTCTCGGTCTTGAAGGCGCTTGGACTTGGTCTTGTCTTGCACTCGCTCTGACACTTGTCAAATGCAATTACATTTCATTACAACCATTACAGCTGCTGTTGGCAATAAACTTCTTACCGCAACATGAAGTTTGCATTTGTATTTATCATGATGTGCATTTGGTAAATGTGCAGACGCTGGTAAATCACTTCAAGGTTTAAAAATCCTACACACTCCTACCCAGTACAGGTTGCTTGGCTTATTTTTGGCCTAAATGAGCATTTATCAGATCAAATGGAAATAGATTTATAAAAACAACAATGATATATATGTGCCAAAATAACTGTAAAATACAAATAAATGTTGAAAATTACAAAGATGGTCTTGATTTGGTCTCGATGGGCTGTGGTCTTGGTTTTGTCTCGGTCTCGACCTTCAGAGGTCTTGGTCTTGTCTTGACCTCAGGATCCTGTGGTCTTGGACTGGTCTTGGTCTCGAATAGTGCGGTCTTAACTACAACTCTAACATTTACAGCCAATGTCAGTGAATATTGTTTCATGAATGAGCAGGAACAAACTAAAAACTAAAACTAAAAAAGTAAATCGTCTTTTTTTTTCACTCAAAATGTTTTACATCCAGGAACCACTTACACATTCATACACCAGTGTATGTAGATACTGGGGATGAGATGGGTTAAGTGTCTTGCTCAAGGAAACAATGACGTTGATGTTTATGTGAAGAGTGGGATTTAAACCACCAACCTTCAGATCAGTGGACATACACTCCATGCTACTGTCACTCTAAAATGCTGTGTCCATGTTGTTAATTTTTGTGAACCACACTTCTAAGTAAGGTGCAGATGAGTGTACGAGGGTGCAAATTCGCCATAGCTGGGTGCTGTAGCTGTAGTCTCGGTGGGTGCAGTATTTTGCCAGGCGCCCATGGGTGGGGTTTGGTCCAGTCCAGCACAGACGGCAACAGAGCAGCGAGCAGCAGGTTAATGTTTAGGTTTGTGACACGGAGCAGCTAACAGAGATGTGATGCGTCCGCAGCTGCCACGGGCACACATCAGGGGCCCCAGACCAAAGCGTCCCCCGGGGCCCCTGGCTGTCTGCGCACAGAGCTGCTGACAGATAAAGCATGTGACAGTGACACATGGCTCTGGGCTGGCCACAGAAAGCTCCAGAATTTAAAACACCTGCCTCAGCTCCAGCTCCGTCCCAAATACATCCCCCACCAGCAAAGCAGAGACGGGGGCAGACAAAGGGACAAACTGCCCTCTCGGACCAAGGCCAGAGTGACACAGTGTGGTTTGTTTTTGCTTTTGAGTGGATAGTGGATAGTTAGACAATGTGGAAAGTTAAGCTCCTTCATTGTAAGTCATGTTATAATAATTCAGTTATCAATTACAAATTCTTGAGACTATCTTAAGGAATTTCTCATTGTAGTTAAAACGACGCATTAAGCAAACTTGACTTTTAAGTTTTCCATGTATTTAAGCAAAATTAGTAGCCAGACTGGTGCCACCTAGTGCCTCCGCTAAATTTCATTTTTCTCAAGTGACTAGGTCAGGAATCGGAATACACTAGATGGTTTGCAAGAACTCCAGAAGTGCGAGTCCGAGCACCAGCCAATCAGCAAAGAGCCATACATTCTGTGATTCCCAAGATCGAGGATTTAAAGCTGGAACAAAGAGAGTGAATTTTATCAAGGGGAAAGACAATATTGCCCTTCTTCCTACGGGATTTGGGAAAAGCTTAATATACCAGTTAGCGGCGCATTACATACGTCACGACCAAATAGCAGTGATTGGTTAAATTGAAAAAAGTACCCGCCTACCGTCGATCGAACGAATTCTAATGCTGCAAAGTCAGACGGTTTCTATGAAGTGAAACTAGCTGATGAATCAGGCTACATGTACATGTTATATAAGCAGTTCTTCAAGTAAAAATGAGACCTCTGTGTCCTGTCCGCATCTAATTATGAAGTGTCCAAGAACCAGGAAGTGCACTGTTAGCATGCCAATTCTTGTTTGCTTAACTCATTCTTGCCTCTGAATGTTATTGAACTCATCACAGTGAATAATTAGGATGCTTAGATTATAAGGTAAGTGAGGAATAACTTTGGACCACTGCAAACCATTTAAAATGAAAAGTTAAAGTTCAAATTGAAATCAGTAGAGCACCTTTAAGCAACATTGTTTACACAGCATTAGTTTACTGAAAATTCTATTTTGATTCATGCATGTTTGGGTAATCCTGTATCGTTCTTAATTCGTGGCGTGGGTTCTCAGGAAAGTCTTGTTTTCACCTACACTTTATTCCTGCCAAGTACTGCTCCGTACTTACTATCAATAATTTATATTTAAAAAATCTGACTCCAGGTCAAACATGTAAGGTTAAAATCTGCTATATTGCTGTATGCCATGGTGAAATTCCTCCAGGAGGAGTCAGGGCTTTTCAGTTCTACAGTTTTATACAAGACAATGCATCAACTTCTACTCAGATGGTGTGTGCAATAACCAAAATGTAAAATAATTGTCTATGTATGTTAAGTATTTCTTTCTAAATACCAGGAAAAACAAACCTTAAAGTGCATGTGTCATTTAGACTCAGCACTATTCCTGTTTCCTAAATGGCCTCTCCCTGGTCTCTGGTCCTTGGAGCACTGAACAGTCCAGTGTACGTGCAGCAGTCAAACACATGCGTATCTCCACATCAGTGATTGACACGTGTGAACAGCTGAAGGCTCCCCGCGGCCTCCTCTTCCTCACAGCCGTCTCCTGTCCCCTCAGGAGGCATCAGACTGCTCACATCTTCATCAAGCAAACACCGATGGGGAACATCTGTCTCCTCCTCTTTTTGTCTTAGAAACGTTTGGGGAAGTTTGTGTCAAAATCAGCCGCAACTCGCCAAGACTGAAATGTGGCAAACAGATGAATTTCAGTCAATCCGGGTGTGATTCTCTCGTGTACAACTCCAGTAATGTAACTTTTGTAATCTGTCTTTGTTCTGAAGTGGTCAAACTTTCAAAGTTATTAAAAAGAGATGGACCTGATTTTACTTTATTTTAAACAGTTTGCAGTGATCCAAAGTTATTCCTCACTCACCTTTTGCATTCTGAGCTTCGTAATTATTCACTGTGATGAGTTTTTAAAGAGCTTTTCGTATTTTTCAGAGATCAGAGTGGGGCTTTGCTGTTATGGTAATGCAAACAACTAGCATGCTAAGACACACTTCCTGATAATCAGACAATAAATTGCTTTCTAATTTGGTGCAGACAGTACACAGATGATTTACTGTATTTTGACCTCCTTATAGAATATATCTGTACTAGGAGCAATTTTCCTCAAATACAAAAAAACAATAAATAAAAAAAAAATCACATACAGTCCTTTAAAGCAGTGGTGCCCAGCCTTTTGCACTATGGACCAGTTTTATATCCGACAATGTTTCGCAGACCAGAAGTGGTTGGGGGGGACTAAATCCTGTTTTAGACCCTGTTTTAGTCCTAGTTTTAGACCCAGTTTTAGACCTGGTTTAAACTTAGTTAAATCCTGGTTTAGATCTGGTTTAGACCCAGTTTGGTCCTGGTTTAGACCTGGTTTAGTCCTGGTTTTGACCCGGCTAAGTCTCGGATTAGACCTGGTTTATTCCTGGTTAAGTCTTGAATTAGACCTGGTTTAGACCTGGTTCAGTCCAGGGGTGTCAGTGACGGTCTGCACGGGGTATGGGACGGGGGGTTTGTGATTTTGTGACCCAGTACCAAAGGACTCACAGCCTGGTCCTTGGCCCGGGGCTTGGGAACCTCTGCTTTAAGGCATTGTAAGGACACTGTGCTTTACAGAATACAAAAGAGAATAAAGACTCTCAATACAAAGTCATACATAAATAATCATAATCAAGTTAAAAAACAGAGAGACCATAACTTCGTTTCAGCCATATGCATTAGATTAGAACATTAAGAGACTAGACAGTAAAATGTACCAACACATTTGTACAACTCAAAATCTTCCATCAAACCATGTAATACTACTTCAAATCTTTACTCCAAATCCCCTAAGCTTCCCAAACTGAAAAGAGCAACATTTGAAGGGCGTGTGGTGCTGCTGTATAGGACTGGCAGTGAAAATACCAGCTGCTTCCTTCTCCAGCCTGTGGGATCCAGAGGGAGGCCGCTCGATGCCGAGGAGCCAGGCCCAGGGAGGGAGTCTCTAATGGGGCCGCATCGATCCGATCTGGGCCTGTCTCACCCTGGGGCCCTGGTGGTCCGGGGAGAGGAGAGTGCTGGTGGATGGCATCAGGCAGCGGCTCCCTCACTTTGCTTTGCCCTTCAGATCCAGACAGCAGTGAGACGAGGTTTGTTTAGACGGAGGCGTCGCTGGAGGACACTACATTATCAGGAATTCTTGTAGTCAAAGAAAAAAAGTAAAGACATTAACTCAAAAGACGCAAGGCAAAAGCTCTCAACGCAGTTATGTATCTCTATTAGTGTTGTCATGACACTGAAATTTCAAACTCAACAGACTCAAAGCTCAATACTCTATACCGCTTCTGATTCCTCAATGGTAATACAAAACACCCTTTCCTTACACAAAAGAATATGATTTTCAACATTAAATAATAGCGCTTTCTTTTATATTACCTTGTTGTCTTGTATCTACTGTATGTAGTCCCTCAGTCCGTGCTCAGAAAAATGACTAGTGTGTACATGCATCTGCAGTTTTTTGTGTTAAATTTACACTTTTTTTTATAGAGAATAAATATTTGACTTAATGGCATTAATATGTGCAGACTTGTAACTAATTTCATTGCCAGTTATATCTGTCTAAAATTTAAACTGACCTTACCTTAAGCGAGCGGGATAATGACGGCCACATGAGCTGCTCCTTCAAATTCTGGAAGTAAAGGGTGGGGTCAAGTGTAGTTCACGGTAGGTCTATACTGAAAGTTTAAAATAAAAGTGAAAATATGCACAGCGCACTTAGATGGCCGATGTCCAAAAGCTTTTTTATTTTTAAACAACGTTTTGGCAAAATAAGCCTTTGTCAGATATTTTTCTTCCTTTTTTAAGATTCTTAAACTTGCAAACTACACTGAAAGTTTAACTTGCTTAATTTACACTAACACTTACTCTGGTAGTGTTAATTCTTTCAAGTTCAGTGTTAGATTAACTATGGGTGGTGTCAAATACAAATAACACTGGGATATCAAGACTGGGACTGCTGTGTGCTCTTATACTTGTTCTGATGCAGCTCAAAATCATTCTAAAGCGATTCAGGAAAGGTTCATTTCTGTGAGGTGAATGTGACTCTTAAAATATCGAATAATATCTAATTTTCGATATTTAACAACTCTACTCTCTGCACCTGCACGAGAGTTCATTCACAAAAGTACAAGCAAACAGTGTATTTACATAAAGAAAGATTGAATTAGTGAATTATGAGTTTAATATTCCTTTCAGAAGTGGATAAAGTAGTCAAAAATTGTACTGAAGTAAGAGTAATGTTACTTCAAAATAATATTACTCAAGTAGAAGTAGAAAGTAGTGGTCCAAGTAGTGGTGGGACGTAACATCTGATTTATATTTTACAGCTAATATAACTGGGAGGACCAAATCAAATCATCAAAAGACAGACACAAAAATTAGAAAAACGACATCATATCTGAAGACACCAGACTATATATTATACACAGAGGAGGAGTCCACCCTTCAGTGTGTGTGATGTATAGACTACATGTCCCATAATGCCCCTGGTGTAGGCCACAGAATGTAAACACGGTGGGAGAGATGCAGAAGTGCTAAAGCAGTTGTTGTATAAGGTCAGACAGGCCCAGGGCACACCAACAGCAGCTCTGTGTGTAGGCTCCTCTCTCTGGTGAGACTGAGGTGTGGGGTGTTGGTTCTGAATGTCAAGTCAAGTTTATTTATAAAGCACATTTAAAACTGAAAGTGCAATAAAAGTGCAATCTGATGAAACTCGTAGCTTGTGTTAAAAGAGTGAAGTCATAAATACTTCACAACAAACCAATCAGTGCACACAAATCAGAAGGTTGGGGGTTCAGTCCTCTTGGGCAAGACACCTCACTTATCGGCCAAAGGAGGGTTGTCAAAAGTATTAAAAATGAGGCACAAATTGATATTAAAGGGACAGTCCAGAGTTTTGGACATAGGGCCTCATTTCCTAGTGAGCCAGAGTGTGTAGATGTGTAGAGACACTTTAAATAAAATATTGCATCCAGTCCTTGTATTTGCAGAGGTCACTGGTGCTAGGCTAGTGCATGTCAATGGCCATAGTTATCCTGTCACTAAAAACAGTCTTACCCACTCCACAAAACACCAAAGCAAAACAATTATAACACCAGACTGTTGATGTAAATGTGTCCATAAAATAATTTTAGAAGTAAAACCAACCTTGCATTTGAAGAATTTATGTCTGAGCAGCAGCAGCAGCGAGTTGTACTTCCTGATCCAGCGGCGGACTGATATCACCTAGCACCTATCTTACCGGCAAAGTAAAATTCCATTGCTACTGAGAAAATAGTCCCTCAACATGCGACGATTCATGCGACGCAAGGTTAATTTTATTTCAAACATTATTCTATCAACATTTACATCGACAGTCTGGTGTAATAATTTGCTTTTGGTGTTTTGTGAAGTGGGTAAGACTGTTTTTAGTGGCAGGATAACTATGGCCATTGACATGCACTAGCCTAGCACCAGCGACCTCTGCAAATACAAGGACATGAGATATTTTTAAAAAGTGTCTCCAACACTATGTTCAAAATTCCAGACTGTCCCTTTAAACTAGGATCAAAACTATTTGAGCAAGTATCGATGTAAACAAAGAAAAGAAAAAACAAAATCACATAAACAGGACTATTTCACATTTCCTAGATGATCCTAAGCTTTATCAGAACTAGTTAACATAAATAATCATAGTGGTATTGAAATCAGTATCAAGTATTGACAGCCAGTTGGACAAAAGTTTTAGAGTGAAGACATTTGACCATTCATCCCAGTGGCTTCTTCAGTTCTGGTCACATTGTTATTCAAGACTGTCTTAAGTAAAACTAACACACCTATTTGTTTACAGTTCAGCTCTGTTGAACTACACAAAGGGCCTTGAGACTGAGCAACAAGGGGTACGGGTTGAAAGTAAACCTCTACGAATTGAGGCACCTCTTCAACAATCACATACATCATCAGAAGTCTCGGCCAGATTTTACGTAAGCAGACGCAACAGGCTGTTGCCATAAATCCAAGATGTCGTCTACAACTGTGGATTCTTTGGTCTCTGGTGTTGTGGTAGCAGATATCTTGCTGGTGATTCGCAAGGCATTCTGGGAAAGTGCTCGTACCCCTTCATTTGGAGTCTGCCTCTGAAAAATCTTCGTTTGGAGGCGTATATAGCCCTACCCCTCTGCCATAACTGTTTGTAACTGAGACACCCCTTCAATACACGTAAACACTCAAAATAGAGGTGTATGGTAAAGTGGTGTGGCCAGTGGGATTCAGCCTAAGTGTGACCTGTCCCTGAGTGCATGTACAGCCTTATCTGGCCCCAGTGTCTCTGTTTGATCCAAAGTCAGTAGATGTTCTTTTCAGACTTGTTTCATGAGCCCATGATGAGTGTGTGGCAGCTCGCATGATCACATTCACTGATTACTAAATTAACCTTCAGATCAGATTCACATGTAATTGTGGGAAAGTGATGGTTGCCACAGCGACTCGTATTGCAGTGTGCAGCTGTCAGGTGGTGGCACATCTGCAGCAGAGGGAGCAGCGGCACAGGGGATCCACACAACACAGCCCAACACAAAACTCTGTGTTTACTTGGTTAACTTTTCTAACTATGAACAGAGAGCTGGGTTAGTGCCAGATGCCCTCCCAGTGTGTGATGGGACAGTACTTTTACATCTGGTGTTTCTTCTACATTCAAAGTAAGTGTAATGTAATTGTCCCCCCTCTCTTCTTCCCATTTCTCCAATAGAATAAAACAAGGATGTTCTCTAATGTCTTGTCCATTTCCCAGCTATAAAACTTGACCTAATTTATTTTTGTATTTATTTGCTTGCTTGAATTTTCTACTAGTTTGGATCATAATAGTCAAAAATGTTATACTTAAAAAAACAAAAACAAAAAAATACTGAAATATACTGCACAAAAAATAGTATGTCCAAGAACTTACTTAAAGGTATAGCATGGATCTTTCTGGAGGGGGCATGTCACCTGCATGATTCCATGGAAACCAAGAGTTAAAACCATACTTCGGAACATTCTCTATGGAGATAAACAGCTATAAAGTTACATACTCTGAGTTTTAGTGGGAGTTCAAATATGGAGGAGAATACAACCCAAGTAATTTGGAGAATAACTGGGTGCAACATTTGATTTCTAATGGAAAAGAATGCACAAAATCTGGTATTTTCAAAGGACAGACACATAAATGAGACACACTAAATCAGGGGTCACCAAACTTTTTTTCTCTGGGGGCTACATTACAGGGGGACCGGGTTCGGACAGAATTGTATGACCTTGATGACGCAGATTGTATTTTTTGAAAACCGCCACACTTTCTTTTATCAGAAAAACTGCAGGGTCCTTACACCTGAACAAAAAAGAAATATATCGGTTGTCCACTGTTCTTTGAAAACTCTGCACTGCACTCTTTTTGTACTTTAACACTCACAATTTTGCTGTCCTTATTTGCTCTACAGTACAGTGCGTGCGTTGACTGTCACTGTCTGATCTCGAGCTTGTCAGGTGACGACAATTCAGTAAATGCAGATATAATTTTTAAATGAAAAAATTCTACAAAATACAAGATGCAGATGTGTTATTATTTGCCAAAAAAAAAAAAAAAAAAAAGTTCAAGTGGTGGAGGGCAGAGGTTCTGGGGGCCGGTCAAAGAGGTGTGGCGGGCAGGAGTCGGCCCACGGACCTTAATTCGATGACCCCTGGACTAAATCATATCTGAAGGAGTCATGCAAAAAACACAAATATTCAAATCATTTCATTTTGTCAACATACAGCACTCATTCGCAGTTGCTTCCCAGTTACCAAAACATTTACTCGAGTAAGAGTACCATTACACTGTACAATACCATACTCAAGTGGAAGTGCAAACACAGTGTCTGAACGTACTCCAATTTTACTTGTACTTGAATGTAACAGCTCTACCCTCTGCCAATCAGTTGATGAGAATTTAATCAGTACTCACACATCTACCCTTGGAACTTTATAATACTAGAATAATTCATCACAGGGGACATAAAAAAGAATTAGTTCTAGTTGGACAAGCTCAAAAGCATAGTGAGGTGTGTCAGCCGAGTCAGCAGAGTGCCGGTAAAAACAACAGAAATAATGGTCCCTAAACGCATCATTCATCAGAGGCTTCTCACAGGCTGGTACTGATGGATGGACATTACCCAGTTTCTCTGCCCACCTTTGAACGCGGCACCTTCACGGGGCTGAGGGATGGGTGCAATTAACAGCGTCGCCTTTGGGTGCATTATCATAAATATTGCAAGGTGAGGGGTAATCTGCGTGATTGATGGAAGGGGGATCCGAGCGAGGTCTTCTCCAAATATTAGGCTCATTTGGAGTATTTGTGAGATGGGAGAGAGGAGTCGTGGTGACATTGACATTCTGCTGACAGAGTAAACAATGGAGCAGATAACAGGGTGTGTATGTGTGGTGTTTGGACCCGCATGGTTTTCAAATAGGAGATGGTCAATATTTATATGGCATAAAACTATATACCTTAAAATGAACAAAATACATTTACATAAAAATACAAAAATAACAGAATTGGTATCTTTAACTATGCACTTTTCTGGGGAATAGCATTGGAATGTTACGCAGCATGGCATTACAGCCTCTATCTCAATGACACAACTTACTTACTTACTTAAACAAAAACAAACTGCCTTCACTCAATTATGGGTGTTTTTATTGCTCTAAAAACATGTATCCACAGATCTGACCTGTAGCTTGGCCTGGTGGTGTTGCCTGCTTGTATCCATAGAGATATTTAAGTTTAATTCCACAGTGAGGGACATTTAAGGCAAAGTATCTAAGACACCAGGCATATAACTTCTCTCACCCCAGACATTTCGTCTAGCTCTTCCAGGGGACCCCGGGGCATTCCCAGGCCAGCTGAGAGACATAGTCCCTTCAGTGTGTCCAGGATCTTCCCCGGGGCCTCCTCCTGGTGGGACAAGCCCAGAACAGCTCCCCAGAGAGGTGTCCAGGAGATACCAGAGCCACCTCAACTGCTCCTCTCGATTTTGTCCTTTCGATGATTACACAAAGCTCATGAACATAGGTGAGGGGAGGAACGGAGACTGACTGGTCATCACTGCAGACGCTGCACCGGTCCACCTGTCTCATGTCTCAGTCTCATGCTCGTGCTTGTGAACAAGACCCTGAGATACTTGAAGTCCCTCCACTTAAGGCAGGGACTCTCCACCCACCTGGAGACAGCAAGCCACTTTTTTCTGTTTGACTTCACCTGCGCTCTCTGGTCGTCAGGCCAAAGTTGGTACACTATCAGGGCCTTTTTACACAAGAACACTTGTGGGTAAAAACAACAAAATATTTTATCAGAAGTGCCTTTCGTTTAGACGGTGACAGCATTTTTGGGGCTTAAAAACCCCCAAATATGAAACCACCCTCCAGAGTGGAAAAGTTGAATAATGTCCGCCATCGTGTTTCCGTCTACACTGCCCAAGACGCAAAACGCAGGTCAGATCTGCTCACGTCACGTGCGTGTTTACATAACATACATACAGTGCACAGAAACAAATATGTCGGATCATTTCCATGTGTTGGACCTTCAAGTTGCTCTGGCAGCTCTAATAAACTTACAGGAGGCATCCCAACAAATGTACACAATATCCAGAGATATTGTTTGTTAAAAGAAAAGGATCTGCAATCACCTCTGTCAAGTTTTGGATGTACCAGTTCGTCGCAAAGCCAAAGCCACACAGCTTTGGACGAGACCTGGGAGAACCAGTCAATGGTGAGACAACTTTGTGGAAGGAGGAGCTGATAAAAATGCGTGGCGTGAAAACTTCCCTATGTCCAAAGACGCCCTCATTGCTTTAAGTACAAGCATACACAATTGAATTCCACACACTTTTGCGTCAAATTTCCTCCCGAAAACGCTTGACTAAACGCAGAATGAAAAGTGAAGACGTGACTTTTGCGTCTTATGTTCAGACCGTCACCATGTGAACATAGCCTCAGTAATGTAAGCAACATTTAGTGGTGTGTGAAAATGCAACAGGGGGTCGGCCAATCTTATTACAAACGGTATTTTTAAAGGGCAAGTCGACTAATAATAATGTACTGTCGATTTATCTGTCAGCTCAACATGGATCCCGTTCTAAATCATGTACATATTTGACTTACATAAACATTCAAATAAACCTGGTTTTAACTGTCTCCATGGTAACACGTATTATCACACACAGTACATTTCTTCACACTGCCAAGAAGAGCATATTGACAAACTTGTACAAACGTAATTTATCTAACAGTGCCCTTTGAGTCTCCCCCCCTTCTCCCTTCTCCCTCCTCCTCCTCCTTCCACCCGCTTACCTGATCTGCATTCTGATTGGCCGCTCCGTCTCTCTCTCTCTTTTGTACTGAGCGCGGACTCCAGATGCTTTGTACCAGTGGCTTTGATCCAGCGCTTGTGAGGAGGCTGTCAGTCAAAGCTCACTCACCTGGGTCATGTGCGGGTTAAGCTGTCAGGCCCTCTATGCGGCATACAGCACTGGGGGAGATTTTAAAGACAGAGCAAAGTCAGATCTGTCATAAAGAACAGAAACAGAGAAAAAGCTCAGAACAATACAGAACATGCCTGCAATACATATGACAGAAATAGAGCCTCATTTCTGTAGATTTAAAGGTCCCATATTATGCAAAATTGACTCTTGTGAGCTTTAAGTCGTGCTGTATTGTTGTTCCCTTGTCAAAAAAACCTAGAGTTAAGTTTTTTTTTTTTTTCACTTGCACATCTACATCTCCAAAGCTCAAAATGCTTTGTTCCACCTTGTGATGTCACGAAGCGATAGTTTTCAAGTTATTGTTTAGCTTTAGTTTCAGTAGAGATTGCCAATTCCAAGTTTGAAAAATATCAAAATGATTACAGCAAAGGCGCATGGCATTTCAAAACACAATGAAGCACTTCCTGTTATTACCACATGACATCACCAGGTTGAACAAAAATGTTTTCTGATTGAAAAAAGAGCTCAGCCTAAATATGCAGGGTTTGTGTGTTTAACATGTGTGAATGAAACAAAACACAACTCCAGGTCTGTTTTTGATGAGGAAACAACAAATAACTTAAAACTTAAAAGTACCAGCGAATGAATCCTAATGCTGCGAGGTCAGATGGTGTCCGAGAAGTGAAACAGGCTCATAAATCAGGCTACAAATAACTAATAACAAACAAACTAATACAGACCAAAGTCGTTATTTTGCAAGTCTCAAGCAAGCCTCAAGTCTTCAAGTTTCACGTCCAGTTCAAGTTGTCTGCTTTGAGCTTCAAGTCATTTCAAGTATTTAAACCAAAATACCAGATTTTTGCAACTGATATGACTTTTAAACTAAATTGTACCTACAAAGTCATTGTGTATTCATATATGAGTATTTATATAAGAGTTGTAGAAATGTTATTTTTTTCCTTTTTAAATGTCTTGACAATTTTTAAATGTGAATCATTATGGTCAGAATAGAAAGAATTCAGATTTAAAAGTGCTAAATAACAGTTATTTTATCAGGTAATCTGCACTGAAATGGAAGGATCATGTTGTTTTGTAGTTCCTTGTTTTACTGCATTGTTCTGTATATTACTGTATTGTGCTGTAGTACATTTGAGGATACTACATCGCAGTACTTCAGTTACATCCAAAGTAACAAACAGAGAAGTGGGAGGGACATGTACCAGTTTGTTCCTGTAAAATTAAGTACCGCATGTATCAACTGTAAAGAGAAAAGTATTTTATCAAAACATATATTTTTTTAGGAGAAGCATCAAGTCTTCTCAAGTCACAGGCCTCAAGTCCAAGTCGAGTCCCAAGTCTTAGTCCATTTTATCAAGTCAAGTCTTAAGTCCTGAAAATAGTGACTTAAGTCTGAATCGAGTCCAAGTCAGGAGTTGCAAGTCCCCACCTCTGATACATAGGTCGTTTAAAAAAGAATTTGTAAAACATACATTACTGTGAAAGTGCCTGAGTGTCCGCAGATCTGACCTGAATCTTCCATATTGCATTAACTGCTTGTCTCCGTGGAGATAGATGAATGTAATACTTTACTCTGCAACATTTCAGGCAAAATTCCAATAGGGACAAGCAGGTGGCCGACCTAAAGTTACACATTGCAGCTTTAATGGGCTGGGATATGCACTAGTGTATATCTCCTTTACACTTGCTGCTGGGAGAAGGCCGCTCTACTGTGCCATTAAGAAAAGTCAATATCTGTAGCTTTAATAGAGTCTCATTAGGAGAGGCACTGCTCGTCTAAACTCAGTCGTGGTCTGAGAGCTGTGGCCTGCGTCATTTTTCCCCTCAAAAGTCCTTCAGTGAGCGCGCACAGTTTGTTCTGGATACAGATGCTAATTGCATTTTAATGTGTCATTAAAAATAAACCCATAAATCAAGTGGTCGCACAGTAATTGGGGTTTAGAGACTCGGCAGCCCCAGAGGAGACATAATCCAGATTTCAGAGCAGGAAGGGCTTTAGGGGGTGAGGGCTAGGAGAGGAGAGGAGGTAAGAGGGGACGAGGAGAGGGGTAGAGGGGGTGTAGGTTTCAGGGCACACAGATAAATGGCGAGTCTGGCTGTGTACTACAAGGACTTCTTCTGGTCTCTGCTCCCATGAGGGGGATCTCTGGGTGCTGTGTGCGAAGAAGAGACAACAGGAAAAGAGGACAAACATTTTTATAGCAAAAAACTTAAACCCAGATTTACAGTGTGCTTTACAAATTTGGCAAGCTTCTTAAAGGTGATCTGTGTCACATTTCACACTACCTGCTTGTCTGGGCCGGTGGTTACTGCTTTGTCTAGAATGTTCCACAGTGAAGATTAAACAGGGAGGAAGACAAGCAGGTTACATCACCACACTAAATGACAGGTCAGATCTGTGGAGAGCTGCCCCTATTCACAGAAGGAATAGAAACACCCATAATTAATAAATACTAGATGGATATGTATACTGTCTCCATAGAGATGTTATTGATTTGTATACCAGACAAAGCAATAACATCTCTATGGAGACAAGCAGGTAGAGGTTGTGCAGTGCTAGCCAGGCTGGTGCCACCTCATGCCTCCGCTCAATTTAATTTCTCTCCAGCGCTAGGTCAGAAGGAATACCAGGCATGTCCCTAGTGGCTCAGCCAGGTGACTGGCCCATGCCTCAAGTTTTCTGCTCAATCTTAGCACGAATAAAGACTGATTTCTAATTTCTCCACTGCGACGATAGGTCAGGAATGGGAATACACTAGACGGTTTGCAAGAACCCAGGAAGTTGCAGACCGCACACCAGCCAATCAGCTGTGAAGCCATGACCGGGTCCCTTTTGTGGTACAGCCCAATGGTAAACAAAGCGGTCGAGATGGATGTAGATGAAGCCATACATTCTGTGTTGGCAACGATTCCCGAGAATCCCGAGGATTTCAAGACGGAGAAAAAAGAATGTTTGGTGAATTTTATCAACGGGAAAGACGTTTTTGCCCCTCTTCCTACAGAATTTGGGAAAAGCTTAATGTACCAGTTAGCCCTGTTAGTGCCGCATTACATAAGTCACGACCAAATAGCAGCGATTGGTTAAATTAAAAAAGGACCCACCTACCGTTGAGCGAACTAATCCTAATGCTGTGAGGTCAGACGGTTTCCACAAAGTGAATCCGGCTGATGAATGAGATTAGTGCAATGCACCTTTAAAGCTGGGATACAGTTTTCAAAAAGTCCTTGTTTGCCCAAATTTGGAACTCAGCCAGTAGAGGTCCTGGTTGAATCTTAGTTTCCACATTATATTTATGCATATGCAAGAGGGGCTACTTTAAAGTCCAAATAGACGACTTATGAATCCTTTTATTGCTGGTTCAGTTACTGTTTTTCATTGTTTAAAACTTGAGTAATACTAATTGTTCAGAGACACGATCACTCAGTCAACAATAAAATATCCTCATTAATGTTCAATAACGTTCAATAATGTTCAATCTATTTTGTGATTTATGAATAATATCTATTGACTTAAAGGGTTGTAAAGGTTTGTGACTTTTAAAATATGGTCCCCAGAAAAAAAGTTTGGGCAACACTGTACTATGGTATGTATATTTATTAGTAAAATGGAGTTAATAGCCATGTTGCCTTGTGTTACTTTGACAGCTGACTGCAAAAGACTCATTTCCAGTATCAACTAGACTATTTGCATCAGGGAGGGCATCCGGTTTAAAAATCTGACAACATGTACACATTACTCTATTTCCTAAACACAACGTCACCTGTGTATGTACGTTTTTAAAAGTGCAAAACATTCACCCAGCACCGTAACACAACCTCTGATAATCATGAGATCGTATTCCATGTCCGAGTGAAAGGTGGACTCACGTTAAGCTCCAGCCATAGTCTTGTTTTAACAGTCTTAGAGCAGGATCTGAGCTGGATTATGCCCACACTTCCACACTGGCTGAGTTTCCTTGTGTTGTCAGACCTGGAATGCTATACTGAACTCTGCTGGAGACGCGATGATTAAGAAAAGCTGTATTATATTCGCCCCGTGAGTCCAGGATTAAATAAATTCCGAACTGATTAGATTTTGGCAAGAGAAAGTTTCGCGTTGCTACGGCGATGTGTGGAGCGATCCCTGTCCTGTGTGAGCCGCTCGGTGATTTGTCATACGGAGCGTTGTGGTGGAATTAGCGCTAATCTGACAAGCAGCTTCTATTTTACTGAGACACCTGCGCGCTCGGGGCCAGCGGTGGGAACAGACGGGACCCAGGCAGCCTATAGGTAATGGGACCTGCCAGGCAAACGGAGACCACGGAAGAGATATGTTTGTGTCTTGTTTCATTGGTTTTATTTGACAACTCCTTCCAGAGACTTGAGACCAGGAAAAATGTTTGAATACTTGGAGCTGGTATTTCTATAACAGGTTTTGGAAAGAGTGGCAAATAGACAATATAAAGAAGAGGACTAAGGTAGTGTGACGTCGTCACTCAGAGTGTTCAGATCCAGTCAAATGAAGCTCACTGAGGCTGGCAGATATGGGGCAAATTTAGAGCTCCTGATTAGGAATAGGAATTGATTTACGGACAAAACAGTGAAATAAAAACACCAAAATCATGTAGAGAGGTTTAATCCTTCCAGACCTAGTAGTACATTTTTCTTCACCTGTATTTTTCTTAATTTATCTATTAAAACTCCCCGTTTTACCTCCTACTGAAGTGTTATACATCCTCTTTTTCAGTACCGTCTGTTATTTAACAGTCTGCAATGCTGTAGTTGTGCCATATGGCTGCAATAAAAGCTACAGGACCAGAAATACAAATGAAAAAAAAAATAAAATAAAAAATAAATAAACATAAATAAAATTCACATCTGCAAACATGTATAAACTGTTTGGACATAATATATATTTTTTTAAATTTATGGCCTTAGGTGCAAAAGTTTCAAATATCAAGTCTATAAGTAAACTAAAAATATACATATTGCCTTCAAAGCAAAAAAATAAAAAATAAGTGAAATGGCCCCATTACTTGGAAACAGCTTGTGTCAGGTCCAGGGCACAGAGCCACATCACTTCCTGCATTTCTGTGGTGTACGTTTGAGTTTCAAATAAAAATAGCAGTGGATGCGCAGTTACGTAAACCAAGATGCGTAATATGCCATTTATTTAAGAAATAACTGCACGTAGAGCGGCTTTTTCAATTGTTTCAAACGCAGATGCTCAGAACATTGACCATTTTGACTCACAACACTCTTTGGCAAAGTTTGGCCCAAAATCAGCACCTGAGTTTGGCGGAAAAAACAAAGTTCCTAATGGACACTCATTTTCCCAGCATCATCATGTGCATATGCGTGTGACATAAGATAAAGCTGGAAATATGCTCGGAAAGCTGAAAGTCTCAGCTATTCAAGGGAAAAAAGTAAGTTTCTATCTATGCGGTTATGTAAAACATGTCCCCTGGAAGGGTAAATAAGGAAATTGTAAGACCAAAAATGACGAGGCTCACTGCAGCAGTTACAGAGAGGCAACAATTTCTCAATAGGCTCTGGTCACGCTTACGTCACAAACCAGGAAGATGTTTGGAAAGATGAGATTAAAACTTCAATGAGCTCACCAAACATGGATCTATTAAAACCCACTGTGATAAAACCACTGAAGTAAATGTGATCAGTGGTAAAATGAAGACTGCATACATATTTGCTGTGTGGAATCATCTTTGTGAATTTGGCGCCTGATCTCTTCTAGTCGCATGTACCCAGTGCGCTCGGAGTTGTGTGTCAGTGGCGAAATGATGAAAATTGAGGTATGGTAGTAATTGTTGATTAGGCGAACATAACTGAATGCTACAATAACATTTAGATGAAAAAAACTGGGCCTGGGAAGTTGTAATTGCTTCTTTCCAAATGTTTTCCTGGTTTGTGACGTAAGTGTGAATACAGCCTATACAAAGTAAATTGGAGATGAAGTTGATGGAGTCGAATCGTGCCCATGCTCACTTCCTATTTGGAACATAGCAGCAAGCAAGTTAACGATGTCCATTTATATATACAGTCTATGGAGGCAATATTGTGTCAGTGGCAGTAATGATATTTTCTTCTGTAAAAGCTCAAAACACATCTAAAATGTGAAAGGGCTGCTATACTTTAATAACAAACAGAAAAGCCTACCACTCTGCTAAATATTTACTTTGTCCCTGACATCCAAAACAAGAAAATGAAGTAAACAGTTGTGGAAAAGTAGTTAACAGCTAAACAACAAGGACACACTTTGGAATACATGCACTTTTATCACCGATAAAGACTACTGGGCCAAACCTACTTGAAACTGAACCTTTCTTAGAACCTTAAAAAGGGGGTATTATGCAAATGTATTATTACTTTTTTTTTTTTTTACTATCTGTCATGTTATAATGTTCCCTAATCAAAAACATGCCTGCAGTTGTTTCATTAGTGGGATGCATGCTGATTGTGTTGTGATAGCGCTCTGTAGGGGGAAATCACTTAGCATTGAGAGCAAAGGGGGGACTCGGAGCATGGAAAACGAAAGTGAAATGTATAAAATGTTAATACGAATATAGTATTTTCAAGACAATAAGAGGTAACATGGTGATCTAAATATGTTATGTGTGCTGTTAATACCATATAGCTTTCACTTTGTGGAAACCGTCTGGCCTCGCAGCATTAGGATTCCTTCGCTCGACAGTAGGCAGGTACTGTTTTATTTAACCAATAGCTGCTATTTGGTCATGGTGTATGTAATGCGCTGGTAACGGGGCTAATTGGTATATTAAGGTTTTCCCAAATCCCGTAGGAAGAAGATAAATAACGTCTTTCCCCTTGATAAAATTCACCAAACATTCTCTTTCTTCCGGCTTTAAATCCTTGATCTTGCAAACTGAGGTTTTTGCGAACCGTCTAGTGTATTCCGATTCCTGACCTAGTCGCTGGGGAGAAATGAAATTGAGTGGAGGCACTAGATGGCACCAGCCTGGCTAGGAAAATACACCCTCTTTAAAAACACACACACACACACAGAAAATCAAAACAACAATCGAAACACTATTTTATTTTCAGAGCAACTTTCTGTTTTGGTAAACAGATCTTTGGAAAAACAGAATTTAAGATGTGAGATTTTGAAATGCCCTACTGGCTTGTATTTCTTCTAGTTCAGAAAATCATTCACCATTCAGAGTTTTGTATAAGCAGCTATTTGTGAAGTAAAATGAAACTGAATGAAATGAAATGCTGTGTAAGGCAGTATGATGGATGGTGTAGGACCTTTAACATGATAAATGAAAACACTATTGAGCCAGAAACACAATCAATGCAGTACAATAGTAGTGATAGTAATAGTAGTAATAGTAATAGTAGTAATAGTAGAAAGCATGGTTTGTAAACATGTGATCAAGGATAGACTGTAACTTCAGGGTCCCCCACCTGCTTGTTTCCATGGAGATGTAACAGCTTCATCTGAAATGTTCCACTGTAGCCATTAAACCGATCTCCGTGAAGACGAGCAGATGCCACCATCACGTCAGGGTCAGATCTGTACAGAGGCGAACCCACCCGCAGTGAGAATACATGTTTTGCACGCTCAAGTTACATTCTGCCACTGACCAAATATGCACAATGCTGTCTAATATTATTACTACTACTATTGTACTGCATTGATTGTGTTTTTGGTTGCAACAGTGTTTTCATTTATCATGTTAAAGGTCTTATACATCCATCACACTGCCTTACAAAGCATATCATTTCATTCTGTTTCATTTTACTCTACAAATAGCTGCTTATACAAAACTCTGAATGGTGAACGATTTTCTGAACTAGAAGAAATGCAAGTCTGGAAGGCATTTCAAAATCTCACATCTCAAATTCTGTTGTAAATGTTACACAGAACACTTTTAACATCGATGTAATTCAACTGAATCACTGATAACAGAACAGAATACCAACATCCTCAATTTCAAGCCATGTTAAAATGCTGTTACCTCATCAAAAACAGACCTGGAGTTGTGTTTTGTCTCATTCACGCTGAGTAAACTTTTATTATTAGTCTGTCTACATCTCCAAAGCTCAAAATGCTCATTCCACCTTGTGATGTCATGCAGCAACTTTCAAGTAGAGCAATGCACTCCCACGAGACATTTTGAAAGCTCATTGCGGGAGTGGGTATAAAATAAAATATACAAATGAATACTGTATGCCTATCATACATCATTTGTGCTGGACGTTTTTTATTTTGGCATTAATAAAAGCATTTTAAGCAGCCTAAATTTGCAGATGTGGTTTAATCTTGTGCACATTTTAGACAATTCCTTTCCGCTTCTCTGTGTTTGATAGAGCTTAAGAAAGCGAACGGCCTGATCTTGCGGGATTTGCGGGTGTAGCGGGACAAAATATCACAGCTGCGGGAGGGAACGAGAACAAAAATTACAATTCTGACTGAATTCGGACTGAAAATTCCTCTACTTTCAAGTTAACCACTACCTTCTACTTTTAGTTCAGTAGAGCTTGGCAATTTCAGGGTTATAAACATTCAAATGATTCTAGTGAAGGAGTATGAAGTTTTATAAACATACTGAAGCACTTCCTGTATTACCACATGACATCACAAGGTGGAACAATGTTTTTTCCATTTGAGAGAATAACTTAGCCTCATAAATATGCAGGATTTGTGTGTTAAACATGCAAGAATGAAACAAAATGCAACTCCAGGTCTGTTTGTGATGAGAAAACAACACTATAACAGATCAGAAAAGAGCGTAAAATGGGCTCTTTAATTAACCTCTATATTCCTCACTAACTGAACACGTACGTGCTTTAGCTTGTTGTGTTTTTGCTATTCTTAGAGCACGTTCCCATCCGTCCAGGCCAGAATACCAGACCGAGAGCCAGCATCTTGTCAGACCACGTTCCAAATGCTAAAAACTCTCCGCCGCACAATGCACTTAGCGAGAATTAAAAGTGAAATGCTCCGAGTTCATTGTGATCCGACAGCAGTGCGGGGCAGGTGTGAGGCATGGAGCTAATGCAGCCATCATTATAAAGAATAGGAGCTAGCTAACCTTAATGAACAGCAATCACGGCTAATGTAACGATCAATAACGCCGGGTTTTATGGAGAGTGCAGGAATAAAAGGAAGTCTGCCGTGAATAAAATCAGCCAAATGAACTCAAGTGAAATCACCAGGAATTATTATTAGAAACGTGCGTGGAATGAGCTCAGGGATTTCAGTCTGGAAACACAAAAACAGAATGAGACAATAGACATTCGAGAGGGTTAACAACACAAGTGTAAAAGAGGTCATGTTTTTGTTTCATTTATTGAAAATTCTCCGGCTGAATTGAAATGGAAGAGGTCAAACGTACTCACCTATCTCCTAGGTTCATGCTGACAACAGCCACACTGGTAATTTCTAATTCTGAAAGTTTTTATGCCTCCAAGTTTCGACAGTTTTATAGCTAAGGTACATTTTATTGCCTCCGTATTATCCTCTGCATTTGACCCGTCCTTCAATGCTACTGGGACATCTCCTCAGTGATCTTGTTGATAGTCTTGGTCAGGATTACTTTAGCTGCTGGATTTTAAGGTCTATATTTTGGATTGATGGGGGAATTTGGAGTGCCTGAAGAAAACCAACCCAGAGAACATTCAAACTCAGGATTGAAAAGCCCCAGCGAGCAAGGAATTGAACCCTGAACTTTCTTGCTGTAAAGAAAACCACTCCAGTTAAAGGGACAGTCTGCAATTTTGGACATAGGACCTTATTTCCTAGTGAGCCAGAGTGTTGGAGACGTGTGGAGACACTTTTTAAAATATTCCATCCAGTCCTTGTATTTGCAGAGGTCGCTGGTGCTAGGCTAGTGCATGTCAATGGCCATAGTTAGCCTGCCACTAAAAACAGTTTTACTCACTCCACAAAACACCTGAAGCAAAACAGTTATTACGCCAGACTGTTGATGCAAATGTCTGTGTTGATAAAAAAAAATTTAAGAAGTAAAACCAAAATGGCATTTGAAGGAATTATGTCTGAGCAGCAGCAGCAGCAGTGAGTTGTACTTCCTGAGAGAAAGCTTGGCAGCGGCGGACTGATATATGAGAAAATAGTCCCTCAACATGTGACGATTCATGCGATGCAAGGTTAGTTTTATTTCAGACATTATTCTATCAACACAGACATTTCCAATGACAGTCTGGCATAATAATAATTTTGTTTTGGGTGTTTTGTGGAGTGGGTAAGACTGTTTTTAGTGGCAGGCTAACTATGGCCATTGACATGCACTAGCCTAGCACCAGCGACCTCTGCAAATACAAGGCCTGGATGGAATGTTTTAAAAAGTGTCTCCACACGTCTCCAACACTCTGGCTCACTAGGAAATGAGGTCCTATGTCCAAAATTCCGAACTGTCCCTTTAAATGTTGTACTGTGAAATTTAAAACTAAGGGAGCCAAAAGTATGAATTATTATAAAGTCAGACAAACTACAATACTCCTTACTCTAATTTGAAAGTAACAGGCCACCCTAAAGTAAGACTAAACAAAACAGCATTGCACATTAATACAACTTTTTTGTATGTTATATGAAGTAAACTACAGCTAAAATGGCGCTGTATCAGCTTTGTCCAGTTCTGAGTTCCAGTTGTCTTTGTGTGGTCTGGGAAAGTGGAAGTGCCCCCGTTAACAAGTGTGTGTGTGTGTGTATGTGTGTGTGTGTGTGTGTGAGACAGTGGACAGCGCTGTGGGGACGAGCTCTCTGACACTGCGGCCCTCAGGAGCACATAATGAGCCCGGGCTGACTGCACAGACTGTCCGCAGAACGATACACAGCCCAGAGAGCGGTCACACACGCGCTCCGGTCAGTGCACTGGACATAACAACTGTGTAAAAGGACTATTTCTGACAATATATTTTTATGGCACTGTTAAGTTGTCAAGGGGAAAGCAGTATTTTGTCTGAGCCTGGTAAGCAAGGTGGAAGTGCTGGCTTTGGTGTAGGTGTCCAGTTTAGAATTCAGGTTAAAGTAGATGGATTTGACTGCAAATACTGAATTAGTCTGTACTGGATCCATATGTAATCATTTCATTTAAATATTTGTGTTGAATGAATACATGAATATTTTCAAAGGATCACATTCAAATCTAAACTATTTGCTTTGGATCAACATAAAACAGTAAAACGGAAAAAGTTGACATTGTATATTTTAATTAGGGTCAAAATGTTTTCCTCTTTTTGAGTGAATAGCAATCTTGTCACACAGCTTCTTTTTTGTTTTGTTTTGTTTATACCAGATGCCTTTCCAGTTGTAACCAGTCTCACATAATATGGGGCAATGTGGGTAAAGTGCCTTGCTCAAGGACACAACAGCACTGGCTGCCAAAGATCTTTCCCTCTTAATCAACACGTTTTTTTTTTTGGTTTGTTATTATTCATATTAAATTTGTATTGCAGTATGTACACTGGGGAGTCTTCGTTTTGCCCGGAATGTTCCACAGTAACCTAAATGTCTCTGTCTCCATGGTTACGTAAGAAACATGGTTATGTAAGCCTGTCTCATTGAGCAATAAAAAACACTTGCAAGATAAAATAGTTCAATGCCATACACATTCAGGGCAGAGCAATATGATCTCCGTGGCGACAGGCAGTTTTTGTTCTCTCCTCCAGACAATCATGGGAACAATACTTTGAAAATGTATTTAATTACAGAATATTGAATATGTGAATTAGAATATATTTTGTAATGTATTCTGATACACGGGCCAATTAGAGTGTTGTTCCCCAAAGACTGGGTTGGTTGTTAAAGATTTTTTTTGGATCGCCTTGGCATGATCAGCATGTAGTTCTGCAGTACACGGTTGTATACATGGATCTGTGACCTTATCATCATTCTGGATAAGCATTTCTTCCTCAGTAGGGCCAGTATTTCTATGCTTATTCCTTTCACTATTACATACATGTGTGATTTTCTGTGCTCACAAAAATGAAGACAAAGCAGAGAAACAGACTGAATGCTGCGTCTGATATGCATATATCGCTCTCCTCGTGCACCCCGGACTGGAACACACTACAAAAAAACAGACAGACCCACCTATCTCATTAGAAATGTTAAGACATGTTTTGTATAATTTCTTATCTTTTATTAATTAATTGTCTATTTTGTTCCAATATTGCTGGTTCAATTGAATGTTGAAAAGAAAAAAAAAAAGTCTACATTTATTGTCCAAATAGGTGACTTATGGATCCTTTTATTTGCTGGTACACTTACTGTTCTTAATTGTTTAAAACTTGAGTAATGCTAATTGTTCAGAGAGACATGATCACTCATTCAACAATAAAATATCCTCATTAATGTTCAGTAATGGTCAAATCCACCTTTATTTTGTGATTTACAAATAACGTCTATTGACTTGAGTCACAAAGGTTTGTGACTTTTAAAATATGGGTCCCCAGAAAAAAAGTTTGTGAAACACTGGATTAGAGTAATGTATTCTGAATACTTAGAATACATTTACATTGAGTTGCATTTCAATTATAGCAGGATTAAAAACTTTATAAGCTTTCTATTTGTTAAGCGTTTCTTATTACTCATTGGAGATGAAAAAATTCTCCCTGTACTCACCACAAGAGCTGCTTTTCCTAAATGACATGATCAAATACTGTAATGTATTCCTCTGATTTCAGGAAAGTAACTGTATTCTGAACACCACCAAATGAAAAAAAGTATTCTCAGTGCTTATATTCAGTTAGTTCCCAACACTGCCTCCAGGAAAGTTTCATAATGCACCTTTAATTTGAGTCAGTCTGATGAATCATTTTGAGCCCTCCAGATATCTTCGAATCCACAGAACATTTAATCTGGACAAATATTAATCCTTCTCAACATAAAAACTCTAAAAATATGACTTTAGCATTAGCCTTTGCTGCATATATAGCACAGCCTCTCTCATTATAACCCCATCAGCGCCGCGCCTCCTCCAAATGTCATTGCATCTTGATGGATCTGGTGAACCTCTCTCAATCTCCAGTGTTATTACAAAAGTCAGGCCTCAACCAACAAGGGCTTCTGCTCCGCAACCTGCTCCTCCCAAAGCCAAGCCATACACACCCCCACCATACACAATACAAGCTGACAAGTCTTTATTAACAACAGCTATACTCAGTCAATCACTCCAACTGTCAGCACGAGTCAAGCTACGACAAAGGAGCGAAGAGTTTATAGAGAAGATCAAGTTTGGGTTTTTGATGTCTGCAGGTAGCGCTCGTGGAAGACAGAGAATACTGGTGCGTTAATGTAGATGGAGAGGAAAATTGGATGGACTGAGGGGGTTGGTGGTCCTGCTGCTGCGATGGGCATGAAATAAAAAGAGGTGAAATGTGTCTAAGTCGGTATTTATGATGTTGGGACTCATTTAATTCAGACCTGCTTCCCTCATGGAGACAAAAATCAGGTCCATGATGTAAATCCTGTATTATTAGATCAACAAAATGAGTCAAAAAAGAGTGCAATAACAACAAGATGAGAAGGTGACAAACAGGTGAAAGGAGTTTTCATGGTTTTCTTCTAGTTGGAAAAACAACAACATACTTTTAAGCTTCTTTAATCATCAAATATTTTATTGCTTTTAAATATTACAAAAGCTAAACTATAACAGTAGTAAAACAGCTGAGTATATAGCTGAGATTTATTTATTCATTTGTATTATATTTGTATTTTTATATTTCTATTTTTTAATTTGTACTTGTACCTATACTTTTCTTTTACCTATATTTTTCTTATATATGCTGTATTTTTTGCTCTTGTGTCCACATAATTTCCCTTGTGGATCAATAAAGTTTGTGTAAGTGTAAATGTAAATCAAAATGGGGACTAGTTGAACTTTTTAATGGACATTTGGTTCTGGTATTTTTCCATACACTTAAAGGGACAGTTCAAAATTTTGGACATAGGACCTCATTTTCTAGTGAGCCAGAGTGTTGGAGACATGTGGAGACACTTTAAAAAAAATATTCCATCCAGTCCTTGTATTTGCAGAGGTCACTGGTGCTAGGCTAGTGCATGTCAATGGCCATAGTTATCCTGCCACTAAAAACAGTCTTACCCACGCCACAAAACACCCGAAGCAAAACAATTATAACGCCAGACTGTCGATGTGAATGTCTGTGTTGACAGAATAAGTTTAGAAGTAAAACTAACCTATTTTGAAGGATTTATGTCTGAGCAGCAGCAGCAAGTTGTACTTCCTGATAGAAAGCTTGGCAGTGGAGGATTGATATATGAGAAAATAGTCCCTCAACATGCTACGATTCATGTGATGTAAGGTTAGCTTTATTTCAAACATTATTCTATCAACACAGACATTTAGATCGATAGTCTGGAGTAATAATAGATTTGCTTCGGGTGTTTTGTGGAGTGGGTGTTGTGTTTTTACTAGCAGGATAATTATGGCCATTGACATGCACTAGCCTAGCACCAGTGACCTCTGCAAATACAAGGACTGCATGGAATTTTTAAAAAAGTGTCTCCACACGTCTCCAACACTCTGGCTCACTAGGAAATAAGGCCCTATGTCCAAAATTCCAAACTGTCCCTTTAAATCCACTTTCTTAACCTTATTTCCTTCCCAGTTATACTCTTTGCACTATTTTTCAAACCAAGGCGACCTTCTTCACTTCCACAGAGCACAGGTGAATAAACGTGAGTGTGCGGTGCCCGAGGAGGGATGGATCACGACGAATGTTCTGGATGAGAAACAGATCGGCTTCAGAGGGGGGAGAGGGCGACCGTCTTTTATCTGGCCCTTAAATACTTAATGCAGGAGGCGCCGTGGGCCCCACTCACAACTGCTCTGCTCGGATCTACAGCCCCAGCTCAATCACACACTCGCTCATACAGACGGAAGAAGAGCTGAGCTGACGCAGGAGATGAATTAGAATATGATATTGAGAATTAAATGTCAGAAATTACCACACAATTCTGTAAATATAATATGAATAAATGTTTTTGCCATATCGGTATGCACTGTGAATTGTTTGTGGTGCAGATCTATGCTAATCTATGCTAATTACCGTTAAATGTCAGATGTATTTCTCGACGCCGAGGCAGATTTAATCATAATCTTGTAATCATAATAAAATACCAATACAATTTTCTAGGAATTATATATGTATGACCTAAGACTGGGATTGAACCAACAACCTGCCCTACCACCTGCCAGCTCCAGAGAATTAAATTAAAATTAAAATACACTTTATTGAGCCCACTGGGAAATTTGTCCTCTGCATTTGACCCATCCTTCAATGCAGCTGGGCCAAACTGTCAGGAGAAGTGGCCGTCGCAGTGGGGACTAATCAGGTCCAGAACTTGAGCTAAACTTGGTCAGAAGACTTATTGTGCTGCATACTTTTAATCTACGACACCCACAGATCTTTATGTTATCATTTGTACATTTTAAACTGCAATATTCATCAAGAACAACTTCATAAAAGTTTTGTTATTACCAGATGCCTTTCCAGTTGTAACCAGTCTCACGTAATATGAGACAATGTAAAGGTAAAGTGCCTTGTTCAAGGACACACAACAAGACTGGGTGGCAGAGATCTTTCCCCCATAATCAACACCATAAAAAAAAAAAATCAAATATTAAAGTTATACTGCAGTATGTACACTGGGTATGCCACCTGTTAGTGTCCAGGAAGATGTAGAGCAGACATGTCAGACTCAGGCCCAGGGGCCAAATTTGGCCCGCAATATAATTATATTTGCCCCGCGAGATCATATCAAATATGTATTAGAGCTAGCCCGCCAGCTGCCGCACCAGTATGACTCATGCACTGCTAATACTACCACTACTACTATTACTACCACTATTAATACTACTACTTTGATGAACTTGTATCTAAGAAGAGATGCCAAGTATTAGTATCTGCTTTGGACCCATGTGCATCAGAGCAAATCACAGTCTAGCAAACTAAGCTTGGATGAATGTTTTCTTTTTGACTTTTGACTGTTCATAGTTGAAACACTGAATTTTCATTGAAGTAAGTTGTTATTTTTGACTGGTTGTTGGCTTGTAAATAAATAAATTCATTAAAGGAGTTCAAAAGCTACAGATAGGCTATAAAGACATTATTTATAAAAAAAAAAAAAAAAGTTAATATCTTGTATGATGCTTGTTCTGGATTCAGTGTTTAAGCAAAAACTATTATTAAACATTTATTTTAATAAGAAAGGAAAATATCATCTCTGTGGCGACAGGCAGTTTGTGTTCTCTCCTCCAGACAATCATGGGAACAATACTTTGAAAATGTATTTAATTACAGAATACTGAATACCTGAATTAGAATGTAGTTTGTAATGTATTCTGATTCACGGGCTGATTAGAGTAGTTGTAGTTATCATTTGTACATTTTAAACTGCAGTTTTCATCTAGAACAACTTAATAAAATAAACAAATCTGCTAACATCACAACAAAGAGTCAAGAAGATTTGTTTTCATTTGTATCAACATGACTACACGACGCGGCTGAATCTTGCGCATATCACCATTTATGAAAATACAAGAGATTAAAGTGAAAAATGAAATACGTACAGACCAGTGGTGAGGAAAATGAGGGTTGATCGGCAATATAGCGTCTTGAAAATAAGCGATTAAAGGGTACTATAACAAGCTCTGAAAAATCAATAATAGGTCTGCTGTAAATTCTGACATAAAATGAAATTACCATCATTTACTGCACCAATCCTTTTTATTCCCCGACAGCGTCATGTCAGTATCTTACAAGTCTCCCCGTTAGATTTGAAAATAAAAGTAATTTCTGTAAGTCTTTCTCTGTTGATTTACACTCAGTGCTCATGGACACCCAATGAAGTGCTGTTTTAAAGGCTTAGTAATAACTTTATGAGACAGCTTGGAGCTTATTGATCTGGCAACGCAACACCCACCACGTCTTTTTATGGAACTTCCTGTCGCGTCGCCGTAGTAACTGTCACTCAGTCAGGTCTTTTACAAGCTCTACCTTGATCCTAGACTGTGATTGGTTGGGGTATTTCATCTGAAACGTTGAAAGCTTTTGTTGAGGTTACGAAAATACACTTTACAGGTAAAAAAAAAAAAGAAAATCAGCACTTTTATGTTTTAAAGAGCACGTGCCAGGTTTTCATGTTCTTCTAATTATTACTTGGTTTGGTTGGATTGTACCTGTAGTAAATACGTATTATAGTTTTACATCTGTTAAGTGGCAGTTTGGTGAAAAAAGTTTAGGAGAGAAGTACAAAAATACAGGAAGTAGCAATGAGTTTTAAAACAGAATCTCTCTACCAATGTCATCAACACTTAAACTTCCATTACAATATTTTCTGATCTGTTAAAATGTTGTTTCCTCATCAAAAACATACCTGGAGTTGTGTTTTGTTCCATTCACACATGTTTAAATCTGCTTATTTAGGCTAAGTTCTTCTCTCAAACAGAAAACACTGATCCCCTTGCGACGTATGTGGTAATACACAAAGTGCTCCATTGTGTTTTTTTAAACTCTATACACCTTCACTTCCATCATTTGGATCATTTCAGACCTGGAATTGCCAATCTCTATGAACGAAAGGTAAACGGTAGCAGTGAACTTGAAAACTACCACTTCATCACAATACAAGGTGGAACAGAGCATTTCAGTTTTGGAGATGCAGACAAACGAAAACAGGGTTACTCAAACACTTGTGAATGAAACAAAACGCAACTCCAGGTGATGAGGAAACAACATTTAAACACAGATCAGAAAATATCACAATGGAAATTTATGAATTGATGATTAAATGTTGGTAGAGGGATTCAGTTTTAGAACTCATTGCTACTTCCTGTATTTTTTAGCCAAGCTGGTGTCAGCCAAGCTAGTGCCTTTGCTCAATTTCATGTCTCTCCAGCGACTAGGTCAGGAATTAGAATACACTAGACTGTTTGCAAGAACCTCAGAAGTTGTAGACCGTGCACGGGCCAATCAGCAAAGAACTGTGAAGCCCTGACGTCAAACTCAAGCTCCTCTCTGGGTTGTTTTTGTGGTACAGCACAACAGTAAACAAAGCGCTCGAGATGGATGAAAGATGAAGACATACATTCTGTGTTGGCAAAGATTCCCGAGATCGAGGATTTAAAGCTGGAACAAAAAGAATGTTTGGTGAATTTTATCAAGGGGAAAGACGTTATTGCCTTTCTTCCTACGGGATTTGGGAAAAGCTTAATGTACCAGTTAGCCCGTTAGTGGCACATTACATACGTCACGACCAAATAGCAGCGATTGGTTAAATAAAAAAAAATGTAAAAAACAAATTCTAATGCTGCGAGGTCAGACGGTTTCCATGAAGTGAAAGAAGCTGATGAATCAGGCTAGTATTTTTGTACTTCTACTTAACTCTTAACGGATGTAAAACTATAATATGTATTTACAACAGGTACAATCCCACCAAACAAAGTAATAATTAGAAAAACATGGAAACCTGGCACATGCTCTTTAAAACATAAAAGTGCTGATTTTTTTACCTGTAAAGTGTATTTTCGTAACATGAACTCACAAGAATCAATTTTGTGTAATGTAGGACCTAAGAAATAAAAAATAAAACAGGAGGCCATCAAGCAAGTGATATTTGCAAAGATGTTTTAAAAAAAATATACATTATAATTTGTTTTGACTGTAAGATTTCCACTTTTTCCAATACAGTTCTCCTTTATCTGAGGAGAGTCTCAAGGAAAATGTTATTTGTTCCATAACCTGAATTTCGTTGACTTTTTCAGCCCATTCTGAAATAGTCTGAGGTTTGTCCTGTAGCCATTTTTTGCGTAATCGCCTTCTTGCTGGATGCTTGCAGTATCTGAAGAAGGTATCTGTATTTTTTTTCAGCCCAGTTGGTATGTTTCTCAAATAAAATAAACTAAAATTTTCCTCTGATTGCAATGATTTCTCTCCATTAAGGGGCAATCTTGGGACATCGCCAGAATATGTGAAAATATTAAGACGTTTAACTTTGATTTGCAAAGAATTGTTATGGTTAACTCCACTGTACAAAAACACAAAGCTACAAAAACTAGAGCGAATTCCAAATAATTTCACCGAAAATCACACCTTACTACCTGAACTGCCAGTGTGTCTGATGTGTTTCCAGGCATTAGTCAGGCCCGGCGCT